>NW_012121043.1:8636469-8725359 GCF_000951035.1 Colobus angolensis palliatus | reverse complement strand
ACATTTATATGAATTATATATAATTATATATTTAAATGTAATATATTTATATATGTAAAATACATAATTATATATTATTTCTTCAATCCACCATTGATGAGTATCCAGGTTGATTCCATGTCTTTACTACTGTGAATAGTGCCACAATGAACATATGAGTGCACATGTATTTTTAGTAGAACATTTTGTTTTATACATACCTGGTAATGGGATTGCTGGGTCGAGTAGTAGTTTCATCTTAAGTTCTTTGAGTAATGTTCATACTGTTTTCCACAGTGGCTGAACTAATTTACATTCACACCAACAGTGTGGGAATGTAAGCATTCCTTTTCCTCTGCAGTCTCTGCATCATCTGTTGTTTTTGACTTTTTAATAACAGCCATTCTGACTGGTGTGAGATGGTATTTTATTGTGGTTGAAATTTGCATTGTTCTCATGATTAGTGATGGAGAGCATTTTTTCACATTTGTTAGTCACTCGTATGTCCTCTTTTGAGAAGTGTCAGTTGATGTCTTTTGCCCAATTTTAATGGGTTTTTGTTTTTCGCATGTCCAATTGTTTAAGTTCCTTATAGACTGTGGATATTAGATCTTTGCTGAAAGCGTAGTTTTAACCCGTTTTGTAAGTTATCTGATTATTCTGTTGACAGTTTCTTTTGCTGTACAGAAGCTCCTTAGTTTAATTAAATATTACTTGTCTATTTTTGGGTTTGTTGCAATTGCTTTTGAGAACTAAGTCATAAATTATTTTCCAAGGCTGATGTCTAGAATGACATTCCTAGGCTTATGTCTAAGATTCTTATAGTTTGAGGTTTCACATTTAAATATTTAATCTATATCAAGGTAATTTTTGTATATAGTGAAAGGTAAGGGTCCAGTTTCATTTTTCTGCATATGGCTAGCCAGCTGTCCCAGCACTTTTTATTGAACAGGGAGTCCTTTCCCCATTGCTTAGTTTTGTTGACTTTGTTGAAGATCAGATGTCTGTAGGTGTGCAGTTTTATTACTAGGCTCTCTATTCTGCTCCATTGGTGTATGTGCCTGTTATCGTATCAGTACTGTGCCGTTTCAGTTATGGTAATATCATAATATAGTTTGATGTTGGTTAATGTGATGCCTAGGGCTTTATTCTTTTTTGCTTAGGGTTTTGGCTCTTTTTAATTCTATATGAAATTTTATCCTTTTTGCTTAGGCTTGTTTTGGCTATTTTGGCTCCTTTTGATTCCATGTGAAATTTGGAATAGTTTTTTCTAGTTATAAAAAAAATGGCATTGGTAGTTTGATAGCAATAGCATTGAATGTGTAGATCACTTTGGGCAGTATGGCCATTTTAATGATATAGATTCTTCTAATCCCTGAGAATGGAATGTTTTTCCATGTGGTTGTGTCATCTGTGATTTCTTTCAGCATTGTTTTGTAGTTCTTCTTGTGGAGATGTTTCACTTTCTTGGTTAGATGTATTCCTCGGTATTTTAATTTTTTGTGTGGCTATTGTAAATGGGATTGAATTCTTGATTTGACTCTCAGCTTGAAAGGATAGAAATGCTACTAGTTTTTGAACATTGATTTTTTTTTTAATGATGGAATCTCGCTCTTGTCGCCCAGGAGAGAGTGCAGTGACCCAATCTTGGCTCATTGCAACCTCCACCTCCCGGATTCAAGCAATTCTCCTGCCTCAGTCTACTGAGTAGCTGGTACCATAGGTGCTCACCACTATGCCCAGCTAATTTTGGTATTTTTAGTAAAGACGGGGTTTCACCATGTTGGCTAGGCTGGTCCCGAACTCCTGACCTCAGGTAATCCACTAGCCTTGACCTCCCAAAGTGCTGGTGTTACGGACGTGAGCCACAGTGCCTGGCCTGAACATTAATTTTTGTATCCTGAAACTTATAAAATATTTTTTCATCCATATCAATAACCACACTAAAGTGTGATTAATTTTGTATAACCAAAATGAATTATTGTTTTTTCATACCTTGCACATGTTTACTTGTGCTTTTGCTCACAATGTCTTTGCTATTCACTATGTCATCTTTTTAACCTATCAAAAACCTCTCCCTAGTCATAGACACAAGGGAAATCCCAATTACTTTCATCATCTATGCATCAGGATTCCCCTCACAACAACACAACTAGCAAAAATATGACGCCTTCCTCTTTGAAATAAGAAATATATGTGTAACTTATATTCCACATGATAGTGCTGCTATTCATAAACTCATTTTTCCCCAATCTATTTGCCATTTGTGTTTCTTTGTATTTCCTATAGCTTTGGGCATTATTTCCAAAAGTAGGTACTGATTAACTTTTTATATGAGTAATTAAATTTTAAGTCAAACTTTCTTTCAAAATAGGATGTTGGGAAGATAAGTTTATTAACTTGTAAATAGTAAATTAATTAAACAAAAGAAAAAATAAACACCAAATTGCTGTGCTGACCAATAATATCAATTTATCAAAATTCCATACATGAGTATCTACCAGATAGCTCTTTTGAAGGTCGTATTTAAGCTGAATTTCCCTCATGATCAAATAAGCCTGTTACTTAGTTGTTGAAATGATCCAAGTATGTTCATAATCTGTGTAATGCAAAAAGATATATAAATATTTATGTAATGCACATTTCAACAATAAAACTTATCAACTTTGTAGTTGAAACTTCTATTTAATTGATTCCATTTAACACTTAGCTGAACACCAAGTAAACACAGAGGCTGACACATAGTATGAAAGTAAGATAGCAACTGATGGAAGTCAGTTGTAAGCCTTATTTTCCATAAGGAACAAAAACATAGTTTCTGAGACTGCAACACATTCCAATTAATAATTATATGTGACTCACTCCTGTAATCCCAGGAGGCCTGTAATCCCAGTAATCCCTTTGGGAGGCCAGGGCAGGTGGATCCCGAGGTCAGGAGATCGAGACTATCCTGGCTAACACAATGTAACCCTGTCTCTGCTAAAAATACAAAAAAATTAGCCAGGTGTTTGTAGTCCCATCTACTCCAGAGGCTGAGGCAGGAGAATGGCAAGAACTCGGGAGGTGGAGCTTGTAGTGAGTCCAGATCACATCACTACACTCCAGCCTGGGCGACAGAGCAAGACTCTGTCTCAAAAAATAAATAAATAAATAAATAATAAAATAATAATAATAATTACATTATTGAAATCATTAAAAATAAATAGTCTACCTAAATAAATGTAAAATCCTATTCTGATTGAAGTTTAAAAACTTTATTGTAGTTGTTAGGCAAATTAAAAAATATGTCCAGAACAAAATGTTTGATATATATCCAATGATTATATATTAATCACAATATGCAATTGTAGCAGAAAGTACAATCTGAAACTGATTATTTCAAAATAAAGGCAATTATGTGCATTACTTTCTAATATATGTGTTATTTATTCTTTATACTGGTAAATTTTCCACTATTGACATTAAACCTGCTATTTACATGAAATCTACTACAGTTTAATAATTTTAAAACTGCTTTTGAAAAAGATAATACATTTTACAGGCTTTTATCCTCAATATTATAATCAACTTTTGTAAAAAGTAAAGGTGTTTGAAAAATGCTTTGTAAAAGCAAATAGACAGAATTAATTTCTTGGGCTAAGGATTACCGTGGAAAAGAAAACACACACACACACATATCACAAAATCATACTCTCTTAAATTTCAAGTCAGGGGCACAGAAAAACATATTTTTTTAATCACATTAGAAAATTGCTTTACTACGTATTATGTATGAACAGTGAGTGTGTGTTATGTATATACATATGTTATATATATATTATAAAATTATTTTCCAACTATATAAATTAGAGTACAAAACATGACTTTCTATGTCTTAAATTTTATCCATCCTTTTTGATATGGCCTGTCACTTATGATCTTAGCGCAAGATCAATCACTGCTGTCCTTGGTAACACTCTAGCTTCATATAGCCTCATTGTTTGCAATCTCTCATCCTTAATAATGTATTACTAGCTGATCCTGAGTGACCTTTTAAAAGGAGTATCCTTTTTTAAAGGACATAAATTTTATTACATTATTTATCTGCTAAAAATACTCTTAACAACGATCACATTTGAGATAATATCTAAACATTTAGCCTGATATTCATAGTTATTTAGAGATATAGACACAAATATAGATGATATATAGATAAAGGCATAGATGTCGATATAGATTGAGATACAGATAATCTCGCCTGTTTTCTTCTTTAGTCTTATTTTTCCCACTGTCACCTGATGTTCGTGTCACATGGAGCTGTTTACAATTCTCCCCCGCAAGGGCAACGTGTCCTCTTTGAACATGCTACTCTATTGCCTGTAATACTTATCTGTACTTATTTTCTTCAAGAAGTTGTACTTGATCCTTCAATGTGTTGTAGTTGTACCTCCTAACCTTTATTTATCATTAAAAAATGGGGAAGGAGAAAATGAGAGAAACGGGGAAGGGAAATGATGAAAGAAAAAGATGTAGCGAGCTATAACAATAGGGAGAACACGCAACCAACGAGATCTGCGAACATCTTATTGGTTAGGCAGAGAAAGACTTTTCTTTTACAGTGAGAAGTAAATAAGGCTAGAAAGAACCCTGGATGGAGGAGTGGGATGAGTAAAGGGACGTGATGGGACAGTAGATATGAATGCTTTTACCTGAGGCCCAGCCTATTCTCAGCAGGGGTCATTAAAGAGGAATGGTGTGCTGGCTTAAGTTAAGAGCCAAAGTTTAGGGCTTTGGAAGAAGAATAAAACTCTAATTAAACTTTGATTAACAAGCATTTGGTTCTAATTGATTAGTGGAAAGCATTTGGTTCTAATTGATTAGTGGAGACAAAACAGTTCAACTCACTTATGAGGCAAGGAGGGGAAATTTGGAAAGTCTCCTTGTCTAGATTTATTAACAGAGCAGCTATATGTCTTCTAAATCATATGGTGAAGAGTGGTTGCTTGCAGTAAGCCCTTTTCTGAAACACAAACTATGGCAGGCCAAGTCTCACAAACAGCTGAACAGGCAAGCCTCTATGACAATGGTTTCAGCAGTGATTGAGTGGTTAGGTTAAATATTAAAGACGGAAAGAGCCAGTGCCCCTATACAAAGGCTGGAATGTAACAAAAGCCCACTAGGAGTCTTGCCTAGGCCTTTACTGGGCCTTAAAGCATGACAAGATAATGAAGGAATTCTTAACAGGACCCGTTTAGGATTAAATAAGTTTTATTGGAGGTCAGAAGAAACACTTCACACTGTCCACCTCAGCTGGAGACAAGATAAAGGTAATCACCTCCAGAACCAGGAACTATCCAGAATAAGCAAATTTATGGAGGTTCCGGAGGAAGGTGTCCAGGACCCAGACCTTAGTTATATATTAGAGGGAACCAGTCACTTGTGTCTTTAGATGAATGAACACTAACAGATATACAGATATATAGCGTAGAAGGTAGATAAGCACTGAAAAGCTTTGTAATTTGGAGTTGGTCTTGTGAATTATTCCTGGCCTTCTCCCTGTACCCGGTTATAGAAATAAACTCTCTTCTTTTCCAGTTTGTCTACATCTCATTAGTGGACTGTGAGAACAAGCATCCCAACCTTCAGTTTGGTCCAGGAACAAGACTGTGGGTAGGTTTCTTAATTGTCGCCGTTTTCTAAGAGCACAGGGCTCAGATAAAATTCATTTTTGTCACACCCTACAACTCAACATGTTAAATTGCTGAGTTTTGAACTCAAACTCACTCTATTCTTCTTATCAATTAGTCTATCTCCAAACTGTGCGTCACTATCCATTCGGTTGTTCAATCCAGAAGTCTATGAGTTACCATTTGACTCCTCTCCTACAGACAGCCACACTTCCCCTATATACTATATTTTCTCCCTCTTAAATATATTTCAAATTTTAAAATACTTTTCTATGTCAGTAGCCACTTCTTGTTCTAAACTATTATTTCTCACTTGAACTACTATCGCAAACTCTAGTCTAGCTTTCCTTCTTGTCATTCTCTCCACGGTAGGCAGATTATCTTTTAGAATGCAGCTGATCTCCTTCCTGCACGACTGCACTGAAAATATTCCTTGCTTAGCTTTGGTCTTCAGATACTAACCAAAAGCTTTAACATGACCTCTAAAGCCATACGTGAAATCTCACCTGTGTTTCCTTCCAGAGCCACCTCCCTCCACTCCACCCATTATTTTCCACATATGCTCAAACACCTCAACTGAATTTCCAGATCTTTGTTTCCCGGACTCTTTCCCCTTTCTTCATTTATTGTCAATTGTGATCCCACCTGCAACTGGTGAGTTAGCTATACTGAACTCTTTCCATGTCCCATGTTTGTATACATTGACCTGCCATTTCTCCATGTATCTATATGTAATATTCTCTGTCTACAAGTGCAAAGAATTTCCATGTTCTCTGCCCCAGGATATCTCCCATTAACTATAATTTTTCTGTGACTATGGGACAGTAAGTTTTGCCTGCTCATCAAACTGCTTGGTTCCCACTTTGTAGAGTCCATGACACATTATATGGGGTCTGAAAAATGCAATGAGTGATGAAAAATACTGAATAAAAAATATAACTTATTAAAAGTACAAAATATATTGATAGCTATCTAGCTAGCTTCAAATGTTTCTATAGGACAGTTCTTATTGGAAGATTAAAATTTTGAAATATAAACAAATTAATAGATGTAAAATGAGATGAGCTAATGATAAAGGAGGCAGGCAAATTCCTGGGCAGACAAGGACGGATTTATGGTGAAACTCAACCTTCACGCCAAGGACAACCAAGTTATCAGCTCCAGATAAAATCCATGGACCAGAGTGAGAACTCCTATTCCCATTTGCCTTGCATTCTCCTGATTGGTCCTTTACTTTCACCTATTTTACATATACCTACCCTCCACTGATTAGCTCTATATACCATCTTGCCTCTTTCTGAATGGTACACTTTCCAAATCCACCCACAAACCAATCAGCACGCACTTCCCCATTCCAAGTGCATAAAAACCCCTGAACTCAGTTTTGTGACTGGAAGCCCCCTTTTGGGTCCCCTCTCACTGCCAAAAGCTTTTTTATAACTCAATAAATTTTACTCTACCTTATTCACTCTCCAGTGCCCATGTACCTCATTATTCTTGGGTGTGGAACGAGAGTTCGGAACTTACTGAACTAGGTGAGTGAAAGAGCCGCAACACTAACTAGATCCTGCTGACATCCTCCCTACAGATATTTGATTTAGTGTATTATACTAAAATGATTGAGAACAACATGATTTGTGAACATACTTTATTTCAACTGTACACTAATTTAAAATTGCTTTTCTGAACCAGTCTGAGTATCTAATCACACTTATAACAACACTTTTTAAAAAAAAATAAAAAAGAAAAGAAAAACTACAGAGGATTAAATCTGAGGCAAAACCAAAAAGTTCTGCCCTTTCTTCTTTCATCCTCATTTCAGATCATGGTGAATAGTTTCTATTGTATATAAAAGCTAGCCTTTCCTCTACACCTTTGTCAGTGGGAGACCAGAATTCTTTAGAAAACTAACTTATGACCAAAAAAAGACATATGATGCTCAGTAAGTAGGCATGAATCTTCTTATATACATAATTATTCACAAATATGAGTCATTTTAATTACTGTTTTAAGTGATTATATTTTTTACAGACTTATTCTTGCCTTACATTGCAAGGCATATTACATTATGCTTCTAAAATTATAAATAAAACTACAATTTTTTAACTAAGTCTATTCCTAAGAAAGAAATTTATGAGTGAAACCTTATTTTATAGTTGATATTTTGTTTCTTATTAGGTGCAAATGTTTCCACAAAATATACTTAAGTGAAACAATTGTAAGCTAATATTGTAAGAAAGGGACAATTGTTAATGAAAGGGTAACCATGTAATGGTTGAACCATGTAATGAAAGGTATTAACCAGAAAATAATTTTATGATGCTGGTTTCACTTTTATCTAAATATTGAGTATATGAACATGCCCAATTAATGCATACATAATTTTAAATTAAAAGTATTTTGAGATTTTTAGTTATAATATTTGGCAACAATTATGTGGAATTTTATGGTTTTTTAGGTGAATTCATTTGTACTACTAAGAACGCAAAGAATAATTTTTTAGAATGTACACATAGAAGTGTATATTTATTTTCTAGCCTGTACGTTTATTTTTTAAAAATTGAGATTTTTTTTTTTTGTATTCCATGCAACTATCTTAGAATCTATTGCTTATGGTTATTGTAGAAGTATACACATATCTGGTAAAAACTCTGTTTATATTTTTCTGTTTTTTCATTAAAAGCTTATAGCGCAATTAAAACAAAATTTAAACAAAAATGTCAAATGGTACTAATGTGACTGAGTACCTCTCTTCCTAAAAATGGTTTTTCCATTTCCCTTCTTTTCCTGCTTTCCATGTGTGCTCACTGCTTACTTTGTCCCTTAGGGAAGTGAGTATGATCTTTGCTGTTTTTCACCAGACACCCCTTGCACTGCTATCTGTATTTTTTTAGAAATTCCAGAGATGGAGTCTTGAAACCATCCAGGTGTCTGTGAAATGCTACCCCACCATCAGAACACGTCAAGACTGTGATTAATTTACAGCCCAGTTGTGCCTGTGATAGTGCCAGCCCATTCACCAGATGTAGCAATAACTCAAGTCACAGGAACAAGTCATGTAGACTTGCACCACCTCATCCTCAGGCATAACCCTAAGGCCAAGCTTCCCTTTTTAAACCTTTGCTTTCTGCCCCATATTTGAGGTGGTTCCATTAAGAAAAGAGCCTAAACCACTTCCCCATTACTAGCTTTAGAAAATAAAGTCAGTTTCTTTCTACCTAGCCTCATCCTTGTTATTCAACATTGCAAACAGTGAGAAGCTGAACTTGCATTTTGTTACATTAATGCTATCTATAAACTGATATTGCTTTATTTACATTGTTTTCTTAGCTTTCTGAAAGTCTTGCAGAATATCTCATCAAAAATCAAAAGGGAAAGGTGCATATTACTAGTAGGACTACATGCATATTGAGTTTAAATTTACTGTGCTGGCCATTAACCTTTGTATACTTTATGAGAAAATAATGTTAGCTGCATTTCTGATAGTTTCTGGTATTAGAGCTCTTCTTCAAATCCTTTGTACATTGCTTGCAAGAACCTAAAAAAAAACAGATGACTTTTGTATCTGCCTCTTATTCTCTTTAAAATTGTGGTTAAATTGCCAGAATTTATAATAGGTTTTCAAAAAATGGACAATACTTTTTCTAACACAAAATTAATATTAATATTTTAAAATTAATCATGGAAATCAAGCAGGATACACTTATTTTATGTTTATTTCTTCTTTCTGGTGGTTATTTAATATTTTTTAAATATCTTTGCAAGTTTAGTGCTTATAGAGGGCAAATATTAGCTTTCCCAAGATTCTCCTAACAACTTTGGAAGTTTTTTGGTTTGCTTCATACATTTATAACCTTTTTTCAATTTGCATTTTCTATGGTCTCCTTGACTCAGTTGAAAAAGCACTTGGACTTTTATACCTGGAAATTTTCAAGTTCCCACTACCAGTTTAACGTTTGAATTTTGAGAGTTGCCAATGAAAAAAAAGTTTATAATTGACATCTGTTCTATAGGAAAGTAATCTAAGAAGCAGAAATTTGAACTCGCCTCTGAGGAAAAAAAAAAAAAAAAATGAGTTCATTTCTATCTATCCAACTTTTTTTTCTTTTTTTTTGATGGAGTCTCGCTCTGTCACCCAAGCTGGAGGGCAGTGGCACGATCTTGGGTCACTGCAACCTACACCTCCCAGGTTCCCGCCATTCTCCTGCCTCAGCCTCCCTAGTAGCTGGTACTACAGGTGCCCACCACCACGCCCAGCTAATTTTTTGTATTTTTAGTAGAGATGGGGTTTCACTGTGTTAGTTAGGATGGTCTCAATCTCCTGACCTCGTGATCCGCCCGCCTCAGCCTCCCAGAGTGCTGGGATTACAGGCATGAACCATCGCATCCAGCTACTTTTAACAAACAAAATGACAGTGGCTGATGGTAGATCTGCAGAAGCCTATTTCAATCCCCAAACCTTGATGTTTTGTTGTCTTTTCATCATAATTACTTACATTCATCTCCATTGAATATGCATTTAAATAATTTTGCAGAATGTTAAGGAGATTAAAAGTTTTAATCTAATTTTAGATGGAAGAGCCTGTCAAAATTATAAAATTTTATAAGAGCTCAAATCTGTTATGTTCTCAATATTATTATTCTCAACAGTGATAGCTATTATTTGTCTGACAATAAAAATAGTGAAGTCTCCTGTTTCAGTTTCACCATGTAAATGACTTGAAAGTGTTCACAGCATGCTTACAGTAATAAGGATTTAGACAAAGTGAAAATCAATGAATATTCTTAAACTCCTAGAGAATTGAGTTTGCACAGCAAACTGTGACCCTGATCTCCAGAGAAACAGGCTAACATAGAGTCATAAATGAGATCAACTTCCCTAGAACAGAAGCTGTTGGAATCATACACTTGTAGAAAATGTTAAACAGTAATTTTAAAGCTAGAACCTGTGTGGATTAAAATAAAAGTGTGAAAATAATAGGGGTTGCAGTCTTAGAAGGGTCCCCACACTTTCATTGTTTAACCTGCAGGAGTTGTGCCAGACAGTGAAGAGATTAGAACGATCTCACCATGACTCCATTGCTCTGGTGGGGATGGCAGTGGTAATGGTGGTAAAACAGTAAACTTTATGGAATATATCCAGAGTATTTTGTACAGATAAGTTGTACTCTTCAGGGAAATAAAAGAGGCTCTACTGAACCTTATCAAAGCTTGGGGGAAGACCTTTCCCCTGCAAGTCCCTCCAGTCTTCCTGTCTCAACAAAGAGTAGGAGGAACAAAGAAATACTTGTGAAGGGTACAGCCCAGAAATACATGCCCATTAAAAGTCTGTGGTTTAATCCTAAGATTACAGACTGCTTCCCATCCTTCCTAGTTCACCCCCATGCCACCAGGGCTCCAGTACAACAACAGGAGATTACAGCTAAAAGAGCTGAAAATTCAGCCTCAATTGAAGGAGGAGTTCTTAGGGAAACCTAAAGACAGCAAAGAAACCAAAACAAGGACACTAGAGGAATTTTAGACCTAGAGACAGCACAGAAACCAAAACAAGGATCCTAGAGGAATATTATTTATCATTTACAGCTGCAAGATGTGTTAAACACAGCTCAACTTCTTGCCATTAGAATAACAAAGTTATACACACTGAAATTTTTAACAAAAATTACAAGTCATGCTAAAAAGCAAAAAAAAAAAAAAAAAAAAAGATTCTGAAGAGACGAACTATGCCGGAAAAAAAATTCAGATATGACACAGTTGTTTTGATTATTAGACAGGGCTTTTAGAAAACTATGAATAATATAGTACGAGATCTAATTTAAAACAGTAGAGTGTAAGAACAGATAAATAATGTAAACAGAGAGATGTAAACAGTAAGAAATATCAAAAATAAAAATAAAATGCACTATAATAGAAATTAAGAATGCCTTTAGGCCAGGCATGGTAACTCACGCCTGTAAATCCCAGCATTTCAGAGGGTTGAGGTGGGCGGATTATCTGAGGTCAGGAGTTCCAGACCAGCCTGGCCAATATGGTGAAACCTGTCTCTATTAAAAACATAAAAATTAGCTGGGCTTAGTGATATGCACCTGCAGTCCCAGCTACTTGGGAGGCTGAGGTAGGAGATTTGCTTGAACCTTGGAGGCAGAGGTTGCAGTGAGCCAATCACACCATTGCACTCCAGCCTGAGTGACAAGAGCAAAACTCCATCTAAAAAAAAAAAAAGAAAGAAAGAAAGAAAATGCTTTTGATGGACTCATTAGTAGCGTTCACAGAGGGAATGAATTAAAAAGAATTAATGAGCTTGAAGGTATGTCACTTGAAACTTCCCAAACTGAAGAACATAAAGAAAATGATTTTTTTAAAAAAAGACAAATACACAGAATTTTTAAGTAGTAAGGAACAATTTCAAAAGATTTAACATTCAGAACCAAGAATAAAAGTAGAAAAAAAGTCTACATTTAACCACAACATATACAAATTACAAAAAAAAAACACACATTTTTGAAAGAAGGCAGAGAATTAAAACATCTAACCTGTATAGAATTACATAAGATATATATTTTCAGTGGATTTCTAATCAAAGCCAAACAAATAAAAAGAGATTAAAGTGCAACTTTTAAAGTATGGAAAAAAAAGTGTAGGCAAAACATCCCTTGAAATTCGATATCCAGTTAAAGGTTAAAAAAAAGAAAAAGAAAAAGAAAAAAAGAAATAATTTCCAAGACGAACAAAAGCAGAATTTATTTTCAACAGATCTGCCATGCAAGAAAGTTTAGACAAGTTTTTCAGGGAGAGGGAAAAGGATATGGTTAGAAACTCAGATTTTCTAACCACATTTCGCTCAGGAAGGAAGTGTGTCAGAGAAGAAAAAAAGGTAATTTAAAAATTTTCATTACCTTTAATTAAGCTAAAAGGTAATTATTTAAAGTAATAATGTATTAGATAATTACAATATATAAAAAAGTGAAAAAACATGAGAGCAATACCATGAGGAAAGCATTGGAGAAGTTGAGAATTATTTTTTTATATTTGCACAACACATGAAGTGGTAGAGAGTTATTTCAAAGTGTACTTAGATCAGTTAAAAATGTAGATTGGAAAACTTAGGGTAACCTACAAAATATTTCTAAAAACCGTAATTGATGCACTCAAATGAAATCATAAAATATTTGCTTTTAAAAACAGAGAAGAAAAAAGGGGAAAAACGAACAAAAAAAGCAAAGAGAAAACATTTATAAATATGTTGTATATGAATCCAACTATATCAATAATTAATTTAAGGGTGAATAAGCTATATAAATAGAGAAAACTATAAAACACAACTATTTGTTGTACATTGTAAATTTCCCAAATATAAACAATCAGGTAGGTTAAAAGGAAATGGATGGAGAAATATATACCACATTAACACAAATCTAAAGAAAGCTCTAGTAGGTATACGCACTTCAGAAAAAGGAAAAATAGGGACAAAGAGGAGCATTACATAATGGTAACAGGGTCAATTCTCCAAGAAGGCATGATAACCCAAAAGCTGTATATATCTAACAGCAGAATCTCAAAATACGTGAGGCAAAGACTGACACAAACACACAAAAACACTCTTTTAAAATTAGCAAATTGATTTCAGCAATGTACAAAATAAGTATACCTGATGTCTAAGTGAGATTTATTCTAGATATGTCAGGCTGATTAAATGTCTTGAGATGATCACTGTAACCCACCACATCAAAAAACAACAAGAACAAAAAAAGAAAAATCATACAATCACATCAAATGATGCAGAATGTATATCTGACAAAACCAAACACCTATTAAAAATACAGATAAACTTCCTTGACCAGATAAGTGATAAACACATCAGTTAAAAACAAAACAAAACAAAAGAAAAACCCTACAGCTAACCTACTTAATTCTGTGAAACTGGACATGTTTCCCTAAATTCAAAAACAAGGCAAAGATGTCCCCTTTCTCCACTCAATACGTTGTACTGGAAAGTCCTAGGTACTGTAGACTTAAAACTAAAGTAAAATGTATCCAAACTTGAAAGAAAGTAAAAAACTGTTTGCACATGATAGTATCTATGTGGAAAACACTGAAAAAACATAAAAGTCTGTAAATGAGCTAAAAACATGCCCATGGGAAACCCTCCCATGAATGTTTACAAGAGCTGTTTTTATAGTTGCCAAAACTTGTAAGCAACTAAAATGTTCTTCAGCAGGTGAATGGATAAACCGTGATACATTCAGTCAATGAAATAGTATTTAGTGCTAAAAAGAAATGAACTATCAAGTCATGAATAGGCAGGGAGGAACACTAAATTCATATTACCAGGTGAAAGAAACCAATATGAAAAAAAGTACACACAGTGTGATCACAACTATATGACGTTTGGCAAAGGCAAAACTATGGAGAGAGTAACAATATTAGTGTTTGTCAGGGATTGTCAGAGAGATGAATAAGCAGAAGATAGAGAACTTTTAAGGCAGTGAAAATAAACTATATGAAACCATAATGATAAGTGCATGCACATTTGTTCAAATCTATAGAATGTTAAACATCCACAATGAACTCTAATATGAACTAAGGATCAAAGTCATCCAAAACAAGAAAATTCTGAGACACTGTCACAGCCAATAGCAGCCTATGGAGACATGACTACAAAATGTTATGTGCTATTTGGTCAGAGCTCTGGATCAGAAAAGGGACATCAGGTAAAACTAAAAAATCTGAATAAAGTGTGTTTTTTAGATGATAACATCATCCATAATTGTTTTAATAATTGTAACAAATTTACTATACCAGTGTAAGATGTTAATAATGGGGAAACCTGGATGCTGGTTTATAGAAAATCTCTAATTTTAAAAGTGATATAAAGTTTTATTTCTCTCTCACATAGAAACAGGTTGGAGGTAGCAGTTCAGGGCTATCAGAGTCCGCAGACTGTCATCTTCCACCCTCCTACACATGAATTTCATCCTGTAGCTCCCCTCGGAGTTTGGGGTGCTCCTGGGGCTCCAGCTCTCATGTCTGAGCCTTCTGTTGGTCTAGGGAGGAAAGACACAGGTAAAGGCCCAGGTAAAGAGGAGGCCTTCCCTGCTGCACCAGCTCTCTTTAAGCAACATTCTCTGAAGTTCCACGAAACACCTTTAGTTATATGTTGCTGGTCATATGCCCACACCCAGCTGCAAAGGAGGCTGAGAAATGCAGACTTTTAGTCCCAGGTATGATATATACAATTAAAAACAAGGGTTCTAGGCCAGGTGTGGTGGCTCATGCCTGTCATCCCTGTACTTTGGGAGGCCGAGGCGGGCAGATCACCTGAGGTCGGGACCAGCCTGATCAACATGGAGAAACCCCATTTCTACTAAAAACGCAAAATTAGCCGGGTGTGGTGGCACATTCCTGTAATCCCAGCTACTCGGGAGGCTGAGGCAGGAGAATCGCTTGAACCTGGGAAGCACAGGCTGTGGTCAGTTGAGATCACACCATTGCACTCCAGCCTGGGCAACAAGAGTGAAACTCCATCTCAAAGCAAAAACAAAAACAAAAACAAAAAATGAAAACAACAACAAAAAGCAACCCCAAAACCAAAACCAACACAAAACAAGGGTTCTTTACTAAGAGAAAAAAGAGACTAGCTGTTGTGGATAGGGCAGCAAGTAGTATTTTCAGAGTAGTGGAATCGATTGTGGAACTTTGTGAACTGACCTCTTTCCTATGAGTGAATGCACTGTCTGCACACAGACAATTCCCTCCTTTTATGTAAAATTTATTTATAAAATGAAATACTCTTCAGAAATACCCACATAATCAAAAAATTATTTGATATAATACACATTGGTTACTAAACATTAGTCTTTAAAGAGTCATAGAGTTTCTGTTCTTTATCTGTACAGAAAGAATGAAGTTCTACGGAATACAAAACAATATGAATTACAGCAGGCCTGAGGCTGAGATCTTTGCAAAGAATGAGTTTGATCACCTGATTGTTCCTAGTTCACAATATTCAGCACTCTCTAAATTTAATTTTAATTATTATAATTTAAAATACCTCAAAATAAAAATTAAAACTCATAATTATGATTTATTTCCTATATAACATATGTTAACATTTTATTTATCTTATGTTATTTATCTTAACATTTTTTGAGTTGAAAATTATTCAAGGTATTACACGTTTTCAATCATGTGAAACTTGTATCACAGAAATATATGATATACACTTCTTAAAATAAAATGCAAAAAATTTCCTCACAAATAAATTAATCAAAAATAAATTATAAAACACATAATCTACTTTGTAAATATGGTAAGAAGCTAATTATTGATTTACCAAAATCTCTATCCCAAACCAAGTTGAATCTAAAGAAACAAAAGTTGAAAAATCATCAAATTTAACAATAAGAAGGAGACTCAAACCTACTCAGACTGGATGTGACTTGAACCTTATTATAAAATAAACAACAATGTTAACACCCCATGTAAGCTATTGCTCTGTGGAGACAACTTCCTTACTTCACTTGAACTCATATCTCATTCCAGGGGTTAAGTTTCTTCACTTTGCTCTCTCTCTGACTCGTCGCAGCAGTGCACCCCCTATCATGTGGACACCATCCTCAGCCAAGCCCACCTCTGACACTTGCAATGGCCTATCCCTCGCCCCCATCTTTTGGTGTGTGTATTACTTGCCCTGTTTAACCTCACTATCCTAAGCTGGGCCATCCTGCCCTGCAAAAGACTTTTACTTTTTTAAAATTCAATTTAATTTTTAGATTTCAATTTAATTTGTAGATTCCAGAGGTACATGGGCATGTGTGTTACATGGGTACACTGTATACTGGTGGGGACATGGCTTTTAGTGCCATTACCCAGATACTGAACATTGTACCTGATAGGTACTTTCTCATCCCTTACCTGCCTCATTCCCTCTCCACTTTTGGAGTCCTCGGTGTCTATTATTTTCATCTTTATGTGCATGTATACCCATTGTGTAGCTCCCACTTATAAGTGACTACACATGGTATTTGAGTATTTGATTTTCTGTTTCTGAATTAGTCCACTTAAGATAATGCCCTGCAGCTTCATCCATGTTGCTACAAAGGACATGAGCTTATTCTTTTTTATGGCTTACTCCACTTAATCTTTGACTCCATATACCAAGCTGCCTTTTCAATCAGGCACAAACTTATTCATTCTGCTTGGGGTTTTCTGTCCTTTATCGGGCGCTGTTACCACTTGTACATCTCTTTCTCAGCCTTCTCAGTTTTGCCACTGCAATGAGATATCACATCTCCCTCAAACTCAGCATAACTAGTAACCTTGTGTGGCCTCATCTAATGTCTTTAGACAAATTGCTCTTGAGTGGATGATATATCAATACTAATATCCTGATCTTGATGGTTGTGTCATAGATATGTAGAAAATTGTCTTCATTTATAGGAAATAAATACTGAAGGGTTTGAGGATGGTGGACAGTATCTTTACAGTGAAACCAAGTGGTCCAAGGAAGTTAAGAGAAAATAGGTGAGGAATTTGCTATCAGAGTCAATAAACAAAAAGACTATTATCATAATTAAAATGATAATTTTGCAGAAACAAAAAATACATATTTCTTAAATTTTCAGAGGCTTTTCTGCCTGCCATTTTAACTCAGTTTAACTTGAATATTTAGATCAGTAAATGTGCTGAAAGAAAAATCTAATTCTTTAGGCCTTACAAACCACTAATTTTATTTCTCCATCCCCATGTAACCAAGACAATTCCTGCTATTCTATCCTCCCCAACCGCAACAATCGAACTGGATAAAATTTGAGTTTCTAGGCTCTAGTAGTATGTATTCAAATTTAGACAATGACTTTCTTGCCATTTTTAACTGTAATTGAAGTAGATCAGGGACCCCTCTTAGGAGCCTGCTGAGTTCCCCTACCCTGCCCTGGCATGGAAACAAAGGAAAAAAAATTGAGTGTCTTCAAAGGAAATTGCAGGCAGCAATTAGGGAAGTAAATTAATAACCTGCTAAGGAAGAAGATAATTTTAGCTTAAGTAATAGTCACCCAAGTAAATCAGTCATAAGATGCTCAGTCCTCTATAGAGACTAAAGATAACATCTTGACATATGGACCTGAGTAGTTTTTCAGAAACCAGATGGAAAATGGCAACTGCTGTCAGATAGACCTCTGCTGTAACCAGAAAATGGATAAAGAAGTTCCAGAAATTTCCCAGCCCTTAACTCACTTTGAAGATCCCCTCACCTCTGTCTTGAACAACCCTTGCTTGTAAGTCATCATTAAGTTCGAGTCTTAAATATTAGCTGTTAATTCTTCTTGCTTGGAACCCTGCAATAAATGCCTTACTTTCTCTTGCTGTAAATCCTGGTGTCAGTATTTGACTTTTCTGTGTGACAGGCAAGCAGACCCAGGTTCAGTTCAGTAATAAGCCCAGGGATAAACCAGCTGCAAAACTTCAGCTCATGCCTCCATATTTCTCCCTTCTCCAGAATTTTTGCCTATCTGTTTCTCATAGCTTTAGTAGGTTTCTGATGTCTTTAAGCAAATGCATTTTATGAATAAGTTGTGGCTCCTTAAGCTGTTTTCAGTGGGAATCGTGTTTTCCTTTAGTTTCTTCACACAACCTAAATGTCAGTCTCATTTTCTAGAAGTTTTAATTTATTTTTATTTCACATAAACTTAGTTTCTTGGGTCTCCAACACAACATGGCTTTATGCATCGTGATATAAATCAACTGTTTCCAATATCCTGCCTTTCAGATTGATAAGAAATTTTATTAGTAAAATAATGGCCAGATTCAATATTTTTAATGATAAGAATATATATGTTCAGAATAATATAGAAATAAGTTTGTGCGTGCGTAGACATCTTATTTACATTGCATTAAAAGCAGTGTTTTCTTGTTTGCTTTTCAAAATCTTTGTTGTTGTGCATCGATAGTTTATCTCATTATGTTCACCTCTTTCATCAGATTTGGTAAAAATAAATAAATAAATAAATAGATGCATACTGGGCACCCAGTCAGTTTTGAATTTCAGATTGGAAAAAGAATATTTTTTCAGTTCAAAATACAGTTTTTAAAATATAATTGTCTCAATTACTGCATGGAACATACAAATATAAATATATACCTATATAGATATATTTTAAAAATGTATTTAACTGAAATTCAAATCCAACTAAGTGTCTTATATTTTATCCAGCAACCCATTTTCTCCTTAAGTCAAGAATCTATGCAGGTCAGGGAAACATAAGCAGAAAAAGCCAGAAAACACTGATGGTTAATAAACTCAAATGACATTGATGAAAAGGACAATAGAAATGCCATTGTGCAGAAGATAGTGAGACAAAATATCAAGGGCCAATGGTTTTTCAAGAAAACATTAGGAATGAAAGCTTAGTGTATATAATGAAACACATAAGCATTGCATTGATTTCTTCACTTTAGTGTTGCTTAAATATACTTTAGTAAGAACAGAAACAAGTTCCAAAGTATAATCTAATTTGACACTCATAGACAAATACATGAGAACATAAACTGAAATGAGGATGAATGGGCAGAAGTAAAAGCAATTTCTGTAAGGTTGCAGGATATTAATTACCTGAAGTACTGGCATGAAATACAGTTAAATACATTGATGGGCATTTTAAGTGATTTGTTTTTCATTAACCATGCTAAGTTACAAGGTTGTGATTTCTTTTAGTCTGTTAAATACAGGCATTTTGCATCAAAAAACTTTGTACTGTGGACAAATTTAGGTTAATCTATCATTATTAGCTTCTATTTATAATACCACATTTGCAGGAGGAGACTTTAAAACCAACATGCATATAATATTCTAATTTTGAGCTCTAATTTTAGGCTTTTTGGCAAGGATTTGTTTTCTATATTTTCAGTAATAGTCAAATTCTTAAACACTTTACCCGTTTCCTAGTTTTTTTTGTAATTCATTCATTTTAACTTCTTTTTGAAATTTACTTTTGAGCTTGAACATATAATTTTTGTATTTTTCAATTTGCTACTATCTCATTATACCTTGAAAAGTGCTTAGCATAAAATTATTCTGTAAAGATTTGTTAAGTGAATGAATACTTTCAATCAAAGGGGAGATTAGAAAGCATTAAGAAAAAAAATCAAAGGAATGAAAACAAAATTATGATGATCCATTTAAAATTATAAAAAATGAATCACAATTAGTTAAGCCTGAATACTGCTTTAAATTGTAAGAGTGGCCAAGGTTTAAACATGTCCTATTTACCCCATTAATAGGAGAGAGTTTCCTGCCCTTGGATTGTGGGGATGGCCAAACACACAACACTAGATACAAGAAAAATGAGATTGGCAGCGGTTTATTGGTTCCATATAAGCCCACACAGAGGTTGCACTGGGGATTACAGTGAACTGAAAGAGGCAGAGGGATGCAGGCTTTGTGTTATCAAAAAGGTGAAGTGCTCCCTGGTTCCCAAGGAAGAATAGGATTGCCTTATTTAAATAACTCAGTGGGCTGTCAGGGAACCGAAACCCACTCCTCAGGAGTAAGCAGAACATCTGACAATTCTTTGATAGGAAGGGCTGTTTGGCTGGGGAATATTAATTGCAGAAGCAGTGTGGAAGATAATTTGCTATTAGGTCATTCTAGTCTCTCTCAATTTTACCAGATATCAAGGCAGTATATAGCATTGAACCATAACTTTAGGCCTCAAACCACAAGCCAACACAGTAAACATTTTATGTTTTTGCATGTATTATGTGTTTTACCTTCAGAGGAGGGGAAGTTCAGGGGTAAGATGAAAGATAAGACTTAGTGTTCTCTTCTGGGATGTCTTCAACAATGGATTCTTCATGATCAGTAACCCACACTGGACTTGTCACAATTACCTGCTATTAACCTAGACCTGAGGGTGAGAAAGAAAAGAGGGAAGAAATACAGAAACTTTGCATGTAAAGATTTTTTTTTTTTTTAGTCTATAACTTTTCTCATAAAGAAAAAAGAAATGTTATGTTAGGTTGGTGCAAAAGTAATCGCTAGCTTTGCCATTAAAAGTAAAATCATTTTGCCATTAAAAGTAATGGCAAAAGCCGCAATTATTTTTGCACCAATGTAATATTTTTATCTCTGATGAAAAAAATTAAATTGTCCTCAGAGACCTTTCAGTGTCCTCTTCAATAGCAATGCTAGAAAGAGATGAAAGAACATTTGAAATTTTACAGTTGAAAAATTGTCTCACCAACACATATTAAAAATAAAAACATTTATTTGTTAACTTTTGATGAAGACATTACACAAATATTACAAAGTTTTAGAAAATATATCACCTTATCTTTCTAAAACAACCACTTGAAAATAGCATTCTGCTGAAATATTGATTAAAATAACCAGCTCAAGAACATTTGCAAACTCTGTATTTGACAGGGAATTGATATCCAGAATTTAGAAGAAACTCAAGCAACTAACACCACCACCACCACCATCAAAAACATATCTACCATTAAAAAGTAGGCTAAGGGCTTGACTAGACATTTTTCAAAAGAAGACATACAAATGCCCATAACCATATGAAAAAAATGTTCAACATCACAAATCATCAGAGAAATGCAAATTAAAACAACAAGGAGATATCATCTTGCACCAGTCAGAATAGCTATTATTAAAAAGACAAAACACATATGGGCAAAGATGCGGAAAAACAGGGAACATTTACAAACTTATAAAAAAGGAACTTATAAACAGGTGGTGAGAAGGTACATGAATACAACCTTAATGGAAAACAGTATAGATAGTTCTCAAAGGACTAAAAATAGAACTACCATTTGATTCAGCATACTGAGTATCTATCCAAAGGAAAAGAAATCATTATATCAAAAGGACACTTACACTGGTATATTTATCACAGCACTACTCACAATAGCAAAGATATGAAATCAGCCTAAGTGTCCATCAATGGATGATTGAATAAAGAAAATGAGATACTGTTCAGTCATACAAGAGAATAAAATCATGTCTTTTGCAGCAACATAGATGGAACTGGAAACCATTATCTTAAGTGAAACAGCTCAGACACAGAAAGCAAAATATTGCATGTTCTTACTTATGAGGGGGAGCTAAAGAATGTCTACACAGAAAAATAGAGTGTGGAAGGATAGAAAATGGAAACTTGAAATGGAGGTGAAGTGGGAGGAAGGTGGATGATGAGAAATTACTTAATGGGTATAATGTATGTTATTCAGGTGATGGATGCTCTAAAAGCTCTGACTTTACCACTCCTCAATCTATGCATGTAGCAAAATTACACTTGAACCCCATAAATTTATACAAATAAAAATTTTAAAAAAGAATGGGAGGAAATGTGTTACTAAATGACAGGTACTAGATAATGAAATGAGTTAGAATAGTAACTATAATTACAATACAATGGAAAACATTTTATAAAACACGGCAGTATTTCTCGTTAGATGATTTGAGGAAGAAAAGAACACTGAATTTACTAAATTAAGCATTTACCTGGGATACAGTCAATATACATATGTAAAAGGAGATTTAAGTGTATATGTAATGTACACACTTAGAGATATATTCAGTTATTCATGATTACATACAGTCATTTCTATGTATACAAAAATATGAGCTTATAGAGATAATACATTCATGAAATAAATGCTCCTCAATACTTAACATCACCTGATATAGGATTATAGGTCATTTAATTTTCATCATTAGTTTTCAGCTCTTTTGTAGTTCCTCCATAAGAAATATTTTAATTTTATAGGCAGAAAAATAACTTTATTTAAATTTTTGAAAAAATTTTGCAAATATTTTTTAAAGCAAATTTCTTTTTTTCTTCATGTGCTCCTTCAAGTTTGGTTCCAGTCCCTCTGCATGAGTTCCTAAATCTTTCAGAGAGAGCTTATTTATTACATTTCTGATGGAAATGTTCCTGGTAGAAGGTCAATTCTATTCTCTTCATCATTCTCCGGCTCTTTGGATTGCTGTAACCCAAAGAAGATTCACTCCACACCTCCACCCCACAATCCCCATGTATATGTATACACATTTAAAAATCTGTTTTCAAAGTTACAAGCCTCACTGTTGGTTACTTAATGGCAGCCAAGGGGACTTTAGGATAACAAAACACTAAGAACAGGGAATATTTGCAGCTGACACCAGATCACCAGCGAATACTGTTTTTGAAAGATTTCCCTTTCTCCCTCTTATGTTTGCTTGTGTGACTTAGTGCTTAGCTCACAGATGCCTATTTTAATGAAATGTGTTATTTTCACAGTTTGTAACATTGTGAGAAGTGCTTCTCACCATAAGAACTTCACTGCATTGATGTGTTTGGATGTTTTTTAAAAAAATTTTAAGATAAATATGACTCTCAAATATTCTTGCTCTTTTTTATTTTTACATTTAATAAAAAACACTGTGGTCATCATAAAGTTGGCATATCTATAAAACAGCATAAAATCAATATACTGTTTTAGCCAATAATTAATTTACTTGCAATCCTACGATCCTCTTTATACAAAGTATAAATGAATGTTCTTTGGCATTATTTACTTCATAATTTGTTAGCTGTAAACCTAATAATAAATGAAAGAAACCAGCATATCCCCACTCAGTTACATGTTAGAAGCTGAATTGCCCATGTAATAGGGCCCAAAAGCAGCCAGACACAAAGTAAGTATAGAGAAGTGGACTTGCTGAGGTAGAAATGAGTATTTTTTGATAAACGATTTATTCTATTTCTAATATTGGTCAACATCATTTGTTAGGTTGACATTGGACAATTCTAAAGATGACCTCTGAGTCATCTAGATCCTCTGATTCTCCCAGGAACTTTCTAAAGTTTTAAAATCAAATTTGACTAAAAACCTGATATTCTTTCTGTAATTTAATAGAACAAAAGTCAGAACTATTAGCAGGGAGAAGGTAAAATGAGACATCTCACATAAAACCACTTTTTATCATATTAAGGTATTCATCTTCATTTGAAAGGAAAAAAGCAATTATATCCATAACACAGAGTGTTTAGACCAATACCCTCTTGCTTTAGGACATACATAAATACACATGTAAAGTGAAATTTACCATCTTTCGCATCCTCTTTTTAATCTTTGTCAATGTGAGAATGAAAAATCTCTCTGTTAACCCATTAGATTCTAAACTCTCATTTCCATCTGTCCAATTTATGATCTTAGCTGATTAAAGTCTTCTCCCCTCCCTAACTCCTTTCCCATTTTGTTCTCTGGAGTGCCTAGTCATCAGGTTCCACATATTCTACAACTATTTTCTGAATTTCCCCTTTACATCTGTTTTTTGGATGTAATTTTTTTTTTTCTCTTAATACACCATTTTCTTCAGTCCTTAAGGTGGAAAGGCTTTATTTTGTTTTCATGTGCCACATATCTTAAATTTGAGAGCAGTGTCTGTATCCTTCTTGGTTTCCAAATATATGCTTATTCTTAGTTTTCGGAGTTCTCAACAATTAACTGTATACCTTCTCTATAATTTTTCTTAGTGGTCCTCAATCAAAGTTTCAGGCATTATTCTTTTAGACTCAGACATTACCAGCTAGCCCATATTCCTTAATCTTCTGTTCCTTTCCTCTCTATGATATTTAAATTTTCCTTGTATATTTCATCTTACTCTTCAAACTCCTTAAATATTAAGCTCCAAAAATGTTCTTTTCCTTTATCCTATCATGTTGATACTGTGCATGTTTTCATTATCAAAAGTGAACCATCTCCTGAATAGCTCATTAAAACTTCCTATTACAAGATTTTTTTTAACATCAGTAAGAAGCCAAATATACTGATCTTGCAGGTCTTGCTATGTGGCTTTAAGCAAGTTATTTAAGTTCTCTGTGTCTGCTTCATCTGTTAGATGAACATAATGATAACAGTTTTTTAATAGCGTTAATATAAGGAATAAATGAATTCATACATAAAAAAATGCTTAACACAATCCTTAGAACATAGCAAATATGCATTAAATAGTAGCAATCACTATTATTGTTATTTGACTTTATAATCTTGCCATCATTTGCTTATTCTTTGTTTTCTTATTTTACCTTGTGATCACTATCCTCAAATAGATACTCTGTACACCATCCATAACATCCTAATTTTTGATTGACAACTATAACCTTCCAATGACACAAAGTTAATTTCATTCTATGACATACAGCAATATATGTAAATCATTATGAATGATGAGCAAGTGAGATTTATCTAAAGAATGCAAGGTTGGTTTCACACTCAAAAATCAACTAAAGTAATACATTGTATTCATAGAATAAAAATAGAAAAAAAAATTACATGATCCTCTCAATATACACACAGAAAGCATTTGACAAAATCTGATACCCTTTCATGATATGTTTCTTTCAACAAACTAGCCATAGAGGAGAAGTTCTCCAACTTGACATCTGTGGAAAGCTCATAGGTAACATTATACTTAATGCCAAAAGATAGGATGCTTTTCTCTAGTATCAGGTAGAAGAAAAGGACATCATTTTCACCACTTCTATTCAACATTGTAACTGAGGTTCTAACTAGGGCAATTAGTAAGAGAAAGAAACAAAATGTAACAGGATGACATGATCTTTTATATGAAAATTTTAAGTAACCCCTTAACAACTATTAGAACGATTAAAATGAGTTCAGCAAGTCTACAGAATGCAAGATCAGTATACAAAAGTAAGGAGTATGTTTATACATTTTCAATATAAATATAAAAATCAATTTATTTTGGGGGACTGTGGGGTGGAGGTGTGGAGTGAATCTTCTTTGGGAGAAATTTAAAATCAATTTTAAAAATTTCATTTACATTTGAATCCCAAAGAATAAAACAGGAATGTATACGCAAAATAAATGAAAACTTACACTTTAAAAACTATAAAATACCATGGAAAGAAATTAAGGAAGATCAAAATAAGCACAAAAACATCAGATGTTCATTTATTAGAACACGACAATAAAATAGATATACTCTTAAAACTGATCTGCAGATGCAATGCAATTCATATCTGAGTATCAGCTAACTTTTTTGTAGAAATCGATGAATTTGTGCTAAACTTTACTGCTGGCTGTGATGACCCAATCCTATAAGCCTAGAACCTCCACAAGATGAGATGGGAGGATCCACTGAGTCCAAGAGTTCAAGGCTGCAGTGAGCTATGATGACTACCATGTACTGCAGCCTCAGCAACACAGTAAGGCCTCACCTCAATAAATAAATAAATAAATAAATAAATAAAGTGAAAACACCAACTCACAAAATGGGAAAAAAATATTTGAAAATTATGTATCTCATAAAGGGCTTCTATGTAGACTACCTAAAAAATTCTCATAAATCAAAATTTTTAAAGAACGTTGTTTTTTTAAATGGGCAAGGGATTTAGTAGCTATTTCTCCAAGCAAAACGTACAAATGGATAATAAGCACATGAAAATGTACTTCATTAGTTATTAGGGAAATGCAATTCTAAGCAACAAATCATTTCACATTCACTAGATGGCCAGACTGAAAAAGCCATATAATAAAAAGTACCATCAGGAATGTGGAGAAATCAAACACTGCTGGTGAGAGTGTAAAATGGTGCACTCTTTTAAAAGCAGTCAGCTGGTCTCTCAGATGATTAAACACAGAGTTATTGTATGACCTAGATTTTGCTCTGAAGTATGTACCTAAGAGAAATAAAAAGCTGATGTCTACACAAAACTTTTTGCATGAGTGTTATAACAAATTTACCCAAATAGCCAAAAGGAGTAAACAACCCAAAGGCCTATCAATGAATTACTAGATATATAAAATGTGGTTTACATGTACTATAAAATATTATTCTGACATAAACAGGAAAGAAGAATTGATGCATAATGTAACGTGGTTGAATCTTGAAAATGTTATGCTAAATGAAATAAACCAGTCACAAAGAAACCACATATGATTCCATTCACGTGAAATGTTCAGAACATTGATAGAGACATGGTGTAAATTTATAGACACATGGTGTAGAGTAGTTCTTGCCTAAGACTGAGTGGGTAGGAAGTTGGAGAGATAGGGGTTGGTAATTAATGTACATGAAATTCCTTTTGGGGGTGGTAATTTAATTGAGTTTTCCATTTTAAATTATCTTTTCTGTCTTGAAAATTAACCAAGTTTTTGAGCATATTTTTACATTTGAAAATACTTTTCAATGTCTACTCCATTAATTAATATGTAGAATGAGTTAAAATATTTGGACTTACAATTTATCTATTTAGAATTTATACACACATCCGCCAAAAAGTAGGGGGCCAGGAAGAGGGGAGGAAGGAAAAAAGAAAGGAAGGGAAAAATAAGCAGGAGGAGGAGGAAGAGAAAAGAAAGCAGTTTAACAAAATACTAATTTATAAATGTACATAGAGGAGGTAAGATAAATGGAGGTTTATTGTACTATACTTTTAATTCCATAGTGAGTTTGAACTATTTCAAACTAAAAACTAAATGAATTTCTACCCGCATAACCTCCAAGGCTATAAGTTTCCATGGAACAGGACAATGTCTATTTTACATAAAGTTACCAGCATAATGTCTGGCTTTGAATAGGCCTTAAAAATACTTGTTGAATAAATGAATGCACATTGTTCAATGCTGTCAGTCAGGCATTATAAACCAAATTTGGCATCTTAACTTCTTTTTGTCTTATCAAGTAGGAGGTTTAAAATTAAATACAATTGTTAGAATCCGTATTAAATCAAATTCACAATCAAATAATCTGCTCTATTTACTTTAATTGGATTTATATGTATAATCATTATTATTTTGATGTGAAACAGAGTTTGATTTTTACGCTCATATAAACAGATATGACTCCAAAAAATGTTATTCCAATGGTTATTGCTGTAAAACAAATTAACTCAAAACTCAATGCCTTAAAACCACCACATTTTTAGGTCAAAATTTTAGAGATCAGAATTTGGTAAAAGTTGGGCCGCGAAGTTCACACTTGAGTTTCCTCATCAGACTGTAATAAGATTCTACTTCAGGTCTGCCACCTGAAGGTTTGGTGTGGTTGAATATTCAAGATGATTTACTCCAAACTGGTTGCTTCATAGGGTTGTTGATCAACATGCCTTTATGTGGCCTCTCCTGCATGACAATTTGGGATTTTTTGTCTTCTTATATAGTAGCTTATTTCTTTTAGATGCAGCTTCCCAAGAGGCTCCTAACATTCATTTGCATTTTACAACTGAATTCAAGGAGAAAAGTAACTTAAGACAGTATTCCTCCAACTTCAGTCTTAATATTAAACTTTCTACTTCCTTCTTTATGTTCAGATGGAAGAGGACATGTGGAGGTCAGACATGTGGAGATCAATCCTTTGAGCAACAGTATACCTTAGGCATTTTTTTCAGAAACTGTTTGGCTCAGAGTTATGCATCAGCTTCCTTTGCACATTCCAAGGCCACCTTCTTAGCCTCCCATTGAAGGTATCTTACAAGCAGCAGCCACAAGACTCCAGTCTCCCTCCAGCATCCCCAGTAATCTTTTTCACAGTGTCCTGAATACTTGTCACGCACCTAACCTCAACAATACACTGAAAAGCATGTTTTGTTTGGCAAAATATGGGGACAGATTTTTGGTCAGGGGACATTAAGGAAGTTTATCAAAGTCAGTGTTTCTCTCACTACTGTCAGGGGAACACCAGGGGTTCCCAAATCCCAAACATGTTTCCTTGTGTTTGGCGAAGAAAAGTAACTGGGAAAAGGATAAAGGTGAGGAGGTCTTTCAAATACTGACTCACTTAATCATTTTACTGAGGGTGTTTCACAGGAATTGTTTGAAGAAATACTCTGCTACTGATTTTTTAAAACCACTAACATATATTCCAATAAATCAATTCATTTTTAAAGACAACATTAATGTTACTTGTCCAGATGTAAACAACATTGAGGAAGGAGTTCACATTTCATCATTATTATTTTCAACATGTTTAGATATTTTTATGTTAGTTGTGCATCTGGTGATGCATTAGTTTGGTGATTAAATGAAAGGGAAATGTCGCTGAGTTACATTGTTTAGTGAAGTCATTTAACCCAACATTTCAGGTTGGCATTTTGAACAGTAACTTTAAAGCTGGCATTTCACAAAAATATTTAAAAAATAAATGCCCTCTACATTAT
Organism: Colobus angolensis palliatus; assembly: GCF_000951035.1. NCBI lineage: Eukaryota > Metazoa > Chordata > Mammalia > Primates > Cercopithecidae > Colobus > Colobus angolensis. The sequence continues at coordinate 8,696,540 of NW_012121043.1, read as the reverse complement.
ATACTTTTTGTAAAGGTTAAGTGCACAGTGTTTCACTTTTAAAGTGATTCTCAAATTGACAACAAAGTTACTCCCTTTTTTTCAAGATGTCAACCATAATACATGGTTCATTTAAAAAATGAACCATAGTCTTTCTTACTCTTAATGCCTTTCTTTCAGTATTTTAAATAAAAAGCAATACTTGACTCCCTCACCTGGAAAATTTATTTCCATTGACTTTTCTATGTAGCAATCAAGCATTGTAATTCACCTCTTTACACTCTATCTAAAATCATTTATTTTTCTTTAAAAAATTAAGGCAAAAAATTAAGTGAATGTTTGAGGTTTAGATATGCATGCTTCTAAATGTCCCCCTTGATTAAGCACAAAAAAATGAGTCACTGAAGAATCTATAGTGCTATTCACTTACCATAGTATAAAAATCTGAATGCTAGTTAATTGCTTATAGTTCAGATTACATTAGAATTTATTATAAGTAATAGTTTTATTTACTTTGTATAGCACAATAAAATGGAATGCCATGTGAATAGTATACAGATTTACTATAAAGAATCAGTAGGCAAAAGGTATCTCAAATGACACAGAAAATTTAGACAGACAGACACATAACATACACACACACATATCAGGTTAAATAAATGTGTGAACTTTGGAGCTCAATCTTAATATGCAGATAATACATCGAGCACAGAATTTCTCAATAATTCTGGCTTTATGACAAATTTTGTCTCCTTTCAAGTTGTGGAAATGAATGCAACAATGCATTTGCTAAAGCAAAAACCACATCTCCTTTTTGGATGTGACACTGATGTGAATTGTGTGTGTGTGTGTGTGAGAGAGAAATATTTCAATACAGTTATCTGTTTTTCTCTTTTTGATCACTGATTGACCCAATTGTTTTAATTTGGATTTGTGCCACTGTGAAACAAGAGTAGATAACAGGACTGATGATTTACACACTGTTTTTGTCATTACTTAAGAGATAAGTGTAAATTTTGCTTAGTGTAAAACTTCTAACATATAGTTTTTATCAACAAAAATATCAGTGCAAATTACATATCCTTAGTGTGAGCACAGGAAAGTAAGCAGGCTTCCATCAGTAGTTCTCTTGCCAATTGTTTATCCTTCCCAACTCCTGCCTTCTCTCCTCCAATCAAATGGTTGATACTGCAAGCATTCTCCCATTTTCCGGTGTCTGAAATTTCTGTGTAATATAATTTCTTCTCTAAAATATTTTATATTTTAAGATGTCGGCCGGAAATAAGTATGTATCATTTTTGGTGTTCTGAACAAAAAATCTGGTTAAAGTCAGCGTTCTGCACAGTGTAGATAGTTATTCTATTACCTTTAAGCTTTTCTTATACCCAGCCATGTCCCTCCTACTGAAAACTACAGCTTTCTCTCCAAACTCCAAGTGCAGATTTAAGGCTAACTGATTGTATACTTTGTATTATTTTAAATAAAACATTTGCCTGGTAACATGCAACTCTGAAAAAGTAAGAATAGAAAGGACACTATGTTTAATTTTTAATAATGGTGGTACTCTATTTTTCCTTTATCATCATATACAAGAATGAGAAAGAGAATACTACCGTTGTTTTCACATATAGTTTTAAACAAATTTTATGTTGTTTTTATTGAGGTAAAAGATACATATAAAATTTGCCATTTTACGATTTTTAAGTGTACAGTTCAATGGTAATAAATGTATTTATATTCTTTTTTCCCTTCATCTGCCGCTCCCTGCTACTCTTCCAGGCTTCTGGAAAGCACCATTCTACTCTCTGTCTTCGTGGATTCCACTTTTTGATCCCCCACATATCAGTGAGAACATGCAATATTTGTCTTTCTATGCTTGGCTTATTTCACTTAATATAATGGCCTCCAATTCCGTCTGTGTTTCTGCACACGGCAGGATTTCATTCTTTTAGGGCTGAATAATTATGTATCTCCATTATGTAGATACACCACATTTTTTTATCCATTGATAGCCTCTTAGATTGATTCCATATTTTGGCTACTGTGAATAGTGTCGCAATAAATATGGGAGTGCACATATCCTTTCAATATATTAATTTCCTCTTCTGGATATATACCCAGTAGTGGAATTTTTTGAGGAACCTCCATACTGTTCTATATGGTGGGTATACTAATTTACATTCCTTGCAACTGTGTATACGAATTCCCCTTTCTCCACATCCTTGCCAGGATTTGTTATTGTCTGTCTTTTTGATATAAACCATTGTAACTAGAGTGAGACAATATCTCATGTGGTTTTGATTTGCATTTTTCTGATTAGTGATTTTGAGCATTTTGAACCTCTAGCTAGCCTTCCCACAGTGCCATAATAATACCTTTGGGATCTCTTCCACGTATGCTTTTCAAATGGACAATATACACTGGAAATAACCTCTTAATTACATCAGCCAAAGCAAGCTCCATGAAGAACTCTAGCTTTTTGTTTGACTGATTTTGAAGCAGTTCTGATAAACCTTTTTAACCAAGCAGCTGGAATTTTATGCTTTTTCCCTTTTCTGAAGTGACTGTCACAGCAAATCTCATCTCATTCTAGTGATCAAACTGAGATTTTATGCTTTATTTTTCCATTAAGAAAGCTTAAAAATCATCACATTGTAAACTTAAGCTGAAATGTGAAATTTACTCATTTAGTTTACTCATTTTATCCATTTTGTAAACTCATTGATAACAATAAGCTATACCATTAGATAAATATTTTATAAGGAATAAACTCCAGTGTAACTACTAAATAACATTAACCAGCCAACAATGCTTCTAACAAAAATATGTGCACATTTGAAATAAATGCACTTATGGAAAAAAAATGAGAATTTAAAAAGTATTTAGAGAAATATGTGAACTTCCTCAGAAAACCTGCTTCAGGTCACATGAGTCATGGAAACTTCTCTGTCTGAGTGTTGTAGCTCTTCGAATATAATGAAACACAGAAAAGATGATTTGGGGCAAGGCAAATTTTAGACTAATTTACAGACATCAAAAAAAAAAAACACATAGTCTTAACAAGTTAAGGAAATCACCAGTTATTCACCAGATATTTTGAATTATTAGTTGCTGGTTAAACATCTGCATAGGTATCCAAACTTTTGGTATCTACATCATTGTACAATAAAATAAAAATGATAAACTAAGAGATAGAAAAGTCAGATTCCACCACCAATTGATTTAAACATGGCAATACTGGACTCACTTTCTTCTTATTACTATAAACCTTCAATATCTATGCTTCTGTTAAATTCTTTATTTATATATTATTTACACAAATATAGCCAGATGAATGAACAGATGTTAAAAGTACATTTGATTTGGTGATGAGTTACTGACTTTTGTGTGTAAATGCTTATCAACATAGAATCATTTCTTATCACTTAGTATTCTTTGTACACAAAAGTGAACAAGAACCAGTACACCAATCAAGGACTCTGAAAAAATTACACTAGTCTTGATTTCTAATTTTAGTTTTTTGTAGAATTGAAAATGGTGATATCAGATGTATTAGTTAAATATTAAACCATAGTTAACAGAAAAGTTTCCTAGACTATCTCTATTATTATATTTCTTCATAAAGTGGATTTTTCCCAAATTTTCAGAGTAAAAATATATGTGTAAAGTATGTAATACTTGTCTCAGTGCTTATTATAATAAAGAAAATATTTAGTTTTCCTATTAGAGGATGATTTTAAAAATTATGGTGTTTTCATGTCATGGAATAATTTGTAGGGATTAATATAATGTTTCTGAATATTTAATAATGTAGGAAATGTTGACAATATACTATTAAGGAGATAAGGAATCCATAGTTCTTAGGGAGTGTGATACAAGTTATCTATGAGTGTGTATACATGTGAATCCAGTGGACTTTGTGACATCACTGCGATTTCCTTACAGTATTCCTAAACTTTCTGTCAATAGTGTTTCAGCTCAGAATATGCTAGGCATTAAGAAGTTAGGTTGGAGCAAAATGCAGAGTTATGGTTTGACAGATGGTGTCCCCTCCAAAGTTCATATTGAAACTTAATCCCCAATACAACACGATTAAGAGGTGTGGCCCTAGGAAGGTGATGAAGTCATGAGGGCTCTACCCTCATTAATGAGTTTAACACCCTTGTAAAAAATGGCTAGAAGTTGAAGAGAGCACTCGCTGGCCCTTCTGTCCCTTTTGTCATGTAAGAACACAGTGTTTTGTTTATGTGCATTGTTTAAAAATACAGGCTAATTTTCTTTGGCTGCAAACTACCCCAAAAGCAAATTTCTTGAAACATAATACTGTATTTTATTCATTGCCTCATTGAAAGATAGAATGTTATGTTATTTCAATTCATGGTCTTCATTTATTTTTTACTGACCATATGACAAAACTTTTTGTCCCCACATCATGATCAATAACTATACAAACTCAGTTTTTCCCAGATTTTACTGGTTGTTTCTATGTTTTAAAAAGTAGCAGAAATCAAATAAGCAGACATGATCTAATCCTGGTCTACAGTTTTTCTATTTATCTGAATAAATTTATGAGACAAAAATGTAATGTTGTTACATGGATATATTGTGTAATGGTGAAGTCAGGGCTTTTAGTGTATCCATCACCCAAATAACACACAATGTGCCCATTAGCCCATTAAGTAACTTTTCATCATCCCCCTGGCCTACATTTAATATATTTAAAGCAAAGTTGATATGAGAAATGCATTTCAATATTTGTGATGACTAGCTTTAAAGGTTGCCAGATTCAGTGAGGTCACCATAGACAAGAACATACATATCATCAAAGTCAAGAACCTTACTAATCCTTCCATTTAGTGGTGACAGATTACAGAGAATGTATTCATGCTACCAAAAGTTAGATAACATTGAATTATGTTTAATGGCAAATTTATATAAAGACCCAGGTCAAGAATTATTCAGGAGCTAACAGCATTCTATTATTAAGATAGCTGTATTCAGAAAATCCAATCACATTATAAGATGACAGTTTCAAATGTAGAGAAATTGAGTAAACATACTTGCAGACTGTCAAACACACCAAAACAAAAGCACTGTAATAGTCATATGCCATTAGGAAAACCTAGTCCTTGAATTTTGCTGCATAAAGAATAAACCATTCGTATTCCACTTCTTCTTACAAAATCAGTTAGCTTCCTACCTTCAGAATTAAAAATTGCAACACACTATTTCTTCGATTCCTAATTTCTACATTCTTGAGTATATTATCTGTCCTAATGTCAGTCATTACTTGTTTCTTGAATGAACTTTAAGCCTCTTGTGTTAATTTCATTTAGATTCAATTTTCTCCTGTCTGACCTGCTGTGTTGACTATTTTCACATCCCATTCAGGTGGCTTCTTGTCTTTCAACATCTATAACTATTTTTTCTCCATCTTTTTTGTTTTTTTCTTGGCATCATAATATACTTGGATATAGAATGAAGCATATGTGTAATTTGTTAATGAATGGAGACCTTGATGTCCTCTTATTTCATTCTGTAAAATACATTTATTGATTTACAGGCAGGAAACAGGTAAGTACAACAATTTTTATTTATCTATTATACCTTTACAAAGTATATTCATCCTTAAATATTATTAATATGATTGCTACATCTGACTCCACTTTTAATATTTGATGCTGACAGAGTTTTTTTTTTTTTTTTTCCAGACAGGGTCTCACTTTGTCCCCAGGCTGCATTGCAGTGGCACAATCTTGGCTCACAGTAACCACCACCTCCTGGGCTCAAGCCATCCTCCTGCCTCAGTCCCCCAGGTAGGTGGCACTACAGGCATGAGCTACCATGTCTGGATAATTTCATATATTTTGTAGAGATGAGTTTTCACCATGTTGCCCAGACCGGCCTCGAACTCCTGAGGTCAAGCGATCCACCTGCCTCCACCTCCCAAAGTGCTAGGATTACAGAGGTGAGCCAGTGCGCCCAGGCACTGGCAGCTTTCATGCCCACCTCTTCACTCCCCCTCTGCCCCTCATCTGGGCAAGCTGGTAAGAATGCCCATTAGGGTCCCTTTGGCGCTGGCTCACTAGTTGTACTCTCTAACCACTAAAACACCTAACTCAAGCCAGCCTGGACTTATTTGTGCCTGTCCTCCTCTCCCTAGGTTTCTCTTGTGTGAGTACTGAACTTTGCTGTGTATTTTTTTAGTGTGCAATGTTATCAGACTAAACTTTCAGTTTATTAATTGGGAGGGGATCTAGCTCATCTCCATAGGTGACCACAAAATAAAGATACAAGTATCTGTGTGATATCCCTATGTTTATCTCTCAATGATGTAGTAATAAAAAGGGAGGAAGTACTAGAATATGAAAAAATAGGAGTAGCTCCTCCAGCAAGGTCACACAAGAAGTACTATGAACCCAGATGAAACAAATCCCTCATTCTCCAGTTTTTCTATTATTTTGGCACATTAGATAGAAACTTGAAATGATGCGAACATAGATATGTTTGGTAGGAACCTTTAAAATGAACTAAAGGGAACCTGTACAGAGATATTATTCTAATATACGAAATAGGCCTACTTTCAAATTTATAACTGTAACTACATGGAAGAGCTACTCATTGTATCAACTACCCTCTGTGTTTCAGAAAGACAACACATAGCTAGGTTCAAATTAATCTAAAACCAAGTTACCAAAAGAGTATAAATAACTTATTGTCATCATCAAAATTACTGAGGCTTTCCACATGTATTCAGGAAGATTAAATTGTCATATACCTAAAGGCCTAAAAATGTTGAAATGTTAGATATGTAAACCAATATACAAACATACACATATATGCATATGTAGATCTCATTGTATATACTTTCATATGAGATATTCATTAAACCAGGATCAACAGATCAATATCCTCTCACTTTACTATGATTAGACATATAAATTTGTAGTTAAGATAAATTTTTAAAAAAATTTATTTCATTGTGGAAAAAACACAATATGATAGCTCCCCTACTAATACATTGTAAGTGTATAAAACATAATGTGAACTATCCACACAATGTTGTTCAGAAGACCTCTATAACTTATTTATGTTGTATAAATCATATTTTATACCGTTAATTAACAATTTCCCATTTCCCCCTTTCAGCCCTGTCAACCACCATTCCACTCCATTGATTCTATAAATTTAACTGTATATATTTGCCCTTTGGTGACTAACCTATTCCACTTCACATGATGTCCACCAGGTTCTTCATGTTGTCACATATTGCAGAATTTCTTTCTTTTTTAAGGCTGGATAATATTTCTTGTATATGTCACCATTTCCATCAATGGACATTTAGGTTGCTTTCACTTCTTAGCTATAGCAAATAGTGCTGCAAATAAATATGAGAGTGCTAATATCTCTTGAATATTCTGATTTCAATTCTTTTGGATAAATACCCAGAAGAAGTGGAATTGTTGTATTATATAGTAGTTCCATTTTTCATTTTTTGAGAAGCCTCCATGCTGTTTTAAGTAGTGGCTGAATCATCCTCATCAGCTGTATGAATCACATACTGTATTCTCACTAGCAGTATATTAGGTTTCCAATTTCTCCACATCCTCACAAACACTGGGCCTTTGTTGTTTTGATAATAGCTATCTTAACAGATGTGAGGTCATAGCAATGCCAAGGCCGATGTCATAAAGTTTTTATGCTATGTTTTCTTCTATAAGTTTTACAGTTTCAGATTTTAAGTCTTTATTTTGAATTAATTTTTTGTAATGTAATATAAGGTTCAACATTTTTCTTTTGCATATGGATTTCCAGTTACCCCAACACCATTTGTTCAAGTGGCTATCCTATCTTCATTGTGTACTCCTGGCAACTTTGTTGAAATTTAGTTGTCTGTATATGTGTGGTTTTATTTCTGGGCTCTCTATTCTGTTCCCCTAACCTGCATGTCAGTCTTTATGCCAGTACCGTATTATTTTTAATTGCTGTAGCTTTGTATTGCTTGAAATCAGGAAATGTGATGCCTCCAGCTTTGCTGCTCTGTCTTAAGATTTATTTGGGCTATTTGGCATCCTTTATTGGTTTCATATGAATTTTAAATAAATAATTGCTATTGGGATTTTGATAAGAATTGCATTGAATCCATAAATTGATTCAGTTAGCATAGACAGTTTCACAATATTAAAAATTCTAATTCATAAATATATCTTTCCATTTATTTGGATTGTTTAATGTTTCATCACTGTTTTCTAGTTTATGAGTTGCTCATTTACTTAAGTCTAATCCTAATCACATTTTTTGTGCTATTATAAATGGAATTATTGTCACAGTTTCATTTTCAACTTGTTGTTAGTGTATCTAAATACAATTGATATATAAATATTGAATGTATATCCTGCAAGGTCTCTTAATTCATTTATTATTTCTAAAAGTTTTTAAATGAGGTTTTGACTGGTTTCTATATACAAGGTCATGTCATGTGTAAAGGGACAATTTCGCTTATTCGTTTTTGATTTGGTAGATATTATTTCTTGTTCTTGCTTAATTACTCTAGCTAAGACTTTCAGTACAATGTTGAATAGAAGTGGTGAGAGTGGGCATCCTTGCCTTGTTTGTGATCTCAGAGAAAAGCCTTTCAACTTTTTGTTATTGAATAAAATGTTAGCTGTGGGATTGTCATATTTGGTTTTCATTAGTAATTTCCTTCCAGTCCTAGTTTTGTTGAAAGTTTTTATCATAAAAAAGATGTAAAATTTTATCAAAATACTTTTTTGTACCTATTGATATGATTGAATAATTTTTATCTTTCAATCTGTTAATGTGGTGTATCACATTGGTTAATTTTGATATGCTGAACTATCTTTGCATCCTAGGCATATACCTTACTTGGTCATGGTGTATAATCCTTTCAAGATGCTGTTGAATTCCATTTATTAGTATTTTGTCAAGAACTTTTACATCTATATTTATCAGGGATACTGGCCCATTGTTTGATTTTCTAGTAGTGTCTTTGTCGGGCTTTGGTGTTAGGGTGATGCAGGCCTCATAAATTTAGTTTGAAAGTGTTCCCTTCTCTTGAATTTTTGGAAAAGTTTGAGATTGTTCAAAAACAATCCTCAAACAGTAAGGAATGAAAATCTTTGAATGTTAGGTAGAATTCACCAGTGATGCCATTTGGTCCAGGGCTTTTTTAAAATGGAAGTTATTTACTATTATAAGCTTCATTCTATATACAGGTCTTTCAGACTTTCCGTACCTTGAAAATTTAGTTTTGGTAGGGTGTATGTTTTAAAAGTTTATTTCTTTTAAATTATCTAGTTTTTTGGTGTATAATTGTTCATACATGTATCTTATGATCCTTACGTTTTATGGCATCAGTTATAATGTCTGAATTTTCCTCTCTTATTTCTGATTTTATTTGAATCTTTCTTTTCCAGTTAGTCTAGAAAAAGAGTTTTCAACTTGTTTATCTTTTTCAAAAACAAACTCTTAGTTTTGCTTATTTTTTCTACTCTCTTTGTACTCTGTTTCTGTTATAATTTTATTGTTTCCTTCCATTTGCTAGATTTGTGAATAGTTTGTTCTTCTTTTACTAATTCCTTGAGGTATAAAGTTAGATTGCTTATGTAGCATCTTTCTTATGTTTCAAAGTAGATACATCACCATAAATGTCCCTTGTAGTCTGCTTTTGCTGCACCTCATAAGTTTCGGTGTTTTGTTATTTTACTTTTATTTGTTACAAGTTATTTTCTAGTTTTTCTTTTGATTTTTGTCTTTGACTCATTGATTATCCAGAGGTGAAGATGTGTTGCTTAATTTCTTCTTAGTTGAAAATTTCCAGTTCTCCGTATGTCACTGATGTCTAGTAGAATTCAATTTTGGTTAGAAAAGATAACTTGGTATAACTTCAGATTTTATAAATATATTAAGTCTTGTTTTGTAATTGAACATGTGATCTATCCTGGAGAAGTTTCCCTGTGCTTGAGAAGAATGTATATTCAGCTACTGTTGGGTAGAATGTTATGCAAAGATCTGGTATGTCCATTTGGTCTACAAATGCTCCCTGATTTAAGATGGGTTATGCCCTGAGCAACCAACTGTAAGTCAAAAGTGCACTTATTACCTTGATAAGTGTACCATGAGGTCAAAGTATTATAAGTCAAATCATCATAAGACCAGATTCTCCTCTTTTTACCATGGAGTTAAGTTCCAAAAAACATATGGTAAGTTGAAAATTAATAGAACCATTGTAAGTTGGAGTTTGTGTGTATATTGCTGCTAAAGGTTGCTATTTTATTGATTTTCTATCTAGTTGTTATATTAATTATGGAATATGAACTATTAAAGTCTCTCACTATTCTCATACTGCTATCTATTTCTCCCTTCAGTTCTGTCAATATTTGCTTTACAGATTTAAGTGCTCTGATGTTGAGTACATATATATTTATAATTGTTATATCTTCCAGTAAATTGGCCCCCTTACCATTATGTCCTTCTTTGTCTCTTGTGACAAATTTTGACTGGAAATCCATTTTGTCTGATACAAGTAAAACCACTTATGTGACTTCTCTCTTTTGATTACTATTTGCATGAAGTATATATTTTTTTATTCCTTACTTTTAGGCTATGTATATTCTTAAACCTAAAGCAGATTTATTGTAGACAACATGTAGTTAGATTTTCATTTTGTCTTGTTTTTTTGTCGTTGGCTTAAAAAACATTCCATTCCACCACTCTGTTTTTGTGTGTGTGTTTTGTTTTTTTTTTTAATTTCAACTTTTATTTTAGATACCAGTGTTACATTTGCAGGTTTGCTTCAGGGCACATTGCACCCAAAAACTAACTGCACCCCAAAATCATGCCCCTTGCTTTTCTATCCCCTCTAGTAGTCTGCAGTCTTGATTCTTCCTGTGCTTTTGTCCATTTGTGGTCAATGTTTGTATCCTTCTTAGTAGTGAGAACATATGTTACTTGGTTTTCTGTTCCTGCATTAGTTTGCTTAGGATGATGGCCTCCAGCTCCGTACTTCTTGATGCAGAGAATGTGATTTTGTTCTTTTTTTATGGCTGCATAGTATTCTTTGGTGTATATGTAAAATGTTTTCTATCCAATTCAATATTGATGGGGATCTTGGTTGCTTCCATGTCTTTGCTTTTGTAAATAGTGAGGTGATGAACATACTAGTGTGTGTGTCTTTTGGGTATAATCATCTATTTTCCTTTGCTTATATACCCAATAATAACATTGCTAGGTTGAATGATAATTCTGTTTTAAGTTCTTTGAGGAATCTCTAAACTGCATTCTATAGTGGCTAAACTAAATTGCATTTCCACATACAGTGTAGAAGTATTCCCTTTTTTCTGTAGCCTCACCATTATATGTGTGTGTGTGTGTGTTTGTGTGGTGTGTGTGTGTTCAACTTTTCAGTAACAGCCATTCTGACTTGTGTGATGTAGTATCTCATTATGGTTTTGATTTGCATTTCTCTGTTGATTAGTTAGGATGAGCATGGTTTTCATATGTTTATTGGCCACTTGTATATCTTCTTTTGAGAAGTGTCTGTTCATGCCCTTTGATCTTATTTTTTATTTTTTATTTTTTTTATGGAGTCATTGCTCTGTTGCCCAGGCTGGAGTGCAATGGTGCAATCTCAGCTCACTGAAACTTCTGCCTCCCCTGTTCAAGTGATTCTCCTGCCTCAGCCTCCCAAGTAGCTGGGATTACAAGCCTGCACAACCAAACCTGGCAAATTTTTGTGTTTTTAGTAGAGATGGTGTTTTGTCATCAAAACATGGCCAGGCTGGTCTCAAACTCCTGACTTCATGTGATCCACTTGCCTTGGCCTCCCAAAGTGCTGGGATTCCAGGTGTGAGACACTGCACCTGACCCTTTGCCCATTTTTTAATTGAGAATACAGAAAACCAAAGTGGTTGAAGATCTGTACAAGAAGAATGATGAAACACTGCTGAAAGAAATCAGAGATGACACAAATAGATGGAAAAACATTTCATGCTCATCGATTGAAATAATCAGTATCATTAAAATGTCCACACTGCCCGAATCAATTTACAAATTCAACACTATTCCTATCAAACTACCAACATTATTCTTCGCAGAATTAGGAAAATCTATTCTAAAATTCATATGTAACAAAAAAGAGTCCAAATACCAAAGCAATCCTAAGCAAAAAGAACAAAACTGGAAGCATCATGCTAGCTGACTTCAAACCCTACTACAAGGCTACAGTAACTAAAAGAGCATGGTACTGGGATAAAAACAGACACATAGACCAATGGAGCAGAATAGAGACCCCAGAAATAAAGCCACACATATACAATCACCTGATCTTTGAGAAGGTTGACAAAAGAAAGCAATAGTGAATGGATAACCTATTCAATAAATGGTGCTGTGATAACTGGCTAGCCACATGCAGAAGAGTAAAAGTAGACCCTTACCTTTCAACATATACAAAAATTAACTCAAGATGGATAAAAGATTTAAATGTAAGACTTCCCATTATAAAAATATGAGAAGAAAATCTAGAAAATACCATTCTTGACATCAGCATTAGCAAATAATTTTTGGCTAAATCCCTAAAAGCAATTGTAACAAAAACAAAAACTGACGAGTGGGACCTAATTAAACTGAAGAGATTCTGCATAGCAAAATAAACTATCAACCTACAGAATGGGAGAAAATATTCACAAACTATTCATCCAACGGAAGTCTAATACCCAGAATCTATAAGGAACTTAAGCAATTTAGAAAGCATTCTATGTCTTTCGATAGGGGAGTCTTATTCATTCACACTTAAAATAATTATTGATAGGTAATTGCTACTACTGTTAACTTGTTTGTTTTTCTTATTTTTTGTTCCTCTCTTTCTTCTTTCTCTTATCTTTTGTGTTTCATATTTTTTATTGGTATGTTTTCTTTTCTCTTTTTCCTTTGTGCATCTTCTATAGGTATTGTATTCATAGTTACTGTGGGGCTTACATGAAATATCTTATGGTTTTAACAGTTCATTTTAATCTGATAACAACTTAAGCTTGTATACAAAAAATTTTACAATTTCAGTTATCTTATTCATATACTTTGTTACTGATGACAAAATTACATTTATTTATATTGTATGCCATTAATTTTTCTTTTTAATTATAGCTATTTTGAATGCTTTTGTCTTCCAACTTTTACACTGCCTCTAAAAGTGATTTACAAGCCACCATGAGTTATGTAGTATTCTGTATTTATCTTTATACTTAATTTTACCCATGAGTTTTATCCTTTCTTATGCTATCATATTGTTCATTAGTATCATGTTTTGTTTGTTTGTTTTTTAACTTAAAGAACTCCCTTTGCCCAAGCCTACATCGTGAATGGTATTGCGTAGGTTTTCTTCTAGGGTTTTTATGATTTGGGGTTTTATATTTAAACTTTAATCCATCTTGAGTTAGCTTTTGTATGAGGTGTGAGGAAGGGGTCCAATTTCAGTTTTCTGCATACGGCTAGCCAGTTCATGACTAAAATACCCCAAAAAATGTCAACAAAGGCCAAAATTGACAAATGGGATCTAATTAAACAAAAGAGCTTCCGCACAGCAAAATAAACTAGCATCAGAGTGAACAGGCAACCTAGAGAATGGGAGAAAATTTTTGCAATCTACCCATCTGACAAATGTCTAATATCCAGAATCTACAAGAAACTTAAACAAATTGACAAGAAATAAACAACCCCATTCAAAAGTGGGCAAAGGATATGAACAGGCCCTTCTCAAAAGAAGACATGTATGTATGTGACTAACAAACATATGAAAAGAAGCTCATCATCACTGGTCATTAGAGGAATGCAAATCAAAACCACAATGAGATACCATCTCAGGCCAGTCAGAATGTCAATTTTTAAAGTCAGGAAACAAGAGATGCTGGCGAGGCTGTGGGAAAATGGGAATGCTTTTACACTGTTGGTGGGAGTATTAAATTTGTTCAACCATTGTGGAAGACAGTGTGGCGATTCCTCAAAGATCTAGAACCAGAAATACCATTTGACCCAGCAATCCCATTACTGGGAATATACCCAAAGGATTATAAATCATTCTACTGTTAAAACATATTCACAATTATCTTAATTGCAGCACTATTTACAATAGTAAAGACTCGTAACAAACTCAAATGCCCATCGATGACAGGCTGGATAAAGAAAATGTGGTACATATACAGTATGGAATATTATGCAGCCATAAAAAAGAATGAGATAATGTTCTTTGCAGGGAAATGGGTGAAGTTGGAAGCCATCATTCTCAACAAACTAACAGAGGGACAGAAAACCAACCACCTCATATTCTCACTCATAAGTGGAAGCTGAACAGTGAGAACACATGGACCTAGGGAGGGGAACAACACACAGTGGGGCCTTATTGGGGATGGAGGGGAAGGGGAGGAAAAGCATTAGATCAAATACCTAATGCATGTGGGGCTTAAAACCTACATGAAGTGTTGCTAGGTGCAGCAAACCACCATGGCACATATACACCTACCTAACAAACCTGCACATTCTGCGCATGTATCCTGGAACTTAAAATTTAAAAAAAAAGAACTCCCTTTAGTATTTCTTATAAGGTAGGTCTAACGATTAATTCCCTCTGCTTTAGTTTGCCTGGCAAAATCCTTCTCTCTCCTTCACTTATGAATTAAAATTTTGCCAGGTGTAGTATCCTGGTTTGGCAGTTTTTGTTCTTTTAGCTCTTTGAATGTAGTAGTTTCCCCTTATTCACTGGAGATATCTATCTTAACATCCCGTGGATACCTGAAACTGAAGATAGTACCAAACCCTATAAATATTATGTTTTTATCTATACATACACACCTATGATAAAATTTAATGTATAAAATATGCACAGTAATTAACAATAAACTAGAACAATTAAAATGTTATACGGTAATAAAAGTTATGTGATTGTTTTCTTCCTGTCTCTCATTCTATCAGAAGACTGTAATATTTTCAAACTGCGGTTGACCAGGTATAAGTGAAATAGTAAAAAGCAAGATCATGGATAAGAGGGAAACTCTGAGTATCATCCCAGTCCCTTCTGCCCTGTGAGATTTCTGATGAAAATTCTGTTGGTAGTCTTATAAGAGGAAGGGGTTCCCCTGTACACGACAAGTCACTTTTTTCTGCTAATTCCAGAATTTTTTCATTGCTTTTAATTTTTGACAATTTGATTTCAATGTGGCTCAGTGTGTATTTCTTTGAGTTTATTTTACTTGTGTTTCTTTGGGCTTCCTAAATTCTCTGAATGTCTATTTTCTTCCCAAGATTTGGTTAAGTTTTCTGTCATTATTTCTTTGAATAATCTTTTGGGTAACTTCTCTTTTTTCACCCCAGGCACTACCATTTTATATATACATATATATATAAATGAATTATATAGATATATGTGTGTGTGTGTGTGCACGCGCACGTGTGTGTGTGTGTGTGTGTGTGTGTGTGTGTGTGTGTGTTTATTTTTATTTTTTGAGACGGAGTCTTGCTGTGTCGCCCAGGCTGGAGTGCAGTGGCGCCATCTCGGCTCACTGCAAGCTCCGCCTCCCGGGTTCACGCCATTCTCCTGCCTCAGCCTTCGAGTAGCTAGTTGGGACTACGGCGCCCGCCACCACGCCCAGCTAGTTTTTTGTATTTTTAGTAGAGACGGTGTTTCACCATGTTAGCCAGGATGGTCTTGATCTCCTGACCTCGTGATCAACCCGCCTCGGCCTCCCAAAGTGCTGGGATTACAGGCTTAAGCCACCGCGCCCGGCCGTGTGTGTGTTTATATAATAGTGTCCCGTAATTCTTTTATCTTTCTTCACTCTTTCTGCAATAATCTGTTTCCAACTTCACTGGTCCTTTCTATTGCTTTACCTAGTCTGCTGTTGAAACCCTCTAGGGATTTCTTTTCAGTTCAGATATTGTATTCTTCACCTACATGATTTCTATTTTGTACTTTTAATATTTTCTCTTTGTAGAAAATTCCCACTTTGTTCATGCATTTTTCTCTTATCCTCAGTAAACATCTATGACAGTTATTTTGAATTTTCTCTCAGGTAAATTATACACCTCCCTTTGCTAAAGTTAGTTTCTAGGTATTTATTTTGTTCCCTTATTTAAAACATATTTCCCTGTTTTTTCTTTCTCCTTGCCTCTCTGTGTTGGTGTCTGCACATTAGACAAAGAAGGTACCTCTTCTAGTCTTCACAGACTGGCCTCATATGGGATAAGGTCTTCACCAATAAGCCTGTTCAGGGATTTCGCAGGCCTCTCATTCCTTTGTGTTAATCAAACCCACTTTCTTTGTTCTCGTTGGCCCTCACGGGTTTACAGTATGCCGGGTCCTGTCAGTGCTCCAAGACATTTACTGAGAACAGTTCTTCAGTCAGCCACCAGAAAAGTTGGGTCATTTGTACCCTGTACAACTCTTTCCTTCCTGGAGTGAAGTTGGGATCTCATTTGTTTTGGTGTTTACCTGTTTGCTCTGTGCTAAGCTTAGGGGAGGGTGTAGCAACTAGCTACAAGCTAGATCAAACCATCATCTTTGTTGTCACTGGCTCCAAGGTAACTAGAATATGCCAAGCGTTGTAGTACTGTGAGACTGGCAAGACAGAAACTAGTCCTTTGGGAAGCTCCTGAAAAATTAGGTCATTTTTCATTAAAACCAAATCTTTAATTCTCCAAGGAAAGCCTGGGAGCTGGGATTTTTCATCTGCTAGCTATCTGCTGAGCCCAGGGTAGGGGCTGTGGCAACTGCCAGTCCAAACTACCATCTTTATTTTCCCCAATGGCTAGATTATTTCAGATCCCATCAGAGCTTTGAGACTGGCAAGACAGAAATCATTCCTCTGTGGAGACCCTGGAAAAGTTGAAGCACTGGACATGCAGGTCATCTCTTTCACTCTTCAGGGAGAAGCAGAGACCTGAGGGTGGGTTCTATTGATTATATGACACTGTAGCAGGGGTAGGGATTCTAGTGAGAGGATGTGTCAAATTTCCATATTGGCCTTAATGTGTCTGGTTTCACACTCACCTGGGGTGCAGAAGTCTCTTAACAAGTCCTTGATTTTCTACAAAGAAAATGCTTCCATGAATTTCCTGAATTGTTGTATTCATGGAACAAAGGAGGGTCCAAGGCTTCCTCTTCTGTCATCTTGCTGATGGTACCCTCACATAAATATTTTATGTATTATTTTTAATATTAAAATTTATAGGATATTTTTATATTAAGAATAAATTAAAATACTATAGCAGTTTTCTTATTACTTATTAAAGACCTATAAAATAACTCTTCCAACAGTTTCTCATTTGCATACTGATGAAACTATTGTGCTTGGCCAGGTATGATGGCTCACATCTGTGATTCCAGCACTGTAAGAAGATGAGGTGGGAGGATTGCTTGAGGCCAGTAGTTCAAGACCAGCCTGGGCAAAATTGCCAGACCTTGTCACTACAAAAAGTTAAATGAAAAAATTAGCCATGCATGGTGGCACATGAATGTAGTCCCAGCTACTTTGGAGGCTGAGGCAGGAAGATCACTGAAGCTCAGGAGATCAAAGTTGCAGCGAGAAACAATTGCACAACTGCACTCCAGCCTGGGTGACAGAGTGAAATCCCAATTAAAAAAAAAATCTATTTTCTTGTTATCTTTATAAATAACTTTAAAAATTGATTTTGTTGTACTTTGCATTTTTTGTTTAAAATTATGTCTGCAATATTGACTTTCACATCAGGACTATTTTTACACATTCCACCTTTATAATGATTCATACGGCTTTTAAAATTCATTGCTCAAATCCGTGTATGGTAGAATTCCATGGCAGAATTGTGACTCACACATTGGCTGGAGAAGATACATGAAACAAATTTGCTAATTGATTCTAGATTCATGTATATATGTACAAAGAAAATATACCATGTTGTGTAATTGTTAAAATCCTAAAACAAAATATATACTGAGAAAAGAATTACGTATTTTTAGTAAAAAAAGAAAGGAGAAATATAGTCAATACAGTAAATGTTACATTTTCTTATTTTTCTTTCATTATTTTTTAAACATTAGTTCTCATTTAATCTAATTATTTGTTGTGTTATCAAAACTTTAGCTAATTTTCTAAAACCTTCAATGGCTTTGACTCTGTTCTAAGACTTCATGCTAGCAAACAAATACACAAACAAAAAACTTTAACCTGTTACTTTCTAAGTGTTGAATATGACAAGTTTAGGGAACCATTTCTTTGAGTCCCTTTTATATCAGATGAAAAAAGTGCAGGACCAAGCTATCAGAGTACCTGGATTTAGACCTGCATCTGCTACTAATTTTATTATTCAGGGGCCTCAGATTGTTTTCTTTGTATGAAGGATGTCAGGCTAGATTATATACAGAGGCTGTGCTGTATTTAAAAGTCTGTAGTTAGGTCCAGTACCGTGGTTCACCCCTGTAATCCCAATGCTTTGGGAGGCCAAGGAGGGAAGATGGCTTGAGGCTAGCAATTTGAGACCAGCCTGAACAACATAGCCAGACCCTGAGACTTAAAAAAAAAAAAAAAAAAATAGCCAGGTGTGGTGACACACACCTGTACTCCTAGCTACTATGGAGGCTGAAGCAGGAGGATCACTTGTGCCTGAATTTGAGGTTGCAGTGAGCTATAATTGTGCCACTGCAAAGAAAAAAGAAGTCTACTGTTACATTCTTCTATAATTTCTCTACCACTTAGGCATGTCAGATTTTAATTATCCTTAATAAAAAAAGAAAATATGAACTGTATTAACATTTATTTTCTTCAGGGTTTCTCTAGTAGCTCAAATCCACAGATGTTTATGAAAAGTTAGGATGCACTCTAGATTCTAGGAAACATAAATAAAGGGAAGAAAATGCTGTTATAATTTTAAAAAGTGATTAGGCTATAATAAAATTTTATATGTAGCTGAAGAAAAGAAAAATATTTTTAACATGTTTATAGTTAGCTGGATACCAAATTTAATGTTATTATTTAAGCAAAGACAAAAGAAAATATTCATCTATAAAATGATTTTCTTTCCATTATGTAAAATCTATCTAAATCAAAGGAGAAGAATCAAAATTAGGATAAAAACATAACTAATTTGAATAGAATCATTGGTGGAAGAAGAATAAAAATTTCCATTAATTTTCTTAGTGTGTTACCAACTAATGTTGAATCAATCTCCTACTCTTATATTTAACATTAGATTTATTCAGAAACCAAAGGACTAATGCATCTTTATAGCTTAATTTCTCTAGAACATACACATAGGTATTTGCATTAAAATATTTTAAAGATTACCTCTATATATTCTTATAAATAAGAGTACACTAGGTAATATACTATACGCCCATTGATTAGTTCATTCAATAAGTATTTAACAAAGTCTTACCATGTAGTAGTTATTACTGTAAACAGATCAAATATTCCTACTCTCTTGGAGCTTACATTCAAGTGGGCAGAGAGAAACTAAACACTATAATTAAGAAACATAACAGACATACACACACTATGTTAAATAATAAGTGATAAGGAAAACATTAAGTGGCAAAGGATTAAATAACATGTTGAGAAAGAAGTTGCATTTTTAGGTAGGGCAGTGGACAGAGAAGCCCTCATAGAGAATGTGATATTTCGGTTAAGATGCAAAAGAGGAGGTGATGGATCTAGATATGGGTTTTGTCATGTTACACATACACACACACACACACACACACACACACACACACACACGAGGAAAAAAACACTAACAAAATAATAAAACAAACAAACACACATACCACAAGAGCAAAGACTCAGGCACACTTTTGTGGCTGGCATTGAATGAGTAAGGTAGAGACCAGTTGGCGAGTTTAGAGAGGGAAAGGGCATCTGATCCTAGAGAGTCTTTCTGAGGACTTGTGCTTGAATAATTTAGGACACCACTGGTGGGTTCTGAGAAAAAAAGTGAGGATAATCTGATATATTTGAAATATGTTGCTCTGGCTGGATTGTTGAGATTAGATATTACGGGTCTGACCGATGACTTAATCATGGCTCTACAGCTCACGTTACATATATTTCACTGTGAGATTTTCATGTAAAAGATGTTTTCAGAGACAGAGTCAGGTTTCACTTAAGTAATTAATTATATGAGACAAACAAAGAATATGAAAAAGACAGAATGTGACTGCAACCATCTTCACAAAATTAACAAAAGCAGCCAGTCCAATATGACATTCGTTCCTACAGAAATATGTGACCACCTATCATATTTTTATCTAAAGCTTATCATACCTATAAATAGAGATGGAAAATAATTGAATTCTAATTCACTTTCAAGGGAGCTTTTCTATCATTAAGCTGTTTGTTGGCATTAAGATATTCAATACAAAGATAAAAATCCAATCCATTTTTAAAGAAAAACATCAGAGGCCATAAAAATTCATAAACATGTGCAAAAGACTTCGCTATCTTACCATCTGGGAAATTATAAAGATAATTTTACACAAATTCTATTGCAGGTGGTAGAGCTGAAAATTCTTGGCATTCTGATCATTGTAAGAGCAATAAATGGTGTATTCACAGGGTTTACAAAATATGCAGACATATAAGCACGCTGTTTATTTATAGTCATGTCTGTAAATTGCTGTAGTTTAAGTTGTATGAAAACAGATGTTAGAGATAAGCATCTACTGAAAGAACTGCACCACATATGACAATAATATATTCTCCTTCATTAAAAATAAAGGTTCTGAAATAATAGTATATACAGTTGCTAT
The DNA here is from genome assembly GCF_000951035.1 of Colobus angolensis palliatus. Classification (NCBI taxonomy): domain Eukaryota; kingdom Metazoa; phylum Chordata; class Mammalia; order Primates; family Cercopithecidae; genus Colobus; species Colobus angolensis. The sequence continues at coordinate 8,675,773 of NW_012121043.1, read as the reverse complement.
GAATTCATATGGTCTTTTTAATATTAAGCTGTTAATATTCATTGACTGATACTTGTTTTCACTTTTCTTATTGATTCCCTTTTTTGCTTGTGCTAAGCCATCTATTATAAACCTAATTTATTTATAAAAATACCTTCCGCTTGGTTAGAGACAATCAGAATTTAGGCTGTAATGGCATTTCATACCTTTTTTTGATCCCTGTGGAGAAGGAAGTCTCAAGTTGACCTTCATGTACCTATTTAAGGAAAGTTATTATTGAACTGCTGTACTTGATAAGGAGATCTAATTCCACAGGAATAGTAAAACTGAAGAAGAGGGTAATCATATTTGAAAAAGGGTAGGCTTATTCATTCAACAGAAAATAGAGAAGAGCAAAGCAATATTAGGGATGATACTCTCATTTAGTATAAGGTGAAGAAGCTTAAAAAGGGACACTGGTTCAAAATCCTCCAAGAGCAAATTTTAAAATATTAATTCATATGTGCAAACAAAGACAAAGCTTTACAATTTCTACAGTACATTCTTTGTGGTACGCAACTTATCATTATTGAGCTAGTGACTTGTTTATACCATTTAAAGATTTCTATTAGAATACACAGGCATCTATTGTTCATTTATTGTATTTAAACTGTAAGTATAAAATATACATCAATTGGGGTTAGACTGAGTTAAAATGACAAAATATAATGTTGATTTAAGAAACAAAGGGGAAATTAAGTAACTGTATTTCATTCCCTAAGCATCGCTTAATTACATGCCTTTGATTTCCAGAGAGCTAAGACCAGAAGAAAAGAAAGATTAGGTAAAACAAGCAAACTATGGAAGCTTCATAAGTTTAAAAAAACCTAAAAGCTAGTTAGTTCAATGTAGGGTGTTCCAATCTTCTCAAGAAATTATTTTCTTCATAGAGGTGGCCAAAAATCACCCACTGAAATATAAGATTTTTCCTTTCACTTGTCTCTTTAATTACTCCTATTCATTTAAGGACTGCCTGGTAGGTAACAATGTTCTGGTGGATTCTGTGAATAAAAATGGGTAATTCATATTTCCTTACTTTCAGGAAATATCCTAGGAAACAATTACAAAACAGTAAAAGGCAAGTACTCTTATGTCCTCATGGAGGTAAGTACAATATAAGGTAAGTACATGGAGGTAAGTAAGTACATGGAGGTAAGTACATGGAGGTAAGTACAATAGTAATAAGCTGTGACCATATGACCTATCTGAAAGTAATACCACATGTGGAGTATTTCCTTGGATCTCCTCGAGGCATGGCAAGACTTAATTCTCAAAATACTAAAAATATGACCCTTACATGTTTAGTTATATATGGCTGAATTTAACTTCAGATATATAGGAGCAAAGAAGGGAAATCGGTTAAGAATTGATTTTTATTTAGTTTTGATGAAGTTTTGCAATTAATTAATTGATGGCAACTTTCCCAGAGAAATATTACTGAATTGAACCGAAACTTTGATTGTGGTATCACAGTAAGTGGATGAAAATTGAGATCATTAGGACATTAAATGAAAGTTGAGACAACAGTTCTTAAAGGGAATGATAAATTAATTGGTAGAAATCTTAAAATATTAAAGGGGTAAAGATTCCTCACTATAATTCTAAGACAAGTAGTATGGAATATCACTTTTCTACACATATTTTCATTAAATTTGAGAGTTAAATTGAAAGTCTTTATTGTTGTTACTAATACGTATTTCTTAAGTGCACAAATAAACTAATTTCAAAAGAGATTTTATTGAAATGCAATTTGTATTTAGTTATCGCCAGTAGATTACAACATAGTGAATTATGTCGTGGATTATTACAAGTTCTGAATATTCCTAGACTTCTTTCAGCTTACAGAAAATCTGCAGCCACTTTAATCCTCAGAGCCATAATAATACACAGGACTATAAAAAGTTAGTGTGCGAGCTCTTAGTCATCGCTTTGTTCTACCTTCGAAGTATCCACCAATAAGACACATTCAAAACTTAGAAATCAAGGAGAAAAGGGATTGCATGTCATTTCAATGTCATATTAGAACACTGCCTAATAAAATCTCCTTAGAGTTAATGAACTAGAAGAATCCAATTTTTTTGACTTGCTATTTACTATTGTTTAGAAAGCAAACTCTATATTCATGGTTAATTTGTAGAAAATTGATAATGTGAAAATGATTCTTCATCTGGTGGAGAAGGTATCTCTGAAGGTTACCAGACACCAGATCTTCTAGGAGACTAGCCAGTTTTGTATTTTATTGACTATCGTCTCATTCTAGCATTCTTTGTGCTTTGTTTATATCCTCATTTAAATCAGTTGCTCTGTTTTTGTTTTTTGCCCTGCTTATTCCAGTATTAACAAATTAAGTTAAATTCAGCCATATATAACTAAACATATAAGGGTCATATTTTTAGTATTTTGAGAATTAAGTCTTGCCATGCCTCGAGGAGATCCAAGGAGATACTCCACATGTGGTATTACTTTCAGATAGGTCATATGGTCACAGCTTATTACTATTGTAGTTTAATCACCATTTTCATTAGTTTCCTGTTGCTATATAAAATTTATCACAATCTTGGAAGCTTAAAACAATACAAAATTTTTTATCTTATAGATTCCATGAGTCAGGAGTCTGGCATTTCATGACTGGATTCTGTGCTCAGGGTCTTACGTAGTTGAAATTATGTTGTCATCTAGGGCTATGTTTTCACTTGAAGCTCAGGATTCTCTTCCAAGCTCATAGAGTTGGTTTGCAAAGTCCAGTTTCCTACAGCTGGGACTGATATCCCCATTTTATTGCTGGATGTGAACCAGGGACTGTTTTTGCCTCTAAGTGGATGTGCACCATTTCTGCCACATGGCCCTCTCCTTAATGTGGTGTTTATGCATTCAAAGCTAGCAGGGGAATGTTTTGTTTTTTCTAATCTTTGACTTCTCCATCTCTGATCTGCTGACCAATATTTAAGGACTCACATGATTAGTTCAAACTCATCCTAATTATCCCCTTTTTGATTAACCTAAAGCGAACTGATAAATAACCTTAACCACATCTGCCAAAAATTCATGTAAATATTAGAAAGAGTTTCACAGGAGTGATTTCTCACAGTCCTGTTCACATTCAGGGAGCAATTTTGCAAGCACCAGAGTTGTCAGGAATCATTCTACCTACCTGAAGTTCTCCTTCCGTCTTAATGAATTCTGTCTTCCAAATCCTGGAAGTATCCCTTTGCAATTAAAAGTCAGTTGAACCTTTCTATCACTTTCTCTAAACATGCTAACGTATACCTATAGATTGGGATGGAGACTGTTCAGACTCTTTCAATATGGCTCTTGGCCATCACGGAAAGTAGGAAAACATAGGATTTGGAGTGGTAGCAGGGAAGTGGTAAACCATAGTTCTGACCAAAAGAGAACACTGTTATTACGTCCTTCCAGTAAAACTCTGGCAGAAAATCACGTACTGATTTAAATGAAGTGGATTTCCAGATATGTCAAGCTGTGAGTGACAACCTTGCTTGTCACTTCAATAATGGAATCTAAGCAATGGTGAATCACATAAGCTTCCCTTTAGAAAATAACTGCCCTCTCTGGATATTGACTCCGACGTTGGTTCCATTAGGGAGGAATGCAGCTGTGAAAGACATCACCTTTGCAGATTTAAAATGTTAGCAGAGCACAGGTAGAGTACAAGTTCTGAACTCAGGAAATATGTGTGTGTGTGTGTGTGTGTGTTTTCAGTTTGTGACAGATGCAACATCTGTGATACTGTCACTGCAATAAAGATAATGAATATCATCATCATACCCTATTTCCCCATACCCCTTCATAATCCTTCCCTGCTATCCCCTCTGTTACCCTCACCATACTCTGACAATGATTGATTTGCTTTCTGGAGTTATACAGTACGTATTTCTTCACTTAACATAATTATTTTGAGACCCATGTTGTAGCATGTATCAATAATTCTTGCATTTTTTCATTTCTAAATGTTTCTGAATGGTTGTGTTCATCCCAAAATTCATGTGTTAAAATCCTGACCCCCAAGGCGATGGTATTAGGAGGTAAAGCCTTTGAGGTAATGATTAGGTCATGAGAGTGGGGCCCTTATGAATTAGTTTTGTGCCCTCAGAAAAGAGAACCCAGAGAGCTAGCTGGTCTCATCCCTGTAAGGACACTGCAAGAAGGTGCCACTCCATGAATCAGAAAGTGGAGCCTTACCAGACACCAGATCTGCTGACACCTGAATCTTGAACTTCCCAGACTCCAGAACTGTGAGAAATAAATTTCTGTTGTTTATAAGTTACCTAGTTTATGGATAATAGTCCAAATGTGCAGAGGCACAGATTAATATTCTGCTGAATAGATAAACCACATTGTAATTATTTATTTTGGTGAACATGTATTTGTATCCAGATTTTAGCTATTGCAAATAAAACTCTAATGCACCTTCATATATAAGCATCTATAGACATTTTCTTTTATTTCTCCTGAGTAAATATCTAATACTGGAATAGCTAGAACATATGTTACATGCATACTAAAATTTTAAAAAAACTGCCAGCCTTTGTCCAAAGTGATTGTACCATTTTATATCCCCACCAGCAGTATATGAAGATTCTATATCTTTCACATCTTTGCCAACGCTTAGTGTGATTTTGTCTCTTTAATCTAATGACTCCAGTAAGTGTGTAGCAGTATCTCTTTGTGGTATTATGCTACATTTCCTTAAGAAGTGACAATAGTAAACACTATTGTGTTTATTTTCCTTGTGTATATTTTATTTGATCAAGTGACTCTTTCAAATATTTGCCTTATTTTTAAATTAAACTTTGAAACTTACTGTTCTATTCTGGATACATGTCCTTTTGTGGGACGTACAATTTGTAAATACTTTCACCCAATGAATAGTTTGTCTTTTCATATTTGTGTGCTTTATAGAGCAAACTATTTTAATTTTGACAAAACACTATTATTTTTGTGCATTACTAAGGAAATCTTTGCCTAGCTGGGGTCACGGTTTTCTATTTTATTTTATAACTTTTATAGTTTTCAATTTTATGATTCATTATCTATTTTTAATAAAATATCTATGTATGATGCAAAGTAATGGTTGAAGTATACTTGTTTTATATGAACACCAGTTGGTCTACTGTCTTTTGTAAAAAGACAATCTTTCATCCACTGAGTTTCTCTTTAACCTTTGTCAAAAATTGGTTGTATATTTATATGTGGGTTGTAGGTGCCAAGGGAAACCTTCCCTTTGACCCTCGGAAGTTTTACTGAAAAAAATCAACTGACAAAAGGCAGATTAATAAGAGAAGTGTTTTAATAGGAGAAATTTATTATTGTGCATGAGGGAGAATCAAATAGTGACTGCCTTGCCACACAATGGGGTACAAATGGTTATAAGTCCTACATTTTAGGGGAAAGCATGATGGGTAAATGTGGATAATTTTAAGGGGTTAATAAGTAATTTTTAGGGAAATTCAGTGGGCTTGAATAATACACAGTGGCCTGGGACAAAATCCGTTGGGCCCACAGAGCAGAGAATGGTTTGTGACAAAAGTCTGTCCATGTGCATTGACAGATTTCAGTCTTTCTTCCTGCTATATGAGTTCATTCAGTTAATGAAAACTCAGGGAAGAGACCAGAGGTAATTGTTTTCTTCTTTGATGGGTCTAGATGATGTGTACATAAGGAACGTTAGAGAATAAATTCATCCTGTGCTTAGAGACTGACAGAGGACTGAAAAACAGGATTAGGGGAGAGATCTTGGAGACCTTGAGACATCTTCAGTTTAGCATGTGAAAGTGCCATATTTTAGGGTATCGGTTTCTGGGTCCTACCAGTGTATATTTCTGGACTCTGTTCTATTCCAGTGACCACTTTGTCTATCTTTAAACTATGTTGTCTTGATAACTTTTGCTATAAGTCTTGAAACAAGGTAATCTAAGTTCTATTATGCTACATATATTTTTGGCTCCTGAAGAGGTCTCGTGGGTTCATCAATACTTATCAATGCTTGCTTGCTTGCTTTTCTTTTTTTTTTTTTTGTCACTTGTCTGTTTGTGTTTCTTTCGTGTCATTTCTGTTATGATGGATGCATGTTCACCCAACCTCTGCTTTTCCATTTTTGCTTTTCTTTGATTTGCTATTTTTGGTCCTTTGCTTTTGCATCGGAAATTTATAATAGGTTTAGTTTTTACAAATAAGCCATTGAGATTTTGATTGGGATAGCATCAAATCCGTAGATTAACTTGAGAAGAATTTACATCTCAACAAGATTTATTCTTCCAACTCTTAAATAGTACGTCTTTCCATTTATATGTATTTAGGCGTATTTAATATCTCCCATCAATATTTTATAATTTTCAGCATTTTCACACTGTTGTCAGACGTCTGTATGCTAGTGATTATTTCACATGATCTATTTCAGAAAAAAAATTATTTACTTTGAAAGGTATTTCTATTAAAGTAGAATTCTTGGATGACAGGTTTTCTTTTTTTTTTTTTTCTTTTACTGTTTCCTTGAACACACAATTTTTTTATTTTTTATTTTTTGAAACTGAGTCTCACTCCTTCGCCCAGACTGGAGTGCAGTGGCGCGATCTCGGCTCACTGAAAGCTCCACCTCCCAGGTTCACTCCATGCTCCTGTCTCAGCCTCCCAAGTAGCTGGGACTACAGGAGCAGGCTACCACGTCCCGCTAATTTTTGTACGTTTAGTGGAGACGGAGTTTCACCGTGTTAGCCAGGATGGTCTCTATCTCCTGACCTCGTGATCCACCCACCTTGGCCTCCCAAAGTGCTGGGATTACAGGAGTGGGCCACCGCGCCCGGCCCTTGAACACACATTTTCTAACCAGGAATCTATTGCATTCTTACTTTTACTTCTCTATGAAACATGTATTTTCTTTAGTTACTTTTAAGATTTTTTTACGGATCACTGGCCTGTTTATTCAGTTTTATTATGATGTGTGTTGGTGTAGATTTCTTCTACTACATTGTGCTTGAAGTTCATTGAGCTTCTTGAGCTTGTGGGCTTATAGATTTCTTCAAATTAGGAAAAAAGATCAACCATAATTTATTCATATATGTTTTCTGTTCTGCCTTTTCTTATCTCTCCTCCAGAGAATCCAAGAACATTAATTTTGTGACTCTTGATGTCTTATAACTCACTAATGTTTTCTTTCTTTCTTGTTCATGTTTTTGTTTTCTTTTCTCCTTGTATTTCACCTGGTTAGTTTCTATTATATGTCTTCAAGTTCATCTACTTATGCTTCTGCAAGCTTTATGTCATATTCCCACTCACTGCATTTGTCTTCTTATACATTACAGTTTGAATCTCGAGAGGTTTTTTCATAGGTTTCATGTTTCTACTTTACTTTTGAATATATGAAATACAGATTTAATAATTATTCAACCACCTTTGTCTGCTAATTCTAATATGTGTGTCAGTTTTCAGCTTTTTTTTTTATCACATATAGGTTGTATATTGCTGTTTCTGGGCTGGCTTAATAACCCACTTACTGAACGCTAGACATTATCAGTTTTACCTGTTGATTGCAGGATAATTTTGTATTCTTATATTTTTTAGCTTTGCTTTGATATGCAGTTAACTTACTTGCAAACAGAGTGATGCTTTTGGGTCTTGCTTTTAGAATTTGTTTGACCTCACCCAAGCAGTGCTCATTCTAGAACTAATTATTTCATATCACTAAGACATGACTCTTCCATGAATCGTCCCAAATTCCCTGTGATTTTTGTTTGTTTTCCCATCTTACTGGAGAAACAGGCATGATTCCTGACTCTTTGTGCATGCCAGGTACCCTTAACTCTTATCCTTTCACATGATTCTATCTTTGGTCTCTGGTATTTTCCTCACATGTATAAGCAGATCAATATTTAGTTGAATACTCTCAGAATGTCAACTGAAGATTTTTCTGCTTCTCTATCTACACAACTCTTGCTTTTCTTGTACTCTGCCCTGCAAACTCTTGCTTTGTCTCTCTGGATCATCATCTCCTTAACTCAGCGATTCTACTGTGCTCCATGTGAGTTTCTTCTTCCTGCATTGCAGCCTGGAAACTCTCTTAAGTCAGCATGCTGGGACAGTCATGGGACTTATGTCATTTGTTTCTTTCAGGGGTATCTGACTTTCATTTCTTGATGCCTACTGTCTTGTCAGCTGTTGTTCCACATATTTGTCTATTTGTTGGTTGCTCTAATAGAGAAGATAAATCCTGTATCTGTTACTCCATCTTCTGCTTTAGATTCCTGAATCTCTCTACTTTCCTATTTCTTGCTGTTTCCACATTACTTTCACCACCATGTCTGACAGCAGTCTCTGCCCTGGTTTTGAATTCCGGTATGCCCATTGCCCTCTAGGTGCTTCCGTTTCAAATCTATACAATAGGAATAATAACAGTGTCTGACAGGTTTGAGGGAGACAAAAATTGAGATAGTAAGCTTAAAGTTCTTATTGTTCCTATCTTGGATTCTTACTCCAGTTATCTAAGATTCTATCGACCTAAGAAGATTAAAGATTTCAGTTATGTGATCTGCTTCAATCCCAGGGATAGGAAGGGTACTATTTCAGAGGTCAGACATAGTTACTAAATGGATAAACATGTTTTAAAGTTTTTTTTAATTTTTATCACAATGTTTACAGAAAAAATTAACATAGAGACAAAAGGAAGTTAGAAATTTAAATCTGATAGTCTGTGATAGTATATCTGAGAGATAATCATATTTTACACTATAAGTTCAGATAAGCAATTTAGATATTTAAAAATATTCCTATTAGAACATTTTGGATAGAGAACCTATAGGATTTTGTGTATGTTAGATAACAGCAAGGGAGAAAGAAATGAAAATTATCAACTCATAAGAAGATGCATCATTATAAAATGGAGAGAAAGAATAAAGATTGAGATGAATTGGGAAGATAACACATCAAGTGATGAAATTTTAAGTTTAGTTAGAAATTCAAGTGTATATGTCAAGTAAACAAAATGTATGACTCTGCATCAAAGCATATAAATATGAGCTGGAAAAGACAGCATTATTTGGTACATAGAGAATATTTAAATTCATGATGTGATAGATGGTGAATTATTAAATACTCATACAAATCATCGTCCTTAAACAACAAAAAAACATAAATGATAATTCAAATGGTACAGATCAATATACTGTATTTTGAAATAATCTGAATCTTTCATAAATGATTTCAGGAAAATATTATTATCACTTTACTATTTATTTGGGGTTTGGATTAAATGTACAAAATTCTGAACAATGTATACAGAAGCATTCTCAGAAACCAATTGCTTTTGGGACTTCTCTGTTTTCATCTTATTACCTGGGACACTGGAAAGCAACATGAATGACATATTACCCTGCGGCATCTTGTCATAGTTTAGGTTATTCATAGTATACACCAAAATGTACCAAGTTAGCCTTAGCTGTACTTCCTGGGTCATGGTACAAGCCCTCTATCAGAACTACTAATAAGTTTTTTTGTTTTTGTTTTTTTTTTTTTTTAATGGAGTCTCACTCTGTTGCCAGGCTGCAGTAGAGTGGCATGATCTTGGCTCACCGCAACCTCTACCTCCCGGGTTCAAGTGATTCTCCTGCCTTACACTCCTCAAGCAGCTAGGACTACAGATGTGTGCCACCATGCCCATCTTATTTTTGTATTTTTAGTAGAGACGGGGTTTCACCATATTGGCCAGATGGTCTGGATCCCTTGACCTTGTTATACGCCCACCTCTGCCTCCGAAAGTGCTGGAATTACAGGCGTGAGCCACCGCGCCCGGCTAGATTTGGTTTTTCATCAGTTTGGCGACAAACCTAGTCAACACAGGTTATTTTTTATCTTTCCTACCTGACTGATAGCTGATGTGATTCTCCTGGAATAGTGCGTCTATTAGATCCCTAAAAACATGATTAAAATAGACAACTAAAATTCTGACATCACATCTAGCTTGACATGTCCAGTTCTAATCAAGTCACTACATAAGTTCTTGCCACAGGGTATTTGTAGCATAAAACAGGATGGGTACAACACAGCATGCAGATAAAACATGTAGCCCACTAAACTGTCCATTGGGCTGTCTTGTCTTAAATACAGCTTGGTGTGAGTGGTCATGAATAGCATGTCTGCATCTCAAAAGGAGAGTTATTTGTGATATTTGGCCACAAGATCAATCCAAAGTCCCCATCTCTTGAAGCTGCTCAGCTACCATGCCAGTTTTCTGAAAGGCATTTAATCTTCATTCACTTTTAGTATATTCAAAGGAGCAAGTCAAGCACTGACCTTCCGGGAAGGTGGCATAAATTGGCTTCCAATCATTCCTTGGCAGCAGTCTTAATTTGTCAGGTTGTTTCAAATCCACACCTTGGACAGAAGCTAAGCAACATGATCCAAGTGCAGTATTTATCTCGAGATATATTTCAATAAACACAAAATAGTAAACAGTCTACAAATCATGAATCCAATGTTAGTTCCAACTGATTGAATCAGAGGACATTGCAACACATTTTTTTCTCTATATTCTCCAGATTGACTATTTAGGCAGAACCTATAAATCAGCAAGTCAATTTCCATTCTTTGTGCAAATGGCTATTTTTACAGATCACGTGGCTTTTCCCACACATGCCATTAGTTAACACCAGATCTTAATCATAGCTAAGACTATTATTCTCTTGCTCTGAGATACTGTTATGGGATTAAAGTTGCTGCATTCATCACTGGGATTACAACCGACATACGGTTCCTTTCCCATTTGCCATGAACTCTTCTTTCTTCATTACTTAACTGACATTTTTCCTTTTTTGAAGGGGCGTTCTGGCTTGGACATAATGCTTTACCCATAGACAGAAACAGCAGTGATAATTGCCTCACCATATCCTGTTGTTATCTCATTTCTAAGGAAGAAGTTTTACGACTTGATAGGTAAAAACTTATAAGACTGTTTCCGCCACTTAGTAATCAGGACACAGTCATAGTTACACCTAAATTAGCTAGAAGGGCTAAAATTTTGTCTGACCCTAAAGTTTATTTCGGACTATTCCCTGACAAAGTTAGCTAATAGATATTACATCTTATGAATCAACATTGTTCTCTGCCCTGGCACATGTAAATGCAGTCCTTGCCTGAGGGCAACAAAATCAGGCAAATCCAAAGAAGACATTTTTAAAATTGGACAGATATGAAGTTGTATTATTGCATTATCGCTCAAGACCTCAATTTCATCTCCTCATTGTAGTAACTCTTCCGATGAAGTTCTTCCTTTATGCCTGTCATATTCTGTCAGGACATGTTCATTTAATTGATTCAACCAGCCTCTCAAATTTTCTTACCACTCATTTTATTATAAGTGTACATTATTCAAAATTGTGGATTCAGTGAAACGACGACTCTGAGGATATTAAAAAATGTAATATATATATGTTTAAAAGTATATGTTCTTGCTTGCTTGCTGTACATTGGTAGGAGTAATGTGTGTAGGTTAATTATAATAAATATATTTTGGTGAGCCGGATTAACAGCCTGTTTGCTATTCTAAACCTTAATTGTATTTTTCAGAGTTACTTTTGAAACTGAATAAACGAAGCATAGAGTAAAAATGCTGGAACACCCATCGGTAGCCCCCCCGGGGCTACTGGCAGTAGTTCAAGTACACCCAGCAAGGTGCTGGCCCCCTGAGAATTAAGAATTCCATCTAGAGCCATCTTAAGGAGATTGGTTTCCTGCTGGCACAAGCAGAGTTTCTTACCACATTAGTGGTTTCATCTGATTTGAGGACCAATTGTGTGTGCACAGTCTGAGCGTATTATGCTTACTCATTTCATGAACTCAGGAAGCTAACTGTCAGTATCTGACTCAGGTAGTCTCTATAGCATTCCAATCCCTTAGCTGCCTGCTTGGTCTTTTTGGAGGACATCTACATGAATGACCTGATTGTTTCTGTAAATTTCCACAAAGACTTCCATAACTGAGTAACTCAAACAGAAGACGTGCTTGTCACACAGTCAGCTAGGATCTCCCTGTCTCAATATACTATAAGGACAATGGGTACAGCACAAGGGTTAGTACCTGTCCAAACACTATTCTCAGAGCAGGAGCCTCACTCCTTTTCTTTCTTTTCCTCTTTTCTTTTTCTTTTTTTTTGAGACAGAGTCTCGCTCTGTTGCCCAATCTGGAGTGCAGTGGCATGATACTGGCTCCCTGCAAGCTCCGCCTCCCAGGTTCATGCCATTCTCCTGCTTCAGCCTCCCTGAGTAGCTGGGACTACAGGTGCCCACCACCACGCCCAGCTATTTGTGTGTGTGTGTATTTTTTAGTAGAGACGGGGTTTCACCGTGTTAGCCAGAATGGTCTTGATCTCCTGACCTCATGATCCACTCACCTAGGCCTCCCCTAAAGTGCTGGGATTACAGGAGTGAGCCACCGTGCCTGGCCCCTCACACCTTATGTGCCTGTCATTTAAACTGCTTTCAGTTTTCCCTAGTGTAAAAATGTGGAGTTCCCTCTTCCCCTCGGGTTTTACACTATCCACTAAGTATATTACAATCAATTTCCAAAACAGCCATTCGACTCTCAGTTCTAGACATTAATCGTGGCCCAATCATCATGATTTGCTTTGCTGAAAAGAAAACATAGGGTTTAGACCACACTGATTAGGGGTCAGGGAGATCCCTCAAGAGCTCTGTCATCAGTTGTGCAGGCAGAGGAGAAACCTGGCCAGTATGTGGGAATGCACAATGAAATTTCTCTGATATATGGCTTTGAATATTATCTCCACTTTATCAGTGAGAATTATGTGCTGTTCTCTCTCTCTCTTTGGGACTCTTTCTCCAACATTACCAAAGACATGGTAGATATTACTATTCTCAAAATTATCTGATATCCTTAAGTAGCAGGAAAAGTCTCTTTCAATGTCCAATTTCAAGTTCGAAATTGTCTTCCAATAGGCTCCACAAGTGGTTGCATCCAGCAGTTTTAGAGCTCAAAACACAAGAGGTTTTGGATGAAAATAGTGGTACTTATTGCCTGCCAAAGGGTTCAGTCTGCATAAGTTCTAGTTGCAAGCACATTTAAAATCTTATGATCCATAAAGTTATAACGTACCACTGAGAGTATGTGAACAACTGCCTTTAGTTAATCTTTTAATATTTCTGCCCAAAACCCATTTCCAATTTAGATTTAATCTTGGTGACTTTATGGATAGAAGCCAGCAAAATTCCTACTTGGGAATTTGGGTTCACAAGAACCCAATTAGTAAAATTATAATTGATTCTCATAGTTTCAGGAGAATCTCTGATTTTATTGTAATATATGATTTATCTAAATCTCACACATTGGGCTAGACCTTGACATTTAGCTGAATTCAGCCAGCCTTTTATATTTCACATGGGTGACTGAAGTTTTTAACTTGTTCTTCATGTATTTACATAAGGAGTTCACAAACTGGCATCACCAATACAGTGAACTCTCATACTTCATGGTTTTCAGATCCAGGTACGTGCAATACCATACTAAGACCATTCTGGTGAATTCAAATGTTTTGGATCAGGACCATAAATGTAATGAACGTAACGAACGCGGGTCATGCATATACTTTTAGCGATGATGTCTTCCGCTGGCTCCAGGCTCACCTGCAGACTTTCTTAATCCTTTCATGAGCATTTCATTCAGATATTTCTAAGTGAAAAAATGATGTCAAGATAGAAAGTTAAGAGATTGGTATCTATTTCAACCATTAAAAAAAGAGGTGAAAAGTAATTGTCATCTAGTTAAAATTGGTCAAGAATTAAACTAAAGAAATGCAACAATTGAGACAGTCTGTGGTAAAGAAAAAAACATGGTTTTTGGAGTTTGACACAGATGGGTTTCTATCTTACCTATATCACTTAGAAACTATGTAATATCAAGAAACCAAACTGAACTATCTTTATCTGCAAACTATATTCATCACTGTTTTTTATTAAATATTGAGGATGATAATGTATCATACCTTGTAAGGATGTTCAAAGAATTAGAGAGAATTTCTGAAAAAAAAAAAAATGTGTGCTTTCATAGAGCAGATGATCCAAAAAGCTGGTGTTATTAATTTCAATCAACTGAGATAATACTTACATAGGATAAAGTACTATAGAATATTTAGAAGGAATTACTTTGTAGATTAAGTTAAATAATCAGTCAATTCTATTGGGACAAAAAGAGTTAAATACTACAATCGTGTTGCTTATATTTTAGGCCAAGTAGATGAATTTCCTCCAATGACTTAAACTTTCTTTGGTATCTAAATTGGTTATAAATTTGTGGCATTTTTATATTTCATTATGACCTTATCTATTTGAAAATTATGAAAATTATGACAAATATTAAAAATTATATTTCTATAGATTCATCACTTCTGTTTTATTCCTAGAGTTCAGAAAATTGAAGAATTTTGGAATGAGGTCATATAACACCTGTATAACTCTCCTGATATTATTTTTAATAATTAATTAATGTGTAAAAGAATCATAACGATTCCACAAAAGAGAATCTTTTCAAGGACAATAATTTGACGAATTTCTACCTGTTTTTAACTTACATACAAAATTCGTTTTCATTATTAGTTCCAAGAGAAGGGGCTCACTATGGCAAGTCTGTTTCCTGATCTCCTTCTTCCCACATAAACATGTTTTCTTACATCTGTCCAGACAGGCATGAGATAACAGTGGTATACCCAAGAATGCTCATACAAGGAATTCTATCTAGTTTTATGTGAAATATTGTACAACATAGATATCTTTTGATTAACAATAGGGATTAAGAATAATATTTTGTCAATACCCCATTTCCTCTGGGAACTGGCATACTTTGCTCACACTGCAATAAACTTTTGACTTGCTATTAGCAAACTTTGACCTTGTTTCTACAGATTACTCTGCACCCAACAGTCAATGATGTAAAATATTTTACTTTACATTTGTGCCAGGGCTATTGTTATTCTTGATTCTTCTTAAAATCTGTAGCATCTTCTGCCGCCTATGTTAATTCATTATAGTAGGGAATCTCTTCTTCACTCCTGATTTAGTATGTTTTGATAAAAGCATGCAAGTAGCAAATGCTGATATTTCTTTGAATTCCTTAATTACAGAAGTAAGATTTTCAAGACTGTTTTACAATTATTTTATGAGTACTAGCAGGAAAATTTTTACTTAAATTTGTGTTACAATTTTCAACTGTTAATGGATTTGTTTTGCTCTACTTGTAAATCATGCATTATGTATACTTGCTGAAATATCTAATGTCACTAAAAGTTATCTTAAAATGAAAATATAATAACAGGATTATCTCTAAACATAGTAGTATTTTTTAAAGAGGAGTTGGTGTTTGTATCACATTATGACTCAGTTTTTAAAAATCGAGAATTACATATGATTATATGAAAACAGATATTAATGCACTTAGCACTTTAATTTTTCTTTTTCACAAAACTAGTAATTATACAGGATTGAAAAATAAAGAAAAACAAAGGAGTAAATAAAGAAAAAAAGATTTGAGAGACATACGATGAATAATTTAAATCAAATTAAAAATAAACTACTGGGTAACAGAAACAAAAGACAAAATATGAATTTACATCAAGGAGACTGAGTTCCTCCAGATAATTTCTATCTCATTAAATATGAAAACAAAGTGTCACTTGATTTAGAAAGACTGATGTGGAATTTTATATAAATAAGAAATGAATTCTACATGTTCAGAGAAGAGAAAAGTGGTTTAAATACATGTTATGGAAATCCCCAGAAGCCGTGTCACTCCCAAACTGGAGGACTCCAAAGAAGGGTTTCTAAGTCTGAGAACAACATGTAAGTACTATCTCAGTCTCTACCTCCCCATGGAATATCTGCGGGCAGTTCCCTGACTGAGGGAAAGGCAGTGACCGTTACATAGTAACTTGACCCATTTCCCTGTAGGAAGTTACTAGTGCCCTTTTCAAAATCAAACTACGGCGTGGGGCGGGGGGAAGAAATCTCTTTACAGTCCATTTCGGATGGAGAAAATATCACAATGCACGGATAATTTGCTAGGCGTAAGGGAGAAGAAAGAATTATCTGAGTAAGTGTTTACTGAGCCTGGTCTGCTAGCTAACTTATTTTATAAACACATTTAAAGTATAAAATTTATTCTTGCCTTCATGAAGCTTACATTCAAGGATGAAGAAAAACTCATGTGAAACCAGTATTCACATTCCAAAGTAGGCAATTGGGGAAAATTCCACATATTTTAAAAATAAAATGTTAGAGATATGTATCACTCTATATATATGTGTTCATATCTATATAACCTATAAACACATACACATAAAAACTAGATGGATCTGCTTTCATTTTAAGTATTTCTTATTCTTCAGAATTTACTGTGAAGCATGTTTACAAAGTTTTAGAAAAATAAACCTTTTTTCTGCTTTTTAGTTATTAAGTGGAAAGTACTATATGTATAATGACATCTATTTTGCTTCTATTACTGAGCAATTAAGCCAAATATGTACTCTATTAAATCAATCAGGTAAGCATGGGAGGAGCTGATCTCAGCAAGATCCCCTTTTCAGTCTGTCACTTCTGGTAAATAAGAGTCTGCCAAGATTGTGCCACACACTGTGTATGCAAAGAGGGGTATCCTACAGTGTTTTTGTATGGCTTCAATTCCAAAAGGTAAAAAAAACACCCTCTACATTATAATACAGTTCACAATATTTGCCACTGTGCAGTCTTGCAGATTCCTGAATAAGATATTTTATTAAACACAGAAAATAAAAATTAGCTTTCAAGTTTTTCAGAACTAGAAATGAGATTATTGATTTATAAAACGGAAAAAAATGATTCAATGCTAATTGCCCAACTCTGACTAAAAATTAGATTAAACATTATTTTCAAATACTAATTATAGTCAAATAAAATTTGCACTAATAAGCTAATACAGCAATGAATTTAATAGAAATTCAATTTGTATAGAATAACTACGATTATAAGAAATCAGTAAGAACAATTTTTTTCTCACGTTTTTCTTTGATGTGTTTCCCCAAACAAACTCTCTAAGGGTACTTAATTCAAAGCAATTGCATAAGTCTTCACAGAAAGAAAGAGGAGGGAGTGGGAAGCAGGAAGACAGAAACAGGTAGAGAAAGAGACAAAAAAGGGGGAGAGAAAAGGAAAAACAAGTAAGTAATAGCAAAAGACAAAAACTAATGTTTAAGAAACAAACAGGGCAGTTTATAAATTTGATGTTTTCTACCAAAGACAAAGTTTACAGTACCTGGAATAATACTGTAGTTAGAGTATTATTTCATAAATATTCCTTGATTTATTGACTTGTTATAGTAAACCTCAATTCATTTTTCCAAGATGTTCCATAAGGTATGTGCACTCTCATGCAAAGGAAGTGTTCTGCCTTCAGTATAAATGATCCCATCTAATTTGCCTCATTTAACTTTGTATACCTAATCTTAAGATCTAGGTGTGGCACATAGTAGCAGGCTAAAAAGTTAAGTGAATCAATAAATTAAACTTAGACAATTCTGTGTAGTCAATTCCTTCTCTAGGAACATAACATTTTAGAAACATGTATACACATCAAGAATATAATTACATGCGTCTAACTCAAGTGCCTAAAAAACACAGTATCTTTACTTTGTATACATTTTAGTTCTGGACTTTCAGCCCCTAGGTGACTAGGTGGCAAAACAGTTCATCTCAAACCTCCTAGAGCATCTTCTTTTATTTAAGATGATGCTATAACTCTGGATTCTTCTTAATAATCTTAAAATATTCAATAATAATCTTAAAATATCCAGGGTTGAAGATTCAGATCTCTACCTTGAGTTAATGAATGAATTTCACACATAAGATTGGTTCTTAACAGAAAAGAGGCTGTTTGTTTACTCTAGCAGCTTTTGGATCAGTATAAACAAACAACCAAAAATGTCAGTAGTGTTAGAAAAATTGGAGTTATGAATAGAATGAATTAACTGTCCATGGAGGAACTTTCATGTTTGATATTCAGAAATGTAACTAAATTTTCTTCTCTGAAGAACCTAAATATAATTTGGAGAGATTAGAGGCAGGTGTTCTGTAAATACAGTGTCTAAGAAGGAGCATACTAGAATGATAGGACTAGGTGGAAAGAAGTTCTGAAAGTTAAATTTGTGTTTCCTTGTCAATTTGTTTACTTTTATTCCCTGTGACCAATTCAGATGCTACAGAATAAGGCCCATTTATCTAAAAATGAAGATAAATCTCATATTTTGATATGCAATATCTGGTTTTAAAACACCTCTGCTTCCCAACAGAGGAAATCTCATAACTTGTAAATTACTTGTCATTTCCTATCTTTGACCACCAAACACATCAAAATTATAACCCTGTCTTTTTTTTAATAACCAAAAGTGACTATGAGTCAATGATGGCATCATAATGTGTGAAACAAAGTATATTCTCAAAACATGCATACCCTTTTATTAACTGATACAAAGAAAATTCTTTACTTCTTGCCTCAAAACCTACCCATTATAGTTTCTCTTTGTAATTCTATGCATTTGTTTTCCTTTCAACTATTGGTATAAAAAAGGAATATATTTTCTCTGATGCAAAAGGAAAAACCAAGTTGATAATGCTGTGGACAAAAATTTATGGATATTATATTTGATATTACATCGATTGTGAAATATTAACCATGAAGTTTAATGTTCACTTTTCAAGATCTGAACCCTGAGTTATTCATACAATAAAATTTCTGAAAATAGTTGCAAAAAATTAAAATCTTGTTACTAATATTTTCCTATTAAACGTGGTTTGCAAAAGTTAATATTTGAACTTCTTCATATTGGTTACTGAATTTACCAAATGACAAAGTTTGGTATTTTTAGCACATTTTATCTATATTTATTTTATTTAAAAAAAATAAAAGCAACATCTATTCGTTTATCATGCAAAATGTAATCAAACTTAATTTAATTAAGTTTAATATAGTATATAAGAAAAGTGCTGCTTTAGATTTCTGTGATTCAAACATTAAGTTTAAAACAGGGTGAATTTTGACTTATCCCCAAAAATATATGTTTTATACTAAAAAAATCACATTTGGAATATAAACCAAATTGAAAACTTCTGATGCTATCAGGTAACTCAATTGCTAAAAATATTATTTCATATAGTAGTCCATCAAATTGTGGAAATGTGCCTTATGATTTTTAAAAAGTGTTTTTTATCTGTGTTAGCTATCCAAGAATATTAATAGAAAGAATGGGATAAAAAATAATTTAAGTATTAGATAACAGATCTTTTGGCTTACATCTTATAACCTCACTATGGCTCCTGAATACACATGATGGGAAAGAAGTAGCATACTAATTTTTAAAATATTATTTGAGATCAGCTGACAAAAGCAGTAGTTAGAGTTGAATTTAGCAATTCAGGCTATAAATATTACTTTCTTTTATCCTGTCCACTGCATAGACAATAAAGAATATGTTTAGTTTATATAGGCCAAGCTTCATGAATAGATAGAATAGAGGATATGAACTGGCATTCTGTTTCAAGTCAATGCCAAAAAAATGCCATTTTCAAATCTAGCTGTTTCCCATTTAATCTTGTGAATTTTATTCCATGAGATTCTCTTATAAAATATAAACATTCATGGGAGGTTTTTTTGTTTTTGTTTTTTTTTTTGTTTTTGAGACAGAGTCTTGCTCTGTCACGATCTCAGCTCACTGAAACCTCCACCTCCTGGGTTCAAGCGATTCTCCTGCCTCAGCCTCCTGAGTAGCTAGGATTACAGGCACCCGCCACCACGCCAGGCTAATTTTTGCATTTTTAGTAGAGACGGGATTTCACCATGTCGGTCAGGCTGATCTCAAACTCCTGACCTTGTGATCTGCCCGCCTCAGCCTCCCAAAGTGCTGGGATTACAGGCGAGAGCCACCTCACCCGGCCTCATGGGAATTTTTTTGTAATAATAAGAATAATCGTGATTATCATGACAATGGCTAACATTTCACAATGTTTACTATGTGCAAGGTACTATTGTAAGTACTTTACATATAAGGATTTATTGCAACATTACAATAACTCTAGAAAGAGATATGTTATCAATTTTATAGTCAAAAAAGCTGAAATACAGAAATGTTAACGTGCAAGGTTACATGTCAATTACGGACAAATCTAGAATACATTATACAAAATTTCTCTGTGATGTTGAGGACAAAGAATCACATTTCTCCTACGATAAAAAAACAAAATGCACCATTCTATAAAAATATTAGCTGTCTGGATAAGGAAGCATATATGCATGAAGAAAGGACATAAGACATAGAAATCATAAAAATGCATCTCTGATGAAGAAAAGTATAATTATTCAAGAAATGAAATCATTTTAATAACAACCTTTAGCTATTCTAGGGTTTTAATTTACAGCTTTTGTTTTAAGCATTTTTTTCTGGGTTGAATTTATATATAATACTGTTTATTGAAATCTTTTTATTATTTTCTCTTTTTTTTTTTTGATATTTCAGTCACTTTGCTTCCCTAGCTCTTAAAAGTGGACATAGCCACTTAGCCCATTAGATGCTCCCTCCCAGGACCTGACTTTCCACTAAGCTAACAAAAAGACTTCATCAAAGTGGGGAGATCATTCATAGTGATAGCACTGGGAGAGTTCAGAGGCAGCAAGAATCCAGTGATAGCAATAGAGGTTAGAGTGGAATTCTAAACACACGTTTCAGTTGTATAATTGATACGGTTTGGTTTTGTGTTCCCACCTAAATTGCATGTCAAATTGTCATCCCCGCATGTTGAAGGAAGTGTCTGGTGTGAGGTGACTCAATCGTGGGGGCAAACGTCCCCCTTGCTGTTCTCGTGATAACAGTTCTCATGTGATAAGGTTGTTTGAAAGTGTGTAGCGCTTCCCTCTTCTCTCTCTCTCTCTCTCACTCTCTCTCTCTTCTGCTCTGCAATAGTATGACATGCTAGCTTCCCCTTTGCCTTTCGCCATGTCTGTAAGTTTCCTGAGGTCTCCCAGCCATGCTTCCTGTACACCCTGCAGAACTGTGAGTCAAATAAACCACTTTTCTTTATAAATTACTCAGTCTCAGTTAGCTCTTTATAGCAGTGTGAGAACAGACCAGTACAATCATTATAGGTACAAATTTTCTACCCAGGTTTCCTTAGCTCTGCCTATATTCTTAGACTGATTCTCCAATACTGCCATGAATTCTCAGAGCTTAATGACAGCCTTTGAATTAAGTTTCCACTTATTATAGCAGAATTGCTTTCTATTACTTGCCACCATGAATCTTTACTGGTTAACTCCATTCTTTCAATACCTCAAGATTATACATCCAACACCCTCATTTTATACTAATCTGAGGTTAAAAAAAAGTTTAAAATTTCTGATTATACCAATAGATGCAGTTAATGACAGTGGTTAAATTTCCTTGTTGCCAGGTCAATAGTTACCTATAATTCTGAAAGGTATAAAAGTTCAGAATCATGAATCTTCTCATTTACTTTTTTGTTTATTAATTCATTCATTTACAAAATTATTGACATAGAAAAATGTCCACTTAGGTAAAGAAAAATTGTGTGTAAATAGTAACATACATATGGTCATGTATAAAATAGATGTGTGTACATTTTTGTAAATATATTGAGATGCTGTATTTTAAAATTAAAATAATGTTTGTATATGGGTAATAAATTTTAAAAATTGTATCAGTAAATATTTTTTATATTGTCCATGATAAACATAAATTGCTTTAAAATTAGAAAAAGATGTGAGGGTAGATGACAGATAACAGGATTAATGTGCAGCTCCCACGTGGATGGACAGAACAATGTGTGGAGACTCACACCATGAACTTTTGCTCCAAGAATCATCACAGGAACATACCAGAAAAACTGAAAGAATTCACAGATTATTTGAAAGAAACAGCATGCCACTGCAAATTCCATGAGACAGGCAAAAACTATGAGTTCGGAAAGTGTGAGAGGGAGTTAAAACCTGCCTCTGAACACACACTCACACTGGGGAATCTGAAAATCCAGATTACAGGAGAAGGATTTAACTTTACCTAGAGCTGGGATGGATTTAGAGATCTGCATGAAATATAAAAGTGGAAGTAGCATCGGGAAGAGCCTTATAGGCACTTCCATTCTCCAGCTTGAGCCCAGGGAAGCCATCTCTGACTACACCTCACAGAGGCCCTAGAGAAAGGCACCCAGTGGACTTAGGGAGGGGTCACGGGGTGTAAGAAGCCTCCAGCTGAAATTTGTAATAATTTTGAATCGGCATGAAGTTTTCTTGAGCAGAATCCAAGGGGTGAACAGGAACTGCTGCAGATATCAGTGCAAGAACTGTGGTTACATTGTGGACATTCAGGGAGGAGTGAGGCCTAAAAACTGAGCATTCTTGCGCAATGCGGAAGCTTATAGCCTGTGGCAGTTTTGAGTTCCACACTCAGTCTGGCCATATCTAAACCGTTGTTGGCGGGGGACTAGGGGAGTGAGACCAGACTCACCAACAATGTCGGAGTTGGCTGAGGCCTTTCACTACTGGCTATCCCCCCATTTCCCTAGCAAACTATATGCCACAGCAGAGGCAGCCATAGTCCCCTCTGGAACATAACTCCCTTGACATAAAAACCGCACCCTCGTTCCCCACAGTGGCTGTGGCAATCCCTGCCCAAGGAGAGTCTGAGCTAAGACCTATCTAACCCTGCCCTCACCTGATGGTATTTCTCTACCCACCCTGGTAGCCAAACACAAAAGACATACAATCCTTTATGGTCCTGCTCATCCCTGAGAAACCAGAATACTTCCCGCAGCCAACTTAGGGCAAGCTTATACCCTACCGAAATACTGTAGCTGCTGCTCTCCTGTAAGCTCCACCTCTGGGCTAGAGACCAATCAACTCAGGTCATTATAGCAACTTATTACAGAATAATCCTACTCCCAGGAAGAAGAAAACAACAAGTAATACCACCAACTGCAACATCCTAACTAACCAGAGGTGCTATATCTGTCCACATGACAATTTCACTGCTAGCATAATCATCATTCAAGAAAGCCAGCACACTAAACATCTATAACCAAGGATTCTCACAGAATCTGCTGCTCTCCCCTGCTACCCCCACCAGAGAAGGTACTGGTATCCATGGCTGGCACACCTGAAGACAGATCACATTACAAGACTATTTGCAGATATTCCCCAGAATCAGTCCAGAGCTGGTAGCCCTGCTAGGTGACTGTCCTGAGAAAAGCAATAATAATCACTACAGTGTAGTTGTCAAGAAGCCCATCCCTAGGGGAAGAGGAAGAGCACTACATCAAGGGATTACCCTATACAACAAAAGAATCTGAATAGCAGGCCTTGAGTTCCAGATCTTTCCATTGGTGCATGGTTTATTATAGCAGAGACACAACTGCAGCACTGGGTGCAGTAGGCAAAGTCTGTACCTATACCCTATCACACAGGTAGCCTCTGTGAACATTAAGGGCTTTGGAGAAGGGGTCCTTGTTCCCCTCTGGTACTACACTGCAGACACAGGTGTGGCTTCCCCCAAAGCAATGCAGCATGAAGGCACAATCCAGGGTGAGAGCAGTTACAATCTTTCTGGAAAAATCCAGGGTGAGAGCAGTTCCACAGGAGGAGCACATCCCAGATTCAGGCCTGCACGAGAGGCAGAGTCATAATTCCTCCCTACTTGGAGCACCGACATTGCTGTTGTAGCAGGACGAGCCATGGACAAAACCCCACAGACACCGAGATGGTGAAGGAAGTGGCTTTAATCAGCTGGAAGCATCGGCAGACTAGCATCTTAAAAATCTGAGCTTGTTGAGTGCACAATTTCTATCCCTTTTAAGGGCTCATAACGCTAAAGGTTTTGCATGTAAGGGTCGTGATTGATTGAGCAATCTAGGGGGGTATGAGACAGGGCTGCATGCACCGGTAATCAGAGTGAAACAGAGCAGAACAGGATGTTTCACAATGTCCTTCCATACAATGTCTGGAATCTATGGATAACATCGGTTGCTATGTCATGGGTTGAATTTTAACTATCAGGCTAAGGTCAGGCAGGCCCAGGCCTGGTTTTTAGGTCTAGTGCCTGGTGTTGGGCTGCCTGCCTTTAGTTTCATTTCCTTGTTTCTTCTTAAAACATTATACAACAATATGGGGATCTCCTTCTCTCCTCTCTCACTATAGATGAAAAGAGATGCCTATCTGATCTGAATAGCTGAAATGCTACGAGAGTGAGGCTGAGAGGTAAATAGATTTCCTGCTGACCTGGCAGGGGAGTTGAGATAGTTCCCACTCATCACACTGATAAAACCTCAGCACATCTAACTGAGATCTCCCCCAGCCATCCTCATCAAGGCTGGGACTTCAGTCCACTGTTGGTTATTACATCGATCTGCCTGCCTTAGCCACAACCAGTGCCTATCCAGGGTTACTACCGCAATTGTCCTGAACCCTGAATCATCAATTTAGTAAATAAAACACTGGAAAAAATTAAATAAACAAATAAAATGTGCACCACAAGAGAAAGAAAGAAGATTCAAGAGATTCCTGCTATTCCAACACAATAGGAGAAGTGAAGTAGTTTGCATACCAAGAATATAACAACCACAACCAGCTTAAGGGAAGCCGGCACACAAAGACATTCTATGACTAAGAAATTCATACAGAATCTTCACCCCTACAAACACCAAGAACCAAATTAGGCTAAGATAAACATTAGTCTGGTCCTTAAAGAGTGGAGAAAAACAGTTCAATTAAAACTATATTAAAGAACAATTTGAAGAAACAGTCTACCCAAATGGGAAGGAACCAGAGAATTCTGGTTATGACAAAACAAGATTCTATGACATCCCCAAAACATCACACTGTCTTCTTAGCAATAGATCCAAACGAAAAATAAATCTCTGAATTGTCAGATAAAGAATTCAGAAGGTAGACTATTAAACTACTCAAAGAGATATCAGAGAAAGGTGAAAAACAACTTGAGAAATTTAAAAAAATAGAGGATATGAATGAAAAATTCTCCAGAGAAATAGATGTTATGAAGAAAAAGCAATCACAACTTCTGCAAATGAAAGACACACTTAGAGAAATGCAAAATGCATGGAAAGTTTAAACAAGAGACCAGAACAAATAGAAATTGAGATTACTGAGAAAGAATATAAATCTAAAAGTCTGTAAAACATATTTAAGGAAATAATCAAGGAAAACTTCCCCAGCCTTGCTAGAGATCTAGACATTCAAATAAAAGACATTCAAAGAATACCCAGGAAATTCATCACAAAAAGATCGTTACCTAGGCACATGGTCATCAGGCTAATCTAAAGTCAAGATGAAGGAAAGAATCTTAAGAGCTGTGAAGCAAAAGCATCATGTAACCTATACAGGAAAACCTAGCTGATTAATAGCAGATTTCTCAGCAGAATCCCTACAGACTAGAAGGGATTGGGTTCCTATTTTTAGCCTCCTTTGAGAAAGCAATATTCAGTCAGTATTTTTGTATCCAGCAAAACCAAGTTTCATAAAAGAAGTAAAAACACAGTCTTTTTCAGAGAAACAAATGCCAAGACAGTTTGTCACTACCAAGCCAGCACTGCAAGAATTACTAACAGGAGTTCTAAATGCACCAAAATAGAACCGCTTTAAAGTATAAATCTCACAGGATATATAAAATGATAACACAATGAAAAAAAAAAAAAGCCCCACAAAATATTTAGGCAACAACTAGCATGATCAATAGAATTGTACTTCACATCTCACTGCTAACATTGAATGTAAATGTCATAAATGCTTCACTTAAAAGACAAAGAATGGGAAAATGTATAAGAATTCACCAACCAAGTATCTGCTATCTTCAAGAGACTCACCTAACACTTAAGAATTCACATAAACTTAAGGTAAAGGGGTGGAAAAATATATTCCATACAAATAGATACCAAAAGCAAGCAAGAGTAGGTATTCTTATGTCAGACGAAATAGACTTTAAAGCAACAACCATTAAAAAAGACAAAGTGGTATATTACATAATGATAAAAGGACTAGTCCAACAGGAAGATATCACAATCCTACATATATATGCATCTAATACTGGAGCCCCCAAATTTACAAAACAATTACTACTAGACCTAAGAAATGAGATAGATGGCAACACAATAATAGTGGGGGATTTCAGTACTCCACTGACAGCACTAGAGAGGTCATCAAGACAGAAAGACAACAAAAAACAACAGATTTAAACCACAGAAAAAATGGACTCAGCAAATATTTACAGAACATTCTACCCAATGACTGCAGAATATACATTCTTCTCAGCAGCACATGGAACTTTCTCTGAGATAAACCATATTATAGGCCACAAAACAAGTCTCAATAAATTTCAGAAAATCAAAATCATATTAAGTATCTTCTCAGAAGACAATGCAGTGAAACTAGAAATTAACTCCAGAAGGAGCCCTCAAAACTATACAAATTCAGGAAAATAAAATATTCTGCTCTTGAATGATGTTTGATTCAACAATGAAATCAAGATGGAAATGTAAAAGTTCTTTTCACTTAACAATAGTAGTGACACAACTTATCAAAACATATAAAATTCAGCAAAAGCAAGTGCTAAGAGGAAAGTTTATACCATTAAATGCCTATATCAAAAAGTCTGAAAGAGCATGAATAGACAATCTACAGTTACACCTCAAGGAACTAGAGAAACAAGAACAAACCAAAACCAAATCCAGCAGAAGAAAGGAAATATCGAAGATCAGAGCAGAACTAAATGAAATTGAAACAAACAAAAATACAAAATATAAATTAAACAAAAATCTATTTCTTTGAAAGATAAGCAAAATTGCTAGACCAAGAGAGAATAACCAAGAAAAGAAGAGAGAGGATCCAAATAAGCTCAGTTAGAAATGAGATACTACAACCAATACCACAGAAATATAAAAGATCATGCAGGGTTACTATGAACACCTTTACACATAGAAATTAGAAAATCTAGAAGAGCAAGATAAATTCCTAGAAGTATAAAACCCTCCTAGAATAAATAAAAAAGAATTGTAAACTCTGAACAGACTAATAACAAGTGCTAAGATCGAAACCATAATAATAAAAAAAAAATTGCCAAAAAAAAAAGAAGTCCAGGACCAGATAAATTCAGAGCTGAATTCTAACAGACATTCAAAGAAGAATTGGTACCAATCATGCTGCAACTATTCCAAAAGATAGAGAAGAAGAGAATCCTCCCTAAATAATTATGTGAAGTCAATATCACCCTAATACCAAAACCAGGGAAATGATATAACAACAACAACAAAAAGCTACAGATCAACATCCCTGATGACATAGATACAAAAATCCTCAACAAAATAGTAGCTAATGGAATACAACAACATGTCAAAAAGATAGTACATCATAATCAAGTGGGTTTCATACCAGGGATGCAGGAATGGTTTAACATACGCAAGTCAGTAAATGTGATACATCATATAAACAGAATTAAAAACAAAAATCATATGATTATTTGGATATGTGTATGCAGAAACACTTTTGACAAAATCCACATCCCTGTATAATAAAAACCCTCAGCAAAATTGTCATAAAAGGGACACACCTCAAAGTAGTAAAGGTCACACATGACAAATCCACTGCCAACATTATACTGAAAAGGGAAAAATTGAAAGTATTCCCTCCGACAAATGGAACAAGACAAGGATGCCAACTTTTACCACTTCTATTCAACATATAACTAGAAGTCCTAGCCAGAGCAATCAGACAAGAGAAGGAAATAAAGGGCATCTGAATTGGTAAAAAGGAAGTCAAGCTGTGGCTATTCAATGATGATATGATTGTATACCTAGAAAACCCTAGAGTCAACCAAAAAGCTTATAGAGCTGACAAATGAATTCAGAAAAGATTCAAATCAATGTGTACAAATCAGTGGCACTTCTCTACACCACCAGCAACCACATTGAGAATCAAAATAAGAATTTAATCCCTTTACAGCAGCTGTGAATTAAATTAAATTAAATTAAATTAAATACTTAGGAATATTCCTAACCAAGGAGATGAAATATCTCTATAAGGAAAACTAAAATCTTGCTGAAAGAAATCATAGATGACACAGACAAATGGGAATACATATAACGCTCATGAATGGGTAAAATCAATATTGTGAAAATTACCATATTGCCAAAAGCAAACAACAAAGTCTCATCAAAATATCATCATCTTTCTTCATAGAAGTAGTAAAAAAAAAATCCTAAAATTCACATGGATCTAAAAAAGAGCCCCCATAGCCAAAGCAAGACTAAGCAAAAAGTACAAATCTGGAGACATTACCTGATTTCAAACCATACTAGAAGGCTACAGTTACCAAAACAGCATGGCACTGGTGTAAAAATAGGCACATAGATGAACAGAACAGAATAGAGAACCCAGAAATAAAGCCAAATTCTTACAGCCAATTGATCTTTGACAAATCAAATAAATAAATAAATATAAAAATAAAGAGGAGAAAGGACACCCTATTCAACAAATGATGCTGGGATACCTGGTAAGCCACATGTAGAAGAATAAGGCTAGATCCTCATTTCT
This sequence comes from Colobus angolensis palliatus, assembly GCF_000951035.1. Taxonomy (NCBI): domain Eukaryota; kingdom Metazoa; phylum Chordata; class Mammalia; order Primates; family Cercopithecidae; genus Colobus; species Colobus angolensis. The sequence continues at coordinate 8,647,108 of NW_012121043.1, read as the reverse complement.
CACCTTATACAAAAATCAACTAAGGATGGATCAAATACTTAAATCTAAGACCTAAAGCTATAAAAAAATCCTAGAAGTTAACACTGGAAAAACTCTTCTATACATTGGCTTAGGCAAAGACTTCATAACCAAGAATCCAAAAGCAAATGAAACAAAAACAAAAACAAACAGGTAGTACCTAATGAAAATAAAATGCTTCTGCACAGCAAAATAAATGATCAGCAGAGTAAACACAACCCACAGAGTGGGAGAAAATATTCACAAACTATGCATCTGACAAAGAACTAATATCCAGCATTTATATGGAAATCAAGCAAATCAGCAAGGATAAAACAAATAATTTCATCAAAAAATAGCCAAAGGACATAAATACACAATTTTGAGAAGAAGATATAAAACAAATAAAATAAAAATATAAACAAATAAAAATATGTTAATTATATTAATAAATATATTAAAATATGCCCATCACCCATTATCAGGGAAATGCAAATTAAAACCACAATGAGATACCACTTTACTCCTGCAAGAATGACCACAATTAAAAAATAAAATCACAGATGTTGATGTGGATGTGGTGAAAAGAGAACACTTTTACACTGCTGGTGGGAATGTAAACTAGTTCAACTACTATGGAAAACAGTATGTAGATTTCTTAAAGAACTAAAAGTAAATCTACCATTCGACCCAGTAGTCCTACTACTGGGTATCTCTCTACTCAAAGAAAAATAAGTCATTATATGAAAAAGACACTTGTACCTGCATATTTATAGCAGCACAATTTGCAGCTGCAAAAATACGGAACAAATCCAAACTCCCATCAACCAACAAGTGGACAAAGAAAATGTGATACACACACACACACACACACACACACACACACACACACACACACACACACCATGGAATACTATTCAGACATGAAAAGGAACAAACAACGTTATTTGAAGCAACCTGGATGGAGTTAGACACTATTTTTCTAAGTGAAGTAACTCAGGAATGGAAAATCAAACATTGTATGTTCTCACTTATACATGGGAGGTAAGTTATTATAAGACAAAGGCATAAGAAAAATATAATAGTCTTTGAGGACTATAGGAAAAGTGTGGCAGCGGGGTAAGGGATAAAAGACTGCACATTGGGTACAGTGCATACTACTTTGGTGACAAGTGCACCAAAATCTCAGAAATCACCACTAAAGAACTTACCCATGTAACCAAAACCCACCTGTTCCCCAAAAACTATTGAATAAAATAAAATATAATAAAACTTTAAAAAATAAAATAATATTGGAAGAAAATAGATTTTATGAAAAGTATATTCCAATAACTAGTTTCTCCTGTTTATTTTTATTAAGGTTTTATTAGGTGAAATTGACCCATAATTACGATTAAAAACCTTTGGTTTCAATCTTAACCAACTCTTTTTTAAAAGAGAGTATATTCTATTGATTTCATTTCTGTTTCTACTATTTTCAATTATTAAATCTATTAAAATACATGTTCTGTTAATGTAATTAGTCTAGCATAGTATACAGCTTGAATGACTGCAACACATATACTTATCTTTGAAATTTGTAACCATCCTTCTTTAGAGAAGAAATTGCTACTGGTTACCATACAAATGTTTTTTATTTGGATATCGCCATTAAATTCAGGAAAATGATTGCACAAATGCCTAGTTAAATAAACTTTCCAGTAAAATCAGACACAAAATGTGTGTAGTTGATACCAAAAGGTTGTTTTTTCTCATTTTTTTAAAATGTAGAACAGAAAAGAGTCTCATTCAAAAGTCTTACCATCAATAAAATGCAACAATTGAAACAGATTCAGATTCATTTTATAGAGATTTAAAAATAAAATGTAGTTTGGCATATCTGCAGAACAAATCTATTTAAACTCAACAGGGCACTTATCTCTTTTTTTTCCCTGAGGCAATCCTGTCTGATGCTGAATAGAGTAGCATATAGCAATTACCATCATATTAAAATGACAAAATTTAGCTTCTAAAAGGGTTAGAGGACTAGGATGAAAGAAAAAAGGATTAAAAAACACTGAGACACACAAAGCAAAGCCATTAACCATTCATTCCTGAATACAGGAGAATTTAAAGATGCATTACAGAATCTGGCTGTAGGTTTTACAATCATTTGTGGCAAGTATTTAGGGAAATGGTGAGATTCTGATTTCAATTTAACCTTGACATGAGTAATAAGATTTTCAGATAAAAAATATATTTATGAAATGTAACCATTTCCTAAAGGCTTAAGACATTTTTAAAATATTTTATTTTTAAACAGTTTCAGACTTACAGAATGCCATGGTCTGGATATTTGTGTCCCTTCAAAATTCATGTTGATATCCTAAGCTCCAAGGTGATGTTATAGGGAAGTTAAGCCAATTTTTGTTGTCTCTATAGTTTTGCCTTTTCCAGAATGCAAATGTCATATAATTGGAAATATGCAGTAGGTAGGCTTTCAGACTGGCTTTTTAAACTTAGAAATATGAACTTTGAATCACCTATGTATCTTAATGGCTTAATAATTCATATTTTTATTGCTGAAAATTATTCTGTTGCATGAATGCACCATACTTTATTTCTTAATTCTCCTATTAAAGGGCATCTTGTGCTTTTAATTTTTGGTGGAATAAAACTTCTACAAACACTCTTGAATATATTCTATGTAGACATAGTTTTCAAATGATTTAAGTAAATGCCTAGGAACACGATTGCAAGACTATATGGTAAAACTTGGTTTACATTTGAAAAAACTACCAAACTGTATTCCACAGTGGTTAGGCCATTTTGTATTCCCACAATAAATAAAGAGTTTTCAGAGCTCCATATGCTCCCCAGGAATTGATGTTGTCATTGTGACAAGCAGAATTATTGTCCTTCAGCCTATGTCTAATAAGGCTCTTACAGTGTTTACATTAGAGGGCAAGCCTTTGTTATGGAGAGTATACAGGCTTGTTTCATTGTGGTTACTGTTTTCATTCCTCTACTTCTGATTTTACTTGTTTTAAGAACCTGATGGGTTTCCCGAAAGTGAACTCATGAAAGTAGATGTATTCAAACACTATGGTCCCCAGAAATGTCTTACTCTCATACAAGTTTACAATCCTCAGAATTCATGAAAAGAATCACGTAAGTATTCCAGTTTAATGTAGGACTCCAGTGGATTCTGGTCCAAATAAGCCGATTTTGACTGTGATTTTATATATTCTCTTGTCTCTATAGATCCCAGGGTGGTGGTTTGTCCAGAGTCCTCAATTACCCAGTGAGTAAGAACACGTCTTTGATTTTTAGTTTGCTCAGCTTTTGTCTTGCTGTAAGAATGCGGTTGATGTTTTCAACCTTGTTACATGTAGAAGCTGAAACTTAAAAGTCAGCTTCAAATAATATTTTTATTGTTAATTTAGAATCTATTTACTGGTATTCTGTAGTTACAGTAGCCCACTGACTCTTTTCTTGTCTCTCAAGGTATTTCTCTTATCTACTATGAATTGTTCTGCTTTTCAACCCATATAGCCATGAATCTTCTCATACATCCAACAATTCATTTTCAGTGTAAAATGCCTTGAGTTATGTGCTCAATGATTCACTTAATATCCTATGTCTCAGTTTCCAAATATCTAAAATGAAAGTTCGAATATGGAATACTATCCAGGATTATCTGTAAGTTATTTTTTTTTTTCGTGGCTAATGTTCTATACACGGTTGCATGCAAAGCAACATTTTAAAAATGGAATCACAGTTTGAATTTATTAAAGTAGTGGTATTCAAAATGCAGTTATTGAACTAGCAGCTTCAACCTTACCTTGGAACTTTTTAGAAATGCAAGTTTTTGAGACCCAAACCTGAACTAAAGATACAGAAACTCTGAGGGTGGGATGAAGAATCCGGTTTTAACAGGCCCTGCAGGTGACTCAGAGTCAAGTTAAAATTGAGAACCACTGCTGTTGAACAGTGTATTCATTGTTTTATATAATCTTTCTCTAAATTGCTGTTAAATTACATAACTATAATTTAATGTACATTTATTATTCCTATTTAGACTTTCATAGATTGGTTTTCAAAATATGCTTGCATATTTACTTATAAATATGGTCATTTCTGTGAGTATCTTAATAGTGTAACTTAGTTCTGTAGGTATGTGGGACTGTAAACAGGTGGATCATTCAATATGCCTATAGATTCCGGTGGAAGCATGTGTCAATATAAATGGAAGGGCGTCTACAATGATATGAGGCTTCATGAACATGGATTTTTTAGTGAATCTGTAGTACATGTTCAGAATTTGAACTTCCATATTGACACATGTAAAATGAAATTAGGATCAAATCACCAGTTATGATTATTTTAATTTATAGATGTGAACATAATTGGAACTTTTTTCTAATAGGCTTAACAGCTTTTTCCTGTTATTAAGTAAACATTTTTGTGATATTTTGCTTTACCACAGACAAATAATCCCATATTTTCTCTGCATCTATACCTACTTGTTTTCAGTATGCCTAATATCTGGCATACATCAATATTTATGTCAAAGAACACATTATTTTCTCAGGTGACAAAATTTTAAAAAGATAACCTTAGAAGTTTTCCATAGATAATCATGGCAGGTGAGGTTCAGGATAAGCTAATTGATTGGTAATTTGTGAGCAAATAATTTTTTGGCAAGGTTAGAAAAGTTTGTTATAAATTGAGGTGGATGTTGAGAAAGATGAAGTCAAGATTTTCTATAACACATACTATTGTGATTCCTTTCTTTATAAAGCAACTATTTTTATAAGATATATCTCACATCAAATCCATCTCCTCTATTGTGTCTGCACCAATCATTTTCTACATAAAATTGTGGAATAGAAAGGAAACTATAATTAAGGTTGCATTCCTGTTGTGTTCCAAATGACACCTGCAACTGATTCACCTGCGATGTTTATTATATATGTAGATTTCAGTCTTAGAGTAATGAAATAAAAATGTAGGAATATGGAACTCAAATATTGACTCAGAAATCTAGAGCAGCTGTAGATTCTGTTGTTAAGTAAAGTCATTTAAAAAAATCTATTCGAAATATTCAGAGTTATTGGTCCTTTATAGTAAACAGTGTGTTTTTACTCAACTGTGGGAAAGTTAACAAATCTTAATACACTGATTTATTTAAGTTTTATTACTACATAGGTGTTGTTACAGCAACTGTTATGATGTCCATATATAAAGTTTAAATAATATTCATAAGATAGGATTCAGAAAATGGCAATCTGATGCTTAGCTAGCATGTAAAGCATTAAATATTATGTAACAAGAGTTATTCATATTTTAAAATACTGATTCATCTCTCTAGAGATATAGTGGGGAACATTTCTATTAAAACAATTTAAAATAATAGTAAAAATAATCACCTCATTTTAGACTCTCAGAGGAGAATGAACCTAATTTGAAAAGCAGTAACTTATCAAAAGAAATCATGGCTTTTCAATCCTTTCTATTATTTTCCTTGTGTCCGGAGAAAAAAATAAAATAAGACTTACTAGTTTCATGATATTTTAATCTTGTGCTTTAAGGATGGGTTTCATGTGGTGATGGTAGCTTAGATTGAGAGGCATTATTCACCTTTAGAATCACATTGATTTTTTTCACATATGTTTTATGAATCACAAAACCTAATGCAGTAATGTGTTAGCAAAAGGGCGCTGGTATAATTTATAGTAAGGTAATGTTGACTTGAGAAGAAAAAGCTGGTAGTATTTATATCAATACTTAGAGTAATTCTTGAGCTATATTAGGAGTTCAATAAATATTATTGAATAAAAAATACAATTAAATGTGTAACCACTTGCTTAACAGATTTGTATATGGGGTAGATTAGGAATGCTAATAATAATAAGACCTAAAATTAATTAAGAAATACACATTATTTACAATTAATTTCTAAACAAAAATCAGAAAAAAATATTAAAATATTTCATGTTTTTAAATCTATGCCTTGACAAAGGAACAGCTCATCTGGGCCTGGCGTGGTGGCTCACGCCTGTAATCCCAGCACTTTTGGAGACCGAGGTGGGCAGATCACCTGAGGTCAGGAGTTTGAGGCCAGCCTGGCCAACATGGTGAAACCCTGTCTCTACTAAAAATAGTGGTACCTGTTTATAGTCCCAGCTACTCAAGAGGCTGAGACAGGAGAGTCTCTTGAACACAGGAGAATTCTAGCGCAGTGAGCCAAGATCGCTCCACTGCACTAGAGCCCGGGCAACAGAAAGAGACTCTGTCTCAAAAAAAAAAAAAAAGTCATAGCTCATCTGATTTTGCTCAGAGGATAATAAAATACAAATAAACCTTAAAGGTTCCCATGACCTTCTGACCTTGTTTTCTCTTGAGAGGATGGCCATATTTTCCATTGACTATTGATTTAATAACTAATTTTAGGAAGTTACTGTCCTGAATGTGCTACCATGAGCTGTAGTTCTCTTAGTGCCCACTCTTTCTCTTTGGGTAAGAGGTTAATAAGTTTGGAATAATACATTAAGCATGGAACCCCTTGCTCTGTATTAGTAAAATACTATGCCCACAGAGAGTGAAATTTGTTTCTTTCTTCTCCAGGGACAGGTCTGTCTGTGGCAGAGACCTACCCACATTCAGGGAAGATAAATATATATGTTAAATTCCATGCTTTCTATTAGAAAGTACAGTTTTCCATAAATAGCAGCAATATAATGTAACCTACAGATAATCAATAATTACAGCTCTCTCCCTTTTATGAAATACTTTCTTTACTTGGCTTCCAAGGGACTACTTTTGACTCTTTTTCTGTCACGAAAATTTTATGTGAAATGTGACATGCGGAAATGTGGAAAATATATACAAAATTACATAAACATATAAATGCAGGTTTATAGTGCAAAAACTCTCTATATCTACAACCATGTCAAAAAATAAAACATCACTACATACCAGAAACTTCTATTTGTCCTTTATTAATGAGAACTATCTCTTTGCCAATATAGGTAACTGTAATATTATTTTTATGGTACTCATCTCCTTACTATTCTGTTTTTTTTCACATAACTGTAATATTATTTTTGTGGTACGCATTTCCTTACTATTTTTTCACACATCCATCAACCATATACACCTATAAAATATTAACTTGAGTTTTTTATTTTGAATATATAGAGAGCTATATATATATATCTATAGACACATATATAGAATATATGTAGATATATACATGTATATCTATATATAAACATGCATATATGGATATAAATGATATCTATATATAGATATATAGTGTATATATACACATATATATCTAGAGAGAGATATTCATGAATATCTATCTATCTATAGGCATAACGTGGAGATAGGTTTGGTTCCAAGTCACACAAATATTTTGTTTTCCCAGTGCATTTGAAAGTTACATTTACACTATAGTCTATAGATATGTAAGTGTGTAATAGCATTAGGTCTAATAAAAAAATAAAAATCTAAATTAAAAACACTTTATTGCTAAAAAAAAGATAACAATTATCTGAGTCTTGAACAAGTCATAATCTTTTTGTTAGTGGAGAGTCTTGCCTCTGTGTTCATTGTTTTTGAGTGATCAGGGTGGTGGTTGCTTAAAGCTGAGGTGGCTGTTACTATTTCCTAAAATAAGTAAATAAAGTTTACCACATGAACTGACTATTTCTTTCAAGGTGGATATCTACGTGACATGCAATGCCATTTGATAGCATTTTACCCACAGTCGAACTCCTTTCAAAACTGGAGTCAATCCTCTCAAATGTTACCACTGCTTTATCAATTACATTGATGTAATATTCTAAGTCCTTCATTGTCATTTTAACAATGTTCACAGCATCTTCAGAAGTAGATTCCATCTCAAGAAACCACTTTCTTTGCTTATCCATAAGAAGCAATTACTCATCCACTCAAGTTTTACACATGGGATTGCAGCAACTCAGTCACCTCTTTGGGCTCTACTTCTAATTCTAGTTCTCTTTCCATTTCTTTGCAGCTGGTTCCTCTACTGAAATCTTTATCCCCTCAAAATCATCTATTGGGTTCAGGATTAATTTCTCCCAAATTCTTGTTAATGTTAATACTTTGATCTACTCCCATAAAACATGGATGTTATTTATAGCCTCTAGAATCATAAATCCTTGTCAGAAGGTTTTCAATTGAATTTTCTGAGATTCATCAGAGAAATAACTATCTATGACACCTATAATCTTATAACATGTATGTCCTAAATAATAAGATTGAAAATTGAAATTACTCCTTGATTCATGGGCTTCAGAGTTAATGTTGTGTTGGCAGGCATAAAAATAAATGCACTGAACACCAGAGCACCGAGATTCACCAAACAAATACTGCTAGGCCTAAGAAACACATTGATCACAATGCAAGAATAGTGGGGGAGTCGATATACTAGATTTGACATTATTATACAGATCATCAAGGCAGAATAACCAAGAAACTCTGGACTTAAACTGGACTATAGACCAAATGGACCTAACAGACATTTACAGAACATTCTACTCACCAACCATAGAAATAACTTCCTTATCTTCTGCACAGGGAACATTCTCCAAAATCAACCATGTGCTTGGCCCAAAGCATATGGTTTCAATGAAATCAAAAAATCAAAATCATATCATGTACCTTCTTGAACCACAATGGAATAAAATTAAAAATCAATACCAAGAATAATGCCAAAAACTACACAAGAATATGGAAAGTAAGTAACTTGTTTCTGAATTACTCTTGGATAAATAACAAAATTAAGGCAGAAATTTAAAAAAAAAAATCAAAAACAAAAAAATACAGACGCAGTGTACCCAAACCTCTGGGATACAGCAAAAGTAGTGAGTGCTAAGAAGAAAGTTTATAGTGCTAAATGCCTACATCAAAAATACAGGAAGATCTCAAATTAACAACATCATGTTGAACCTCTAGGAACTAGGAAAACAAGAAGAAACCACATCCAAATCTAGCAGAAAAAAAGAAATAACAAAGAACAGGGCAGAACCAAGTACAAGTGAGACCAAAAAAAAAATGATACAAAGGATCAACTAAGTGAAAAGTTGGTTATTTGAAAGAATAAACAAAACTGACCACTAGCTAGATTAACCAGTAAAAAAAGATTCAAATAAGTACAATAGAAATGGTAAAAGAGACATTATAACTGATACCACAGATACACAAAAGACCATCAGAAACTACCATAAACACCTTTATGCACACAATCTCGGAAACCTAGAGGAAAAGGATAAATTCCTGGAAACATACAACCTCTCAGGAATTCAACCAGGAAAAAACAGAAATCCTAAACGGGCCCATAATGAGTAACTAAACTGAATTAGTAATGAATAATCTTTGAACAAAAAAATTCCAGGATGAGATGGATTCACAGCTGAATTTGACCAGACATACACAGAAGAGATTGTACCAATATTACTGAAACTATTCAAAAAAATCAATTAAGAGGGATTCCTCACTAACTCATTCTACAAATACAGTATCAGCCTGAAGTTCAAATCAGGTAAAGCCACAACACAAAAAGAAAATTGCAGGTCAATATTCCTGATGAACATAAATGCAAAGATCCTCAAAAAAATAGTAGCAATCCAAATTCAGCAGCACATCAAAAAGACAATTCATCACAATCAAGTGAGTTTTATTCCAGGAACACAAGAATGCTTCAACATAGGCAAATCAATTAATGTGACTCACCATATAAACGGAAGTAAAAACAGTAACCACATGATCCTCTCAATGGATGCAGAAAAAAGCTCTCAATAAAATCTAACGTTCCTTTTGATAAACACCTTCAACAAACTAGGTATTGAAGGAACAATACTTCAAAGTAACAAGAGCCATCTATGAAAAACACACAGCCAACAACATATTCAAAAGTTAGAAGCATTTCCCCTAAGATCTGGAACAAGCAAGGATGTTCACTCTCACCACATCTACTCAACATAGTACAGCAAGTCCTAACTAGAGCAATCAGGTAAGAGAAAAAAATAAAAGGCATCCAAGTTGTAAAAGAGGAAGTCAAATTATCTCTTTGCTGAAGATGTAATTTTATACCTAGAATACCCTAAAGATTCCTCTAAAAGCTACTTGGGACTTGGGCTTGATAAATACCTTCAGTAAAGTTTCAGGATACAAAATCAATGTAAAAATATCAGTAGCAATATTGGATATCAAATTTTGTAACTCGTATTTTTGTACATTCTTAATATATATATATACACACACACACACACATATATATGTCTTTTTTAAAGGAACGTACATACAATTAAAATAATTAAACAGATATTATCTCTATTTAACAAAAAATAACAATAAGTTTATTTTTGCCTCATGATATAGTAAGATATTTTACTCTTTGTTTTTCTTTTCCAAAAACACTCCTCTGAACTGTATCAAGCCTTGAGGATATCCATCTTTTTCTTGATGTATTGGGAAATTTGAATAGGGTCAAAAGTAAAATTCACTGACTTGCAGCTTTGCCCTTTTAAATCCTACATTAGGGGGGCGGAGCAAGATGGCCGAATAGGAACAGCTGCAGTCTCCAACTCCCAGCGCGAAGGACACAGAAGACCGGTGATTTCTGCATTTT
>NW_012121043.1:8585907-8631484 GCF_000951035.1 Colobus angolensis palliatus | reverse complement strand
GTCTAACTCTCTAGCCTCATCTCCCTAGATGACAGACACTCTTTTTTTCCCTCATTTTTAGATACCCAACATTCAGCAGAGTCTTTAATACATAGTAGGCACTCAATAAATATTTGTTGAATGAATGAAAAAAATAAATAAATAAATAAATAAATAAATAAATCCTACATTACACTGATTTCTAGTGTCAGTGTAATATGAGGACATTAGTTAAATCTCCTCTGAACAAGTGTTTGAACATGGACTACCTAGGCTTTTAATTGCTGGCAACTGCAGGTTTTTAGACTTGTATGAATTTGTTTCTAGCTATTCAAAAGTGTCCATCCATTTAAACATAAAGACAGTTTTTTGCAGTACAGCTGTTTCTGAATCAGGTTGTTTGCATCTATGAATTCATCAAATAGGCTATCCGTGTCTAAAATATCCTCATTTTTAAATATTCTGAAGCACATTAAATGTCATGATAAATAAAACATCTATTCTCAGAGAAAATAGTTTTAAATCATAGAGATAATTTGAACTTGTGAAATCAAAGTTGGATTCCAAATTAGCAACAGTTTTAGTTAAAAAAAAAAAAAAGAAAGTGAGAAATTCCTTCAACATTGTGGGTAAATTTTTTGAATTCTGAAGTAGTAATGCTTCAAGAAATGAGTCATTTTATTTACAAAATGAGTTTTTGTGAAAACATACCAAGAACACAGAAAACTTAGATGAAGTCATTGCAGATTTTCCAGGCTCCCTGTGGCCTTTTCAAAGATTATCAAACAATTTTAGATCACAGGTCTTACAAAAACAAATGGTGGATCCTATTTGACTAAACCCTTGTTCTAGGTGATGAATATAAACAAAGATACAGTATTTAAAATCTCATCTTAGTGGAACTGAAAGAATTCAAGGTTTTGAGTAACAGAAGGATATATCATAGAAGACTAAAAAGTGTTATGTAAGATGAGAAAAGATTAGAAGTGAGTATTTTAGACACGGATAGTGTATTTGATGAATTCATAGATGCAAACAACCTGATTCAGAAACAGCTGTACTGCATAAAAAGCCTTTATGTTTAAATGGATGGACATTTTTGGACAGCTAGAAATGAATTCATGCAAGTTTAAAAACCTGCAGTTGCCAGTAATTAAAAGCCTAGGTAGCCCATGTTGAAACACTTTTGTTCAGAGGAGATTTAACTAATGTCCGCATATTACACTGACATTAGAAATCAGTGTAATGTAGGATTTAAAAGGGCAAAGCTGCAAGTCAGATTGAATTTTACTTTTGACCCTATTCAAATTTCCCAATACATCAAGAAAAAGACGGATATCCATAAACACATGATACAGTTCAGAGGAGTGTTTTTGGAAAAGAAAAACAAAGAGTAAAATATCTTGCTATATCATGAGGCAAAAATAAACTTATTGTTATTTTTTGTTAAATAGAGGTAATATCTATTTATTTCCATTGTATTTATGTTCCTTTTTAAAACTATATATATATATATTTTAAGAATATACAAAAATATGGGTTACAAAATTTGATATCCAATATTGCTACTGATATTTTTACATTCATTTTGTATCCTGAAACTTTACTGAAGGTATTTATCAAGTCCAAGTCCCAAGTAGCTTTTAGAGGAATCTTTAGGGTTTTCTAGGTATAAAACTATGTCATCAGCAAAGAGATAATTTGACTTCCTCTAGCTTGTATAGAGATGGCAACAAAGTACAAATGTGATCACCTAATATAATTCCAAACATTCAAAATATAAAAATCAAAATAACAGTTACATAAAAGGTGACACATCTACCTACCATGAAAAATATGAATCCACATTGACAAAATTTAAAAAAAAAACTTGAGTAAAGCTAAGATTTATCTGTTGGTAACCAAATATAAAGGCAGCATTAATTATTATAAAATATGTCTGTGTTCTATTGATGATTTGTTCATGTTATTGAATAAGCAAATAAAAAAATACTGCATTTAACAAGTCATTATGCATTCCATAAAATGTTTATCTTCAATTTAACAAAATCAATAATTATGTAGTAATAATTTTTCACATTTAGATTAATTTGATAATAATATAAATATCTATACATAAAACTTATTGGTATTTGACTATATAAATTTTCCATAAATTTTAACTAAAAATAATTATCAACTGGTTGTATCAACTGTTGTTTTTATACAGATACTTCTCAACTTACAATGGAGTTATATTCGTATAAATCCATAAGTTGAAAATATTGTAGGTCAAAAATGCATTTAATAAACCTAACTTATCAAACATCGTATCTTACCCTAGCCTATCTTAAACATTCTCAGAACACTTACAGTAGCCTACCATTGGGGAAAACTAACATTAACTCTATTTTATAACAAAGTGTTGAATATCTCATGTAAATTTATTGATTACTGTACTAAAAGAAGTGAAAAAGAGAACGGCTTTCTGCCACTGCCCATCATTGTGAAATTGTATCATATTGCATATCACTAGTCTAGTAAAAGATCAAAATTCAAAGTGTGGTTTCTACTGGATGTGTATTCTGCAGTTGTATGGTACAATTTTTCATGTATTGCATTAAAGCATATTATTTCCAGAATTAGTACCATTAATTGGAACACAGAAGAAGGAAAAATAAATAAATAAATAAGGGTGCCTCACAATATTGAAAAATAATAAGTTGTCGAGGTCTTTCAGCTATATGAGAGAAAGACTTTGATAAATGCATAAATTCGTAATTCTGTAATTTAAAAGATTCTGCTATTCAAATCATTCTCGTAATTTGAAGTACCGTTTATCTCTAATACTGGTGGCACCTTTACCCACATTTCAAGATATTTGCATGTAATTAACTTTCTTTTCAAATATAAAGCAAGTGACGTGGAGAAGATTTTTCCTGAGTCCTAAGTGCTGTTTGTCACCAGAAAGCATATTAAGACAGAATTCCTCATTGGATTTAGCATTACTATTATGCTTAAATAGAATTTTATATATTTATATGTTTTAACAAATTTAACATTAAATTTGATTTATCATTAATGTTTCTTCTTTGATTTGGTGAAAAGGCAAATGTTGTATTTTTTAGGACTGTTCACAAATAATCTCCCTTACTTCAACATACATCCTTGAGTTAGGCAAGACCATGTAACTCTCTTTGGACAATGGAAAAACTGCAGAATTTCTGTGTAACTTGCAAGTACAAATATTTAAGCATTCATGGAGAACTCATCAGGTCCTTTGCCCTTGCCAACATGACTGTTATTCCAAATGGTACAAGTCACATCCCACTGCATTTAGATGGAATTAAAACAGAGGCCTTAGACAATTCATAATCAACACACAATATAAATAATAAATAAATCTTGTTTTTTAAGAAACTTTGGCATAACATAGCCTATTCTGATTGAAACAGGAAATTATGTAATAATCAAATTACTTGAGCTTCACATCAATGAAAAATTTCTATGAATATGTGAAATGCAATTGTTTATTTATCGTCATTATTGATTGATGATCCTGCCAAGTAAAACGGAGAGGATTAAAATTGTTTCATATTTGTAAATATTTATGTCAATATTTTTCAAGATAGAGTTTTATTAAAGTTGTGTAAGTATACCCCATGTGTCCGTTTCTTATGAGTCCAAGTTATTCTTAGTTTTTGCATGAGTTTGTGTGCATATGTTGTGTTTCTGTAACATGAATATATGTATTCACATGGGAAACATTAAGCCATGATCATTTTCTCATATGTCAAAATGCTTTTGGAAGCAATTTTAATTATATAAATTATGACCTCCCAACATACTAATGATAGCCAGGTTAAGGAATGAAAAAACATGGAAAGAACTGTATGCCAGAGTCTAAACTGATTATCTCAGGTTGTTTTATCTACTCCAAAACACAGATAATCTAAGGAGAATCCCCATGAGTTCCTATGCCTAGAGAAATTTATTCATGGATTTTTAATAATATCAATCGAGGATGTTTTTCTTCTAGATCTTATTTATTAATTTTACTATGAGATACTCCACAAATTGACTATTTCTTATCTGCCTCTGTTTTTAGAATATTCTGTTTACATAGTTAGGGAAAGCAACACAGTATAGTGACAAAGAGCCTGAATTTTGTGCTACATAGGTAAGGATTTGAACCCATGCTCCTCCACCATACTTACTGTGCAGACTGGAGCACATAAGGTGACTTCTTTGGGCCTCAGGTTTAATCGGAAAATTGAAATTGAAATGTAATATTTATAGACTATAATGGAGTATACATTTAAAATGAATATCAAAGAGAGAATTCCCATAAGATACTGTGTATCTGCACTGAATAAGTATATTCATTACGTTTTATTTTCTACATTTTATGATATTTTGACATTTCTTGGGGGCCTTCCAGACTTGGGGAATAACTAGCTCTCCTAGCTAATTCTTGAGGGTGGTAGACAATTTGCCTGGAGCATGTCTTTTATGACCAAACTACCTAATCCAAGGCGAGGCCCCTACCTGGCTCTTTATCCCCTCAATTGCTTATCTCTCACACAACTAACCACTATCTTCCCTGCAGTAAATCAATTCAGTGCCAGGTGCCAAACCACTTTTATATAGAAGACCACTCTCATAGAGACCACTCTCATAGCCCAGAGCCTATCAGAATTATTCAAAGTGGCCAATCCTAAACTGTGTATTCCTGCAGAAACCCCACTAAAGGCTCTGGCTTAAGCCTTTCACCTGATTCCTGTTTCTGTTTCCTGACCAAAATCTGATGCTTCCCTCGTGATCTTGCATGGTCTGTTGCACCTCGAGATTCTAGGGGGAATGTGAGTAACATTAAACTTTCATGGCATTGATCTCTCCCAGTTGTCATTCAGTCACCTTCATAAATTAAGACCTAGGCACAGAATAGGAAGCAATACATGTTAGCTAATATTAGTTCCAGTAATTGTAGTACATTCAAAGTAGTACTTGTTGATGGTGATGCAAACAGAAATATGAGAAACAATTTTTTGTTACTGGAAGAAATAAATAAAAATACTATATAATTGTTCAAAAAACACTTAAATGACTTACAGGAAAGAGAGCATATCTCCAATCATTTATCTGAGATGTTTTCTGTATTCATGGACATTTAGAAAATCATTTAGCTCCAAAGTGTTTAAAAATGACGCGGTAAATAACGAAGTTATGAAACTGCTAACAACATTCTTAGAAGTTATTTAAAAAATTTTATATTCTCTGTGATCAGAAATAAATAAACATATTTCACTTCTAGATGTTGGTTTCTTTTCTTTCTGTTGGCCAAATAGAAAACAAAACAAAGCACAAAGTTATAGAGTCAGTTTTCCAATGTCCAAGTTGGTAGTGAGACAAATATTTCAATCTACGTGGTGATATTTTTTCATGGCAGTACTGTTTTATGTATTTAAGTTTCCTGTTTGCAAGGAATGTGATTACATTTATAATCAAATATTTAAGGAGAACTACTCTTTTCCTAGAGTTTTTCAATGTAAATATCTTTTAGCAATCAAATTAAAATTTTCATTTTTATTTTTCTTTTTCAGCTTAAAGAAGAAATAATCATCAATGCCCAAGAGAGTAGATGCAACATGGGCTTGGACTCATACACCTTTGTAATGAACTATTCTTAATTTCAGAATAAGTACTTTTCCCAAATAAATCACCTTGCATTAAAAAGTTAATTCTTTTACATCAAAAAATTACGTGGAATATTAGTTCATACATCTGGAGCTCTTCCAGGGCTGCTATTTTGAGAAAAAATAAATGCTTCCAAAGCATTGACATAGATTCTACAAATTCAAAATTAAATGAATATTAGCTGGCTCCTTAAAATTTTGTTTTTCAGAACTTCCATTTGGACTTTGCTTATATACTTACATAATGTGTGCATGTGTGTTTGTGCATGGGTGTGCACACGCACACGTGTGTGTGTAGAACAAAATACTTTAATAAACACTTGTAATCTAAAAAACAACCTAAGTTAATTGTAACTTTTTAAATGAATACCTTAGTTCCACAAAATTTGGGGTTAGCATCTCAACCTAATTGACAATATCTAAAAATGTATTTTTGTAAAATCTGTTCTTCATATAATTTGTTTTCTGGGATGATATAAAATGCCTAAAACACAAAGAAAATTGATAGTAAAAAAGTATATTTTAATGACAATTATTTTGAAATTAGATTGTATTAGCAATTACTTAAATGAATTTTTTTTTTGAGATGGAGTCTCGTTCTGTCGCCCAGGCTGGAGTGCAGTGGCCGGATCTCAGCTCACTGCAGGCTCCACCTCCCGGGTTTAGGCCATTCTCCTGCCTCAGCCTCCCAAGTAGCTGGGACTACAGGCGCCCGCCACCTCGCCTGGCTAGTTTTTTGTATTTTTTTAGTAGAGACGGGGTTTCACTGTGTTACCCAGGATGGTCTCGATCTCCTGACCTCGTGATCCGCCCGTCTCGGCCTCCCAAAGTGTTGGGATTGCAGGCTTGAGCCACCGCGCCTGGCCTTAAATGAATTTTTATACTTTATATATTCTCAAGTTACTTTATTCAATAATTCATGAGCTATGTAGGTTGCTCTCATCTAATTGATATAAATTGGAATTATTTTCCGAAGTTTATGATCCTAGAAGTAGTTGTATTCTATTCCCTGATAACTAAATAATACATTTAAAAATATTTTCTTTCATAGGTCCTACATAACTTATTAAAGTCACAGTGTATAAAAACAAGCATAAGGATATTCTAAAGTGCATGATCACCTCTGCTGGGTGCTGAGTGCAGCATCAGACAGTACAAAGGTCAAAAATACTGACCAGGTAACTGGCATTCACCTTACGGGTATGTGCTTTTCTCGTTGCCTCCTATGATCTCCTGATCTCTGGACCCTTGCGTATACACTTACGTTGAATGTTTCCAGATTTTTCTGCATGACTGAAGAACTTCTTTGGAATTGACTTTCTACTTCCTTAGATGTAAATTGGTATACTAAAAGTTTAACTTCCCTATGAAACTTGAGGTTAGGTAATTTCACAAGTTTGTCAAAAATCTAAATCTCAGATCTTTTTCTAGTACCATTCCCCATTCTGTAAATTGTACGGGACCCAGTGGACTTTTTTGACTCCAAAAACTAGTCAAAGTCCTTGTTAGAATTCTAGTGCTGCCCGCCCAGCGCTCCAGTGTAACAGGATCCATTGGAAAAGAAAAGGCACATCAAAGTCCTTGGATATATTAGGACACAAAAAAGTAAGCACCTCCAGAATGATTAAAATTAATTCCACCTCTCTGTAATCCCTTATGTTAGTTAATAGCTTCATTATAACCCAAAACTAAAAACTTAAGAATTATTCTTGGCAGTTTATCCACTTTGCACCCACATAGAGTCAGTTAACAACCTCAGCAGAGTTTCCTGAAATTGCCCTGCTCCTTTCAACCCCATTGCCATTTCCTTGCTCAGACCTTAACTATCTCTTATCTATGGTGTTTATCTATTCTCTCTGTTCTCCTAATCCTCAAGGAAATCAGCGTTTTCATCCCTATTTTCCTTTGATATCAGAACTATTTTTCCAAAGGGAAAATACAATTTATCAACTTTTTGCAATATATTTTAAAATTTTATTTTGCAGGTAGTAAATTGAGAGTCATAGTTTGCTATCTATGAAATAAAATAAAAAATGTAATATAGATGAACAGTACTATTTACTAGTGAAATTCACACTTACATACAGTTTTATCTTCTTCTCTGTCTATATGTCCCTATACTCTATTCCCTTTAGTCTTGCTGCTCCTAAAACATCTTCTAATGCTGCTGGACATTTCCTTGGGAATAACTTCTTTAATTTGGTTAAATCCTAGTGATCCTTCAAAAGTTAGTTTAAATATTAACCTCCAAACTCTGCCTTCTCCTTTGTAAATTCACAATATTTTACCGTTATCTCATCACATTTTAGTACTTTGCTTTCACCACTATATCTTCCACTAGATCAAGATCACTTCAAGGAAAGAGATCATGTTGTATTAGTCCATATCCTTGGCTCATAAGTAATTGTAAAATAAAGGATATATTGTTTGTTTAGTTATGGTTCCATGTCATAGAAAATTCTGATTATAAATAATATGCCCTGATCCTCCAGTGACACACATTTATGTATTTATTTTTATAAACAGGGTCTTACTATGTTGTCCAGGCCAGACTGCAATGGCTATTCACAGGTGTGATCATTGTGCATTACAACCCAGGACTCCTGGGCTCAAGTGATTCTCCTGCTTCACCTTCTTGAGTAGCTGAGAAAATAGGTGTGAATCACCATGCCCAGTTCTCTGAATTTACTATAAATTCATATAATCTAGTTTGAGTCCAAAAATGAAGTCAACACAATCATATTAATTTTTGAGCTAACATTTAAATGTTGAGATTTATGATTCAGGGATAAGTGTAAGCTCATGAAGTCTGATAGAGTTCCATGCCTATTCTCACATGTTTTCCCATCACAACTAATTTAAATGCAATAAAAATGTCTGTTTGGTTGTTTACAAGCAAGGAAGGGCTTAAATTCCTTCATCCAGGACCATCAGGGACTCTGGATGAAGTACTAGAATAAACAATTTAATGAATAAATAATTAACACACAATTAAAAAGTTATTAAAACAATCTGGCATTAGCTATCTGTGTATTGAAAGTACTCATATGTCTTCTGTAAATTAGCATTTAATACTTTTATCTCTATTATTAATCTTGGTTAATGGCAATTTTACTCTTAAGTAAGATAATTTTTATATTATTATTTCTCCTAAGATTAAAAGGTATATAATGCCATATATTTAGAAGCTTAATTTTAGTGTAGATTTTACAGCAATATAGCTGAATTATTGTTGTTTTACTTTAAAAAAAAGTTTCCAAATAAAATGCTACCAGTTATTTCAGTCATGACAAATACAGTCTTCTCATTAAAAAAAAAAAATCCTTCAGTTGGCCTTTCAGCTGTAATGAGCTTATTGTCCCAGAAACTCTGGAAAAGAGTGAGCAAATTAGGTTATTCCCAATGCTAAACACTTTAATTTCTTCAGTAACTCCTATTAAAATAGTTTGTAGGGGCTTCTTTTCTGTATTACTTCTATGCTACAGTGACAAACTGAGGGATAATTCAAGTTCTTTTCCAAATTCTAACATTTGTTTCTTTGATCATTAAAAGTCTTTCCTTATAATAACTTTTAGACCTCCCAAGGCCCTAACACAAGTTACTTGGACATAATTATTTGAACTCTCTGTGCCTTCACTCACTTAAAAACTTACATGATTCAAGAAATAATTCTGAAATGCTGTATCAACTATTGCATGTCCCCCCAAAAATGTTACATTTATTCTTATATAACTAATCCAAGTTTTAACTTCTTAGGGTCAAGTTGCTTGGGGATTTTAGTCTTTTATTTTCTAAATCAAATGTTTACATTTTTGATAAAAAAGGAATATAATACCCATGAACGCACATATGCACACTCATACATACAGACGGGAAGGAAAATGTTGTAACGCGACGGGGAAAGACTTGCAAATGTGAAACACACCGGCTGCTTCACTGTGTCATGCTCACTAAGTATAGAGTAACAGCACGTAGATTATCAAAGCTGCTCTGGCACTTTGACATCATTTCTTCATTTTTTTATATTATTTTAGGCTATAGCATAAAGGTAAGTGTGAATGTAAATCACTCACAAGTTTTAAGAAAATCCTTTAGAATACTGATAAATAATTGTATTAACAATTTGTTGTTGGGATTCACACAGGTCAAATATCCCTTATCTGACATGCTTGGAACCAGAAGTTTGGATTTCTGATATTTCCAGTGTTTGGAATATTTGTCTATACATAATGAAATATGTGGGGGATGGAACTCAAGACTAAACACAAAATTCATTATTGTTTTATATACACTTTATACCCATAGATCAAAGGTAATTTTCATAAAAGTTTTCATGATTTTGTGCATAAAATAAAGTTTGTGTTAAGTACTTATGTGTTGCAAAATTTGGAGCATTTTGGATTTGGGATTTTGGGGTTAGGGATGCTCAGTCTGCTTCAGTAAATCCAAATTATTTATTTTTTTACATTTAATTATATTTCAGGAATTGACTAAGTGTCCTTATTTATACTTATAAAAATATAATCTATGATGTCAATTATAATCTATTAAATCCTATGAGTAGTAAAAAGAGTTATTTAGGCTTAATTTTCACTGATATTACGGTTTCATTGTTATCAACTATTTTTGTTGTATTAGTACCTGTCTACCTAGTAGAGTAAAGAAAAGAAAAAAATATATATGAGGTACAGAATTTCAGATATATTTTAATTGTTATGTAGCACTGCTTTGGAAGCATTAGAGTTCATATTTACTTTTTGTTGTTGATTTTAAATTATAGTGACAATTAAATTTGAACTTTTATATTAAAAAAATGTACAATAACACAAAGTACATATTCTCTTAGCAGTTTGTATGATATATTTTTACTTGAATTAATTGAGATAACTGGCTTTTGTTAGGCCTCTTAGGACACATATCTAACTTGATAGGGAACAAAGGTGATTACTAAATGATATGGTTTGGCTCTGTGTCCCCAGCCAAATCTCACTTTAATTTGTAATAATCCCTATGTATCGTGGGGGGACCTGGTAGGAGGTAATTGAATCATGGGGGCAAATTTTTCCCATGTTGTTCTCATGATAGTGAATAAATTTCATGAGATCCGATGGTTCTATAAAGGGCACGTCCCCTGCACATGCTCTCTCTTGCCTGCCACCATGTAAGATGTGCCTTCCTCCTCCATTGCCTTCTGCCATGATCGTGAGACCTCCCCAACCATGTGGAACTGTGACTCCATTAAATCTCTTTTCTTTACAAATTAATCAATCTCCAGTATGTCTTTATTAGCAGTATGAAAATGAACTAATCCACTAAAAGAAGAAAAATGTTGGAAAACCTTAGTAGATATTGAACGTAGGCTAAAAGTGGCAGGAATGGGAGAGACAGGAGAAGAGAGCAAGAAAGAAGATGGGGCCATGAGAGAATAGAAGAGAGGGGAGAGAAAAAATGGAGGCATTGTGAAAAACAGAAAAATACAGATATTTTCAGAAAGAAATATCACAACTGGTGTTTTGTTTTGTTTTGCTGGTATGTGTTGACACTAGACCCCATCTTCCTTCCTTTGTTTCCATTCCAGTAAATTCTGTATCTGTATCTTAGTCATATACATATGTGAATTGGAGTTCAGAGGGAAGGAGAAAAGCAGAAAAACATTTTCTGCTATATCCTGCCCACTGCACTTGTAGGAATTTTGGATGTATAATTACAACATGTAGTGTGCGATTAGGAGATGGTAAGAGGTAATGATCAAAAAGTATTATGCTTAAGGAAAGAAAACGGCTTCTGGAGTAAAATAATTAGGTTGAAATTCCAGCACTGTTAGATCTTGGGAAATCAATAAACTTGTTCTATCTTAAGTTTAGTTGTGTGGAAAGGAGAAATAATAGTATATAACTCAAAGGGCTTTGATGAAGATTAAACGAAATCTTGTGAGGTCACCAGAATAATGCCTGATGCATAGTTTTTGATATGTAGACACATATTCATTTCTTACTTCACAAAGCAGAGAAAAAGGTCAATTTTTGTTAATTTTTTGAAAATATTTCCAGATGTTCAGATAACGTTTTTACACAACTCTACAAAAATTATCTACTAGTTCAAATTGGTTAATTAAACTGTGAAAAAAGTGGTGCTTCTAACTGCTTGGTCAAATTCACAGATACTCTCTTCCTTCTATAAATTGTTGTCACTAGAATGGCATATCTAATTTGTATTGCTTCTGTTATAAAATTTTATTTTTGGAAAAGTTTGATTTTAAAAAATAGTCATTCTTCACTAAGTTATGCTACTTTGGAGAGATCTAGGTAGTTCTACAGAATAAAAGGAACAAATGTACCCATTCATATCCTAGTAGATTAGATCTGTAGAAATGCAAAACTTTAACACTGATGTAAACAAGTAGGAAATTGTATAGATGCTTCCAGCTTACAATGGGGTTGGTCTGGATAAACTCATCATGAATTGAAAATATTATATGTCAAAAGTGCATTTAATACACCTGACCTATCAAACATCATAGCTTAACCTAGTCTACCTTAAATGTGCTCAGAACATTTACATTAGCCTACCATCTGGCAAAATCATTTAAGACAAAGTCTATTTTATAATAAAGTGTTGAATATTTCACATGATTTATTAAATACTGTACTGAAAGTGAAAAATGGAATGGTTGTATGAGCACTGAATGAGTTTAGCTTTTATATGATCATAGTCCAAAAAGCATATGTCGGACTGTGTGTGGTGGTTCACGCCTGTAATCCCCACTTTAGGAGGCTGAGGCAGGCGGATCATGAGGTCAGGGGTTCGAGATCACCTGACCAACATGAGTGAAACCCCGTCTTTACTAAAAATACAAAAATTAGCCAGCTGTGATGGCACACACCTGTAATCTCAGCTACTCGGGAGGCTGAGGCAGGAGAATCACTTGAGCCCGGGAGGCGGAGGTTGCAGTCAGCCATGATCATGCCACTGCACTCTATCCTGGGTGACAGAGCAAACTTCGGGGAAAAAAAAAAAAAAAAAAAACATGTCAGACCACTGTTAGTCGGGGACTATCTGTATTCAGTTCCACTGGCTTACCTAAATAGAGAAAGTAAAAACACCAACCTCTTTTTTACCTTACTATTCCTACTCTTACTATTTTTATTTGATTAAAGATACTGTCTCAGCTTGATTAGGAAAACTAGTCAAGTGAGTGAGTCCTTTGACGAAATCAGCTTTCTGTCTTGAGACATTTACTAGAGACTTCTGTAGGGATGCCTGACCACAGTGACTTTGCTGAGATTGGAAGACAGGAATCAAAATTCAGAGAGTCAAAGGCAGCTGGAATTGCAGAGCAGAATACCAAAGACTAGAAATCTGTTTTAGTGTTCCACCAATTTGGGTTTTGTAAGATAGATGTCATAAAGTAAGACTCATTAGACCGAGGAAGAAACAAATACCGAAGAACTCTTAGCTGTAAACCTCCTGGAACCTGTATAAGCTTAGGAAATGGTTATATATGTGGCACATATACACCATGGAATACTATGCAGCCATAAAAAAGGATGAGTTTGCATCCTTTGTAGGGACATGGATGCAGCTGGAAACCATCATTCTTAGCAAACTATCACAAGAAGAGAAAACCAAACACCGCATGTTCTCACTCATAGGTGGGAACTGAACAATGAGATCACTTGGACTCGGGAAGGGGAACATCACACACTGGGCTTATCATGGGGAGGGGGGAAGGGGGAGGGATTGCATTGGGGAGTTATACCTGATATAAATGATGAATTGATGGGTGCTGACGAGTTGATGGGTGCAGCACACCAACATGGCACAAGTGTACATATGTAACAAACCTGCACGTTATGCACATGTACCCTAGAACTTAAAGTATAATAAAAAAAAAAAAAAAAAAAAAAAAAAAAAAAAAAAAAAAAAGAAAGAATCAGAAACAAACGATTACACAGGGTACCCAACATTTAATGAAGATCCCCTCTCATGCTTTAGGACTGTAACTAAACTGGCCCTAAAATCTGGTCTAGATCCACATTCCAAGATGAAAAAAATAAAGCTGAGACAAAATTTATTTGCTGCTAACTAAAACAAAACTAAACATTCTGGAAGCAAACAAAAAGATACAGAAATTCAACTATAAAATTTACATCATCTAGCATCTAATAAAAATGTATGAGACAGGAAAATATCATCCATGACCAGGGAAAAAAATTAGTACACATATTAGAAAAATTAATATAAGTATCAAAAAGGTCTTAAAAACAACTATAGTAAATATGTATCGAGATTGACAGAAAACCACAAAAATTAAATTTACACATTAGAAAACACTATTCTGAAATTTAAAAAACAGTACATAGGTTAAATTGCAGATTGGATTATATAAACAAAAAATATCAAGAACTTGAAGACAGATTAATAGAAACTATTCAAAATGAAACAGCTGGTACAAAATCTAAAAATAAATAGAACTTCCTTAATCTGAAGCAACATTAGCAACTTTACAGGTATATAATTGGGTCTTGGGGCAAGGTGAGGAGAAAAATATTTGAAGAAATAATGAGCAAATATTTTTCCATTTTTAGATAAACCTACAGATCAATGAAACTCAGCAAAATTAGAGTAAAATGAAACTAAGGGTAATCACTTCAAAATGTCATATTAAAGTGCTGGAAATTAATAATTCAAAGAAAATCTTAATAACAGCAAAGAAAAAAGGTGTATACAGGGAAGCAAATATAAAAATAAAAGCTTACTTCTCATTAAAGACAGTTCAAGCCAGTACAGTTATTATGGAAATCAGTATGCAATTCCTCAAAAAATTAATAAAGAACTACCATGTGATCTGCCAAACCCACAACTAGGGACATATCCAAAGGAAATAAAATCATTAGGTCAAAGAGATATCTGCACTCCCATGTTTACTGAAGTACTAATCAGAAATGTCACCATATAGAATCAACCCAAGTGTTCATCAGAGGATGAATAGGTAAAGAAAATTATATATACGTGTGTGTATACACACACACACACACACACAGATATATATAACCTTTGGTTATTCAAACCAAAGGTGAATTAAGACATTTTCAGACAGAAGTTGAAAAAATTCACAATGTAAGACATTGGGTATACCCAATGAAATATCATTCAGCCATAAAAAAGTATTAATCTTGTCATTACTGACACATGGGTGAACCTGGAAGACATTATGTTAAAGTGAAATTAGCTAGGCAATGAAAGACAAATACCACATGATTTTATCAATATATGGAAGCCAAAACAGTTGATCTCACAGAAGTAGAGAGTACAATGGTGATTACCAGAGGCTGGGTAGGTTAGGGAGAAGGAATGTAGAAATATGGAGATGTTGGTCAAAGAATGCATAATTACAGTTAGGAAGAATGAATTTTAAAATCTCTATTGTTTAGTAAAACTACGACTATTAATAATAATACATTGTGTTGTTGAAAAATGTAAAGAGAGTAGATGTTATATGCTGCCGCCACAAAAACAATAACCATAACAATGTGAGGAATTACATTTTTAATTAGCTAGAGTTAACCATTCCACAATGTGTGTATGTATACATGTATGTATATTTCAAAGCATCGTTCTACATGTTAGAAACATACCATGCTATCTGTCAGTTTTTAAACAATTGAAAAATCAGATGAATTCATACACAAAATATGATATATATATACATCATGGAATAATGGAATATTATTCAGTCTTTTAAAAAGAATGAAATTCTGATAAATGCTACAATGTGAATGAACCTTGAAGACGTGCTGTGTGAAATAGGTCAGACACAAAAACCAAAGTCTATGATTAAATTCATATGCAGTACCTAAAATTGCCAAATTCATAAAGATAGAAAGTAGAGAGCAAATGCTGGAGCTGGGACGAAATAGAAATGGGGAGCTATAGTGTAATGGGTAGAGCTTCTATTTGGGATGATGAAAAAGTTGAGGAAGGAAATGGTAGTGATGGTTATACAATAATGGGAATGTACTTAACGCCATTGAATTGTACATTTAAAACATAGTTACTGTCATAAATTTTACACTATATATCTTTTACCATAATAAAAAACTTCCCTGTCAAAAACGTTCCGTTGCAACAACAGCAACAACAACAAAGCATAAGTCAAAAGACAGTAGAAGAAATTAGCTACAGAACTGAAGAAAAATTTTTAAAACCCCCAACTTGGAATTTTTATATTTAGAAAAAATTTTATTCAAACCAAAGGTGAAATTAGACATTTTCAGACAAAAGTTGAAAAAAATCACAACATAAGAAATATCAAGGAACATTATGTATTCTAAAGAAAAATAATTATAGATAGAAACTAAAATTTGTACAAAAAAATAGTGTTGCTAACGATAAGAATGTGAATAACATGAAAGATATTTACACTTTAAAAATAAAACTTGCTTCCAAACATATCTGACCCTTTAAAGCAGAAGCTATACAAGCATACTATGAGGTTTATAACATAAGTAAAAATAAACCACATGACCACAATAGAATAAAGGACAGGAGAAGACACATAAAAATATATTTTATGATTTTTTTTTCACATTTTAGGTACAGTAGTATAGTGTTATTTGAAGGTGCAGGGTTATAAATTAAAGATACATATTGTAAATCCTGGATGAAACCTAAAAATGGAAAATACTAAATAGAAATATATCCAAATAAGGGAATAGAGGATGAAAATGGAATACTAAACATAATTTAACAGAATCCAAAAAAATTAAATGGAAACTTTCAATCTAAATTAAAATCCCAGCAAGGTTATTTTAATATCATTATTGTGATTATTATTTTAGAAATTAGCAAAATTATTTTAAAATGTTTGGGAAATAAAACGATCAAGAAAGCACACACACATACACACACACAGAAGACAAAAATAATTAAAAATAGCAAAATTGGAGGAAAGTTTACTACCTATTTTAAGATGTACCATAAACATGCTGGTCGTAGAATGCAAAATAGTAGTCTCTCAAAGATGTCCATATTTTAATCCTTGGAACCTGGGAATACGTTAGATTAAGTGAAAAGATAAACCTGTTTAATCTGTTATCTCTGATAGAGATCAGATCAGTGTTGCCTGGAGTGGGAGCTTGAGGTGGCTTGACTCCACCAGTGATTGCAGGAACTTTTTAGAGTTGTAGAAATAGTCTAGATTTTGATTGGGATAGTAGTTTCATAAGTACATACATTTATCAAAACTTTTTGAAATGTAACCTGGTAATAGTTACTTAATTGTATAAAAATTATGTAAATATAGTTTATATACAAAAAGACATCATTAAGCTTCTGTCAGCCATTTGTCAGGTCACCAATATCACATAATGTGTGATAAATATAAACTATAAAGTCTTCGGGTTGTGCCCTGTTTCAGAAATATAGAATAATTACTGTAAATCACAGATAAGCTTCATCTATAAAATTTTTCTGCTGTGAAGACATCATGTTGTAATGCAAAGTTATGATCTGTACTTAAACAGATCTGGGTCCAAACATTGCCATTCTGACTGATTGAATAAATAAACACTAACATTGCATGAGCCTCAGTTCGTCATCGATGCATTTAAATAAGACTGCTTACTTTGTAGGGTTGTTTTGACGAAGGAGGTTACCTCTTACTCTTATCTGTTTCATCTCAAATTTCTGATATTGGTAAGTTCTTGGTTGCACGAAATCACATTGCATGACATCAAAAACACCAAATTTGGCCCCATTTGAAATAAACAAAACAAAACTCTACCCATTCTGTTTTAATAACCTTCCAATAATGTCAATTATTTTCCAAAACGTTAGATGGAATGAAGATTAAATGTTTATATATCTAAGATACATTAAGGGTTCAAATCTCTTTTCTGCCTTTGAAGAGAATAGAAAAGTGATGCTCAGAGTTCCTGTATTTATTTCTGTTTTTCCAATATTCAAAAATAAAAATAAAAGACAAGTAATATGCTGGTACCTTCCACTTTGGAAGGCAAGGGCAGCCAGGATGAGACTCAGGAAAATGGGCAATAATTGGAACTTGTCTCTTAGACTTGGCTGGAATTTAGGCTTTCAGGGAGATGAACAAAAAAGAAAGAAACAAAGAATGCATAGTTGTTTTGTTTGCCAGTATAATAAAACAAATATGAAGTGTGGAAAAAAGACCAGCTGGAAATAAAGACTGCACATTTCACTGGAAGATCTAATCAGGAATCTGAGTACTTTGGTAGAGATATGTAGAGTCATTATATTCGGAAAAGAAATGATTAATAACATATGTGAAGACCTACACAGTGCCTAATTATCCATACAGTAAATATTTTTTCCTTCTCTTCCCATTCTACTTGTGTTTAATATCACTCTGCAACTACCAAGAACCTGTAACAGAGTGAGGGCCAATTAGGACAGGAGGAAAAACATTACTGCTCCTCATGTGTGTGAGCTAGGAGGAACCCAACATTGGGTGTTGGGTAATAGAGTGTTTTAGCTGCTCATTTGTGCTTTGGGACAGTGTTGTCAGACCAGGAAGTTGGTAACTGAAGCCTACAGTTTGTAAACATGGGAAAAATAAAAACACTGCTATATATCAAGACATGAAAAACAGAGGTCAGAGAGGAACCTTTTCTTTCATGACAGATCTCCAAAGGGTCTCAGTTAATAATAAATCACTGACACAGCTCAGGAAGCCTTGCTGAAATCCCAAACTCCTAAATTATCCCAGTTCAATTCAGTTTTTGGAAGAAATGATCTAGAGGTCACACATCTTCAAAATGGTTGAAAACATGTTGATCAAATAGTCTGCACTTTGAACCATGGGAAATTTTTGCTTTTTTTCTGTGCTATATTTATCTGTTGCTAAAATGCAAACAAATAAAGATTCAAGCATGCCATGTACACTTTTCTCCTTTTTTAATAACCTGGATATTATGATTATCAGGAAAAAAAGAATTCTACATTTTCATTGCTAAATTAATAACTTTAAAAAGATTGTGGTGTCGCTTTCAAAACTACAGTGCAACATAAATAATATCCTGCTGGTTGCACCTCATTTGTGTAATGCAGCATACAGAGTGCATTGGGAAAATGATGTAATAGTTCCATAAATATGTTGACATTACCTAAAGTACACAGCTGTTCTGTTCCAAGGAAAAAATGTTTACCATTATCCAAAATTGGATTTAAAATTAATTATTCTAGGGTTTGTGTACAAAATCATCTTGCTTTTGAAACCTTATAGTTAAGTGCAGGTACCGAAAAATGACTTAAACAATAGTCTTTATAAAAATTGTCTTTAAATACAGTTTGTATGTTAAGGATTGCTTATTACAGGGAAGCGATTATGTCATTTTACCTTAACGAATGTTTTTTCCCTATGCTTGCTGATGGCCTTATACTCTGTTAATAAGCCCTAGTTAGAGATGCAAATTAGTAAAAATGGCATTAAAGTGTTGTTATGAATATAAATAAAGGTGATGCCATTAAATTTGATTATTTCTTAACCAAATTCCATTATAGCTATATTATTTACTTAATTAATATATAAATTATCCTGGATTAGTAATCCATTTGACTGTAAATAATTTATATAATACTAAATAATATTTTCATTTTAGCTATATGATTTGTTAAATTGAATGATTTTATGTGGAAACATTAATTTTAAGTACATCACTCAGAAGAAAAGAAATGAGTGTCTTAAAGTTTAGAGTATACATGAAATATTACAGAAAGTATTAAATATTCTGGATGAGCTGAGAATTTAAATTTTTATATATAATAAATTTTTAGAATTTACAATCTCCTTAGCCACAGTAGTACCTACATGAGCAAAATGAATTATCTGAATTTTTTCAATAAGATTCTACTTTTCAGACTCTGCCTTATTAATTGACAATATGAAAAAGACATTTGAACAAGATACTATATGAAGGTTAGTTATCTTAAGAACAAAATTAGATTCCAGCTACATTAAAGGGCATACCTCAGAGACACTTCCAAAATCGAAATATCTGCAACAAGTTTTAGTGGAATGAAATTCAAATAAGATAGATAATATTAGATGACAATTTAAAAACATTATTTGCAAGACATTACTGCTTAGAAACACAATATAGGCAGAGTGTGAGGTACAGAACTGAGGCCTGGAATAAAGTTATTTCCATAGCTTTCGATGACTTGTTTTTATTTTTATTTTTTTTGCCATCTGACAGTGTAAATAATTATTTATCAATAAGTGCCAATTTATTTATCAATAACTACACTGCCTTGAATCCATGGTAAGACTACCTTAGCAGAAAAGACAATTGCCTAGCAGGCAAAGTTGAGAAAAGCTTGGGAGAGAAGATGAACAAGAAGCAGGGGAATGAGTAGCATAAAAAGGAAAGAGGGATGGTGAAGAAGGGAACATTGGAGGATTACATTTTAGGGAAACTGCACTTTGGCTATAACATGTTAGGTATATATGTTCAGAATGTTTAATGAATGATCAATATGTAGCCAATGGTTATGTTTTCTCAGCATTCTTGTTAATATATTCACTTTTCCTCTTCTATTTTTCAGATTTAGATAGAAAAAGCAAAACAATGGGCAATACTAAAAATTCAGATTCATTTTCTTAGGTTTTAAGAATGGTTTATTAAAATTTAGCTGATATAAGATGAGCTATACATTTGTAAAGGATACAATTTGATAAGTTTTGACATCCATATGCATCTTTGAAACCATCACCACATTCAAGGTGATGAAGCATGCCCCAAAGTTTCCTCATGCCCCTCTGTAATACTGAATTCTCATCTCTCTTTCCCCTCAGCCCCAACCCCAGGCAACGACTGATCTGCTTTCTGTATCTACATGTTAGTTCTCACTTTCTAGAATTTTATGAAAAAGCAATCATATAGTATGTACTCTTTTTTTGACTGTTTTTCTTTACTCAGCATAATTATATTGATATTCATTCATGATGTAGTGGGTTTCACCTACTACTGAATGTAGTAGGTTTATTTATCTCCATTAATGAGAATTCCACTATGCAGATATACTAGTTTGTATATTTACTCACCTGTTGATGGGCAGCTGGGTTGCCTTCAGTCTTTGGCTATCACATATTAATTTGCTATGGACACTCACTTACAAGCATTTTATGTAGACATGTGTTTTTTTCTCTTAGTAAAATAACTAGGAATGGATCATACGGTAGGTGTTTGTTTAACTCTTTAAGAAACTATCAAATTGCTTTTCAGAGTGATTATACCATTTTACATTCCTAGCAGCAATATATAATTCTTCGTAAATTCTTCATAAGACCTAAGTACAAGTCCCTTATGGAATTCACAATTTGTAATTTTTTTCCCTAATTTGTGGCTTGTTTCATTCCCTTAAGTGTTTTTTGAAGAGCTAAAGTTTGTAACTTTAAGGAAGTCCACTTAATTATTTTATGGCTTGTGTTTTTGATGTGATATGTAAAAAATATTTGCCTAAAATAAGGTCATAAAAGTTTTCTCCTGCATTTACTTCTAAAAGTTTTACACATCCATTCTGAATTATTTTTTGTACATTTGTATGTGGTGTGAAGTATAGGGAAGTTATTTTCTCTATGTGTGTGATGTGTGTGTGTGTGTGTGTGTGTGTGTGTGTGTGTGTGTGAACATCCAATATTCCCAGCATCATTTGTCGAAACCACCATCTTTTCTCCACTGACTTGTTTTGGCATCTTTGTGAAAAATCAATTGCTTTTGTATGAGTGAGTCTTCCTCTATGCTTTTCATTCTGTTTCACTGATGTATTTGCTTTTGTATCAGTATCACTGTTTTGATTATTGTAGTTTTATAATAAGTTTTGAAATCAGGTCATGTTAATTCTCCAACTTTGTTCTTTTAGGAAGTTGTTTTGGCTCCTTTGGATCCTTTGTGTTTCCATATGAATTTTAGGATTAATTTTTCAGTTTCTACATTGCTGGAATTTTATTGGGATCATATTTAATCTATAAACAATTTGGGAGGA
Organism: Colobus angolensis palliatus; assembly: GCF_000951035.1. NCBI lineage: Eukaryota > Metazoa > Chordata > Mammalia > Primates > Cercopithecidae > Colobus > Colobus angolensis. The sequence goes on along the minus strand of NW_012121043.1, from coordinate 8,609,807 downwards.
ATAAATTTAATCTTTCAACACATGAATTCAATATAGATTTTGTTTATTTAGGTCTTCCTTAATTTCTCTCAATAATGTTTAAAGTTTTTAGTGTAGAGTTGTTTTATATTTCTAGAAGATCCATCACTGATTATTTAATATATTTTATGATATATAAATAAAACAGAAACCTCCGAAATAACACCACACATCTACAACTATCTGATCTTTGAAAAACCTGATAAAAACAAGCAGTGGGGAAAGGATTCCCTATTTAATAGATGGTGTTGGGTAAATTGGCTAGCCATATGCAGAAAACTGAAACTGGACCCCTTTCTTACACCTTATACAAAAACTAACTCAAGATGGATTAAATTTTTAAATGTAAGACCTAAAGTCATAAAAATCCTAGAAGAAAACCTAGGCAATACCATTCAGGGCATAGGCATGGGCAAAGACTTTATGACTAAAACACCAAAAGCAATGGTAACAAAAGCCAAAATTGACAAATGGGATCTAATTAAACTAAAGGACTTCTGCACAGCAAAAGAAACTATCATCAGAGTAAACAGGCAATATACAGAATGGGAGAAAATTTTTGCAATCTATCCCTCTGACAAAGTGTTAATATCCAGAATCTACAAGGAACTTAAACAAATTTACAAGAAAAAAACAACCCCATCAAAAAGTGGGCAAATGATATGAACAGGCACTTCTCAAAAGAAGACATTTATGTGGCCAAGAAACATATGAAAAGATGCTCAATATTACTGACTATCAGAGACATGCAAATCAAAACAACAATAAGATACCATCTCACATCAGTTAAAATGGCGATCATTAAAAAGTCAGAAAACAACAGATGCTGGAGAGGATGTGGAAAAACAGGAACGCTTTTACACTGTTGGGAGTGTAAATTAGTTCAACCATTGTGGAAGACAGTGTGGCGATTCTTCAAGGATCTAGAACTGGAAATACCATTTGACCTAGCAATTCCATTACTGAATATATACCCAAAGGATCATAAATAATTCTACTGTAAAGACACATGCACACGTATGTTTACTGCAGCACTACTCTCAATAGCAAAGACTTGCAACAAACCCAAATGCCCATCAATGTTAGACTGGATAAAGAAAATGTGGCACATATACACAATGGAATGCTATGCAGCCATAAAAAATAAAGAGTTCATGTCCTTTGCAGGGACATGGATAAAGCTGGAAAGCATCATTCTCAGCAAACTAACACAAGAACATAAAACCAAATACCGTGTGTTTTCACTTATAAGTGGGAGTTGAAAAATAAGAACACATGGGCACAGAGAGGGGAACATCACCCACCGGAGTCTGTTGGGGGCTCGGGGGCAAGGGGAGGGATAGCATTAGGAGAAATACTTAATGTAGATGATGAGTTGATGGATGCAGCAAATCACCATGGCACACGTACACCTATGTAACAAACCTGCACATTCTGCACGTGTACCCCAGAACTTAAAGTATAATTTAAAAAGAAAAAGAAAAGAAAAATACTTTTTATTTCTATATCTGATTTTTCACTGTTAGCATGTAGAAAAGCAATTGAGTTTTGCTTGTTGACACTTTGCAAAATTCACTTACTAATTCCTAGTAATTTTTAATAGGTTCCACCAGACTTTTTACAAGGATTATCATGTTATCTCTGTTTTCATTTTTTTATTTTTATTTTTTATTTTGGATTCTGGGGATATATGTGCAGGATTATTACATGAGTATATTGAGAAATACTGACATTTGGGATTTGGAGGGTGCATTCACCCAGGTGGTGAGCATGGTACTCAGTCGTTCAATCCATAATTGTCTCCCTTCTTTCCCTTTCTAGTAGTCCCCAGTGTTTGTTGTTCCCATCTTTATGTCATTTTGTACTTCAAGTTCAGGCTTTGAGATTAAAATACTTCATAAACAATGCCATATAGAAATGAATTTTTTTCCTTAAATTTCTACATATACTACTTACACCATGGAGTCCAAAAGAGAACCATGATATCACTATATACATTCGAACAGTCCTTTGAGTTCTACACTTTTATGATTATAGCTTGATTTTTAGTTTGAATGCCATATAGAGTCTAAAAAGGCCCACTGCTTCCTAAAACATGGATCAGAATAAATTTGATCAATATGATTTTTATGTAATACTGTATATACTTCAAATAATGCGTGCTTCACAAAAAAGCCTGCAGTAGTGAATATTTAAGAGTTAACAAAAGAATATAAAGTTAAACTTATTGTTCTAGAGAGTAGATCTAGGATCAAGATGTGGAAAATAGAGTTAATAAATTTCTACTCAACATAAGGGAGAACTTTTAGCAATGAAAGCTAGCCAAGCATAGAAAAGGCTGCATCTCAAGTAGTCAGCTCCCTGTCATTGGAATTATTCAAGCAGAAGCCAGATATATGACTATCATTTGGGGATGGTGTACATGTGGTGAAAAGTAAGATTATATGACCTTTAAGGTCCCTTCAAACTATGATATGATTATAAGTAGATGCCTGATTAAAAATAGTTTACCACGCACATGGTGATGTTAAAACACCAAGCATAGTCAAATTCAACCAGAGCAAGAATAAATTAAATATAACGTGTTTGAGAGAAAACAAGTATATTTTCTAAAATGTAGTAGCAATAAGTTGCAGTGCAAGACACTGCAATGAATCAGTGCTTGGCACAAAGGAGACACAATGATTTAGTGTTTCAGCCTCAGTCCATACAGAGTTACTTATCAAATGGCAGCAATTGCTGTAAAGCATGCTAGAATGAATCTGCTGCCTACTACACAAACACTGTGTAATGTCACTGACAATTGTAGTGTACTTGCTTCTACATGTAACAAAAAAACAATGACATAGCGATTCCCTTCTCCCATTACCATTTTGATTACAGGATCCACCTACACCTCCACATTCAGTTATAAAACAAAAAAGAAGACTGACATTAGGATGAAAACATATGAAAAATGAAAGTTTACATAGAAGTATTCTTTAACTTTTATCAAAAAGTACAAACAATGTTGTAGGATTGATATGAAATTAAACTGGCTGTACTTTCAGCTCTACGGTATATCCTTGTCCACCCAGGTCTGTGCTCTGAGACTGCTCTGTGTGGACACATCAATGGGCTTTCTTGCTTCTGGCTTCTGGTTATAATCTGACAATGAAGAGACTGGCAGGAGTGTGGAGGGGGGAAGTTTAAGTCATATTAATTACTCTAGCTTCCACTCTTTGAGGTTGGTTTCATTTGATTGAATACATGACCCACTCTTCCAGCATCTATAAGGTGATCCTCTCTCCTTAGCTTGTCTCTGGGTTCCAAGGAACTGCTTCCCTTCCTCTCCACATAGGTCAAAGAAGGGAAAGGTCTTGGCTACTGGGTACTGGATACCTTAAAGCTCCACTACGCCTTGTGCCCATCTTTTAAAAGAATTCATTTATTAAACCCTCTGCAAATAACTCACATGGAGCTTATTCTCTGTTTCCGTCTGGGTTCCCAACTGATGCTCTTGGTGATCTGTTCCCTGTACCACAAGTCCTATTCCACCACTCATGCTTTCATGAATGTTTTAGGTAAATTCTTGCTTCTCATTCTCTGAGAATGGAATGAAAACTGTTAAGAATATGTACTGTATCACATTATTTGTAACTAGTGCATTTAGCTACATGTTTTAATTTTTAACAAGTGTTAAAAAGATAAGTACGGGAAATGTCCGTATTACAAATGATACAGTTTGGGATACATCCCCACAACCCCAGAGCATTAACTTGATTGATCACTCTGTAATCATGATACAGTCACATAAATGGGTATATGTGTATATTAATTAGAGTTTGGGCCAACAGTGACCAATTTGGTTATTTTTCTTTAGACTAACAGTATAATTTTCTCCAACAGCATTTAATAAACTGTCTAAACACTTTATCCCTGCCATGAAAAAGTATAAAATATATATTTAAATGATTTAATAAATTCAAATCCTTCCTGAAAACTCAGAATGCAACTTTTTTTGAAAATAAGATCTTAAGAAATAGATTAATTAGGTTAGGAGAAGGACATACTTAAGTAGAGAGAGTCCTAAATCCAGTCTGACTGGCATCCCTATAACTACGAGGAGAGAGATCAGAGACACAAAGAAGGGAAGCCAATCTGAAGTTGCAGACAAAGATCACAGTGATATATTGACCAGCCATGAATGCCAAACATGACCAGAAACTACGGAGCTGGAAAGGGGCAAGAAAATAGCCTCCCCTAGATTCTTCAAAGAAAAAATTCTTCAGCTCTGTCAACAACTCGATTTCAAATCTCCAGCCTCCAAAACTGTGAAAGAATAAATTCCTGTTCTTTTAGGCCACTCAGTTTGTTGTACTTACTTATGGCAGCCCTAGAACACTAATGCGTGTACCTGTTTAATGTAAAATGTTATTGTACTTTCGTCTTAAAAAAAACTTATTTAAAATAAATCTGTAATTTTGAACTTAACTCAAGATTAAATTTTATTTTTGACCTGACATATTTAATGTAAAATGTTTGGTCAGCATGCAAAAAGAAATCACAATTCTTTTACATAAATTACTAATTTTATTATTTAGATTAATAATCATGTTTCACTTTCAGTCTGGTCAAATATGTCATATTTATATGTCTTCAGTCAATCTCACATTTAGAAATATATGCATTCATTTCTGAAAATAGTACATTCTTATATACACACAAAAAAACCCTGAAAATAAGTTATTAGGAAGAATAGTATGTTACATTATACTTTGTATAGAAAACCATGTCATTATTCTATTTCAAGATGAAGGATGATACTTAAATAAAATTTAAATCAAGTGAAAATAAAATGCAAGATTTTTAAAATTTAGTCAAATTTATTTTAACATCTTAAATTTATTATATCATTTCAGTGAACAATAATAGATTATTGAAAACCCATCAATTTGCATTGTTTAAGTAAAAGCGCTTCAATTCAATTGAAAAAAATTATTAAAAATAATTAAGATGCTCATTCATTCATTTCCAATAATAATTCCTACTGAAGCAATAGGTGTCCGACATTATTGTTATCATAACAATGTTATTGTGTGGCTAATTTCCCTTCCCTATAAGTAGTATAGAAATGACTAACAGGCCAGGCGTGGTGTCCCTATAAGTAGTATAGAAATGACCAACAGGCCAGGCGTGGTGTCCCTATAAGTAGTATAGAAATGACTAATAGGCCAGACGCGGTGGCTCACACCTGTAATCCTAGCACTTTGGCAGGCTGAGGTAGGCAGATTGCCTGAGCTCAGGAGTTCGAGATCAGCCTGGGCAACACGGTGAAACCCTGTCTCTACTAAAATACAAAAAATTAGCCTGGCGTGGCTGCGTGCGCCTGTAGCCCCAGCTACTCGGGAGGCTGAGGTAGGAGAATTGCTTGAACTCAGGAGGTGGAGATTGCAGTGAGCCAAGACAGTGCCACTGCACTCCAGCCTGGGTGACAGAGCAAGACTCTGTCTCCAAAAACAAAAGTAAATAAATAAATTAATTAATTAATTAATTTTAAAAAATGACTAACAACAATAGAAAAATTTTATTTGAGGGCATAACATAGCAGAGAGTAACTACAGCTTTTTAATTAAGTCTATGTGAGGTATAAAAAGGGAAGCAAATAGACATGTAGTAATACCAAAATATGTTTACTGATTTCGGAATACAACTACCAATTTCATAATTTATCTGGCTAGTAATCGCATTTGGTGAGTATACGATCCTAATAAAATCAAAGTATTTCTGTCAGTTAACCTCTCCCTCACCATTTAGCTTCCAATACATGCATTTGGGTTTAAAAGGACAAGCAAATAAAGCCTTTTTTTTTTTAAGTACAAGAAAGGAAACTCATTACCACTCCCAGAAAACTCCCTACGGTGTTATTCATTAAATTTATTAATTCACATAATAATTATTTATTGTATATCATACTTATTCCAGGTAGCATTTAAAATAGAAAGTGTGGCAGACAAGGTGTGTGCACACATACTCTTTCTTGCACCTACATGAGGGATATCGCTGCTCATTCAAATTTGCCACAGCATTCATTCCAAAGCCACTGGAGACTTTCAGAAAACTGCATTGAGGTATGAACCTATTCTTTCCTAATCCTGCTTACTTTATCCGCATTCCTTTCACAAGTGTCAGGCCGGTGTCATGGTCTAAAGGCACTGTTATATTCTCTTGCCTTCACCTGCTTCATTCTTCATAGGTATTCCTCCCCAGTAAATCCTTTGTATGTCTAATCCTGTTTGGGGGATCTGTTTCTTACAGGACCAAAAATAACCCCCAAGGACAGTGAAGAATTGTTAAACCATGAGAAGTAAAAGACATGCAAATAGGTGAATATAAAGCAATTATTTGAGTGCCATAAAAATTATATGGCCAGATTGCTCAAGCAACAAAGAGATGTCATCCTGGGGAGCCAAGGAACAGTTACCATTTGACCTTGGTCTTCATAAGTGCCTAAGGATGAATCAAATTAAATACTGAACATGGCAGGCTCCTTTTGCACTGTACCACCTTCAGATTTCTTGTCTAACTCGCATATCAGGTACAATTGGTTAATGGCAATGAAGGAGATGTCAGACAGAGAATGGGATAGAGCCTAAAGTAGGAGATCCAATGAAAGCATTCCAGATACAAGAAACAGCATCTTCAAAAGTGAGGAATTAAGAAAGAGTGAGTGTTGTGAAGTACAGTGAGATGTTCAGAGTGCAAGAAATGCTGACTTTATTCTGCTGTATTTTTTACCTACTTGGTGGTTCATTTACAACTCTGAGACTTGTCTTCATGATCAGCCTGGCACTTGTGATTGTTCTGACCAGGTATATGGTGAGGATTTGCAAATCTAAACTATCAGTTCAAATATTTCCCTGAACTCCAGATACCTCTGTACTGCCCTGCTATTGTTAAATATATAATAAAAAACCTTAAATTATGCCATAAACAATTGTCTACCCCAAACTCTTTCTCCCCTCATCTCATCAACATATTTAAACATTTCCCTTCATTATCTCAATGAGCTTCTCTACCCAGATGCACAGGCCAGAGGCTGGGCCATCATTCTTCACATTGTCCCTTTTCCTGACATTCTGCTCCCCCTCCTTTATATTAATTTCCCAAGTGTTATTAATTCTCTATTTAAATTCTTTCAAATCCTTTTCTTCTTACCTTCATTGCTACAACCTCAGGACAGGGTCAAGATCTCTCACAATTGTTACAGGAATAACATATTTGGTCTCTCTGCCATTTCTTTCCTCCTTCCATATTTATACAGCTAAACACTCTAAAACAGATATGTGATTGCATATACCCTATGAAAAATTTGTTAGTAGATTTTGTATAAAATATAAACAATTTTTCCTTATTGAAGATATTTCTTTTTTGCATGTTTGTTAATTTTTACATCTTTACTATTTTTACGTCTCTCAACCTCATTTCGAAAACATAAACAGGAACACACACCCACATACATACACAGACACACTTGCTCACACATGCAACTCCAATTGTGCATGACACTATTTCCAGATCAGTTTTTCCTCGGTTCTCTCTCTGTAACTTAAATCATAGTTTCCACTGTTCTTTACATTCTTTTTTCAGGCAGACTCTTCAACAATCTTTGGGAGAGCCTGGCATTCTTATCTAAAGGTGGAAGCATCCTTCAGAATGTAAAATCATCTCTCAGAACTCAGAATCTTTCAGTTTAACAGAAAATTGTCTTCTAATATGTATTTGTGAATATGGGTGCGATCCTCTGGCTGTGACCAGAAATGCCTACACAAATAACCAGTCCCCTAGAAACCATTCTCATTCCCCTAGAGGCTTCCTGGTGCATCAGGAAGTAGTCATCATAAAATGTCATTCCAATAAGCTGGGTGATAACTGGTATAAATAAATGAATGTAATGAAAATAAAATGTTATATCGACAACTCAACCCTGATTTCTAAAATAATTTCTATTCACAGTGAGAATCCTATGCACAGATGTGTTTTTAAATATGTGCCACCATCAAAAAATCTAGACCCTTTTTAGATTTATATTTATGAAAAAAAACTAAAGCCTTTAGACATCAATAAATAGTTAAATGGGTGGTCAAAAATATACTGGGTTATTTTGTAGTTGGGACATCAGCTGTAAAAAATAACAATTTGAGTCACTGTTGAGGCAGCAAATATAATGTAACAGCAGAGACAAGATGACAGTTTGATGTGAAAATATCCATCAACCCACACGGTTTGTGTGACATTGATTCTATAGAGTGGCTCTAACCTATCCATCCAGTGGATGTTTTATGAACTCAGACAACCAATGCTTTCAACTTTATGGATAGAATGGTAGAAAAGAAAAAAAATCATTTAGATTCATTCAATGATACATCAATTTTCTCAACTTCCATGATTTATTAATGTAATGAGAAAGTACAATCAAATTTCAAATAATGTTGAAGCTATTCTGAGGTGAAAAATAAGCTTCAGTGGATGTTCAAATCAACAAATCAACAGAGGAGCTAGAATATTAGAAACATGCAACTGTCATCTACTTTTCCTGAGACATATCTGCTATGAAAGGTTAGACAGCCCTCTATAGTTCAAATGGCTAAAATGTATTTCCATTTGATTTCGCACTCATTTATTCAAAAACAATGTGAGGACTGTACTATTTGCAAGACACTGTGCTCCATATTAAAAATGTAAATGAAAAATAATTATAATCTCAAGAACCAATTGCTTATTGTGAGTACCAACAACCAAAGTGCAATGCATGATTGAAAGACAACTAGCACAGACCCTAAAAACATGACTTCTGAAGACAGACTGTTTAATCCCGACACATCTACCTAGTAACTATGTTGCTTTATACAATTACTCAAACTCTATATGCTTTTCACAATTATAAAATGAAGTACAATAATAGTATCAATCTCATAAGGTGTTATGAGGATTAAATAAGTTGATACTAATAAATTGCTGAAAATGGGGCTTAGCATAAAAGAATAATGTGGTTAACAATTATTAGCTATAATTAACGCTTGTGTAAAAAGAGTAACAACAGCAATTCAGAGATGGAACACAAATGTAAGGCTGCCTGATGCTCTTTAGTGAAAAATAATTTGAAAATGATTTCCAGTGAAATTGCTTCTCCTAGAGCTTTAAAAAATGAGTAGTAATTTCCCAGAATGATAGGTGGGCAGGCATTTCAGCAGAGAGGGCAACATGTGAAAAGGTAAATAGATGAGAGTTTGGAACATTATGATAATTATAGCAGACATTTATAGGAAAATCCATCCAATCCATTTATTCAGATTAACTGATAACCTTCCCACTGTAAAAAAGATACTGAGGAGTACTCACAGCATGTGAAATGCTCATGACTAGCTAAATCACACTTTTTTCCTATCAGGTCCATTGGTATATATGCTTTCTTTCTCATTTTAAGTTGTATCATCAAAAGCAGTGGGTTTTCTTTCTAATCCTATTTATGCTACTTGCAATTACTATGATAATTATGTAGTTAATTTGAATAATACATCCACTACATGAGTTTCAAATGAATAGTTTTTATGATAAATAAATTACTTATAAATACTTGCCAAAGGTGAGCCATTTAAAATTTTATAGTCAAATTATATGTGAAAAGATAATAGTCTTACATTCCAAAGTTAATCATAGATATCTAGAATAAATCTGGAAAAACCATGTTCAGAATGTTTGTTTTTCTTTGGAGAAACCACAATTGGAAAATCTAGCTTATGATGAAAATTTAGAAGTAATGCAGTACTAAACTGCATCAGCAATACCATACACAAAGAAAAATGCCCCTACAACCAAAGTCTGACCAATGAATATCTATGTGTATGGTTCATGTTAAATGCAGTGTTTATAATACCTAAGTATAATTTTTAATGTGCTGCTTTACCAAATATTTTTAATTAAATACTACTACAGATTGGTTAGGATATGATAGTTTCAGGTGTAACCTGGTTTGGTCAAAATGAAATGTGCCTATTGAAAATTGGTGAGAAATTAACCTGGCCAGTTAAGCTACGTCACATTATAAAGTGTATCAGTAACAACCAGAACTTTATAAATACTAAGATTCATTTGTTGATCTCAAGACATTTTTGTGGAATTGGAAATACTTTCATTTATATGGCAAAATAGCCCCTTATATAACTTTGAAGGACAAACGTAATTTTTCAGTTTCTAAAGGTTGACATAGGTTTAGCGAATGTCTGAAGTAAAATAGGTTTTGTTGATGGCACGTTTTCATAAGTACTTGCCCACTTCTCATAAGCCTACACATTTAAAAAATTCTGCTTAATCATCATTCACTGTGTGATAACTTCCATGATGTCTCCTGAGTTAGTTGGTTGTATTTCATTTTTCCCATAATATTGGTAAAATGTCTCGGTTACATCACATTGTTAGGCAATTCTCAGCTTTGTTTAAACATGCAACATATTCCTAGATCTTGAGCTATTCAAAGACACTTTGACATCTTGCATAATATTTCAAGAGGATAGCCCCAGTAAATGTTTGGCTAGGCTGGCCAGAAAGCTAGATAAAACACTTTTAAAATGCAAGATTTATTAATTACTCTTCTGCTCAAACATGTCATAACTTTCTTATTGTCTAAAGAGGATAAAAACTAATTATATTTTCTTGAATTCCAGTTTAATATAAAATCTCCTCACTTAGCCAGGCGCAGTGGCTCACGCCTGTAATCCCAGCACTTTGGGAGGCTGAGGCGGGCAGATCACGAGGTCAGGAGATTGAGACCATCCCGGCTAACATGGTGAAACCCTGTCTCCACTAAAATGCAAAAAAAAAATTAGCCGGGAGTGGTGGTGGGCACCTGTAGCCCCAGCTACTCGGGTGGCTGAGGCAGGAGAATGGTGTGAACCCGAGAGGCGAAGCTTGCAGTGAGCTGAGATCACGCCACTGCACTCCAGCCTGGGTGACACAGCAAGACTCCGTTTCAAAAAAAAAAAGGAAAAAAAGAAAAAGAAAAAAAAAAATCTCCTTACTTGATTTATTAGGCACATTTCTTGCTGTATCCCCAACTGAAAGCTTTCATTTGAACAGGTTCATATCCTCAGTAAATTCTTAATGTCTCTCAGGATCCCTGAGCTTCATTTGATGCCGTTTGTTCATGACCTATGTACACGTATAATTTATATGCTATTCTCCTCTCCATTTCCTGCATTTTCCCTGACTTCTAGGCTACACAAGTATTTTTCATGTATACTCTGTGTCAGAAGCTCAGCTAAACTCAAAAGAGAACCCAGCATCTGGATGTCAGAGTAGCTGCTTAAGACCAACACGCAAAATGGAAGTAGCATTTAAGCCTTTCAGTACTTACTGTTGATGGGATAAAGTGGAGAAAGTGTTAATTGCCCCCTGTTCCAGTTTACCCCCACGGAATAGCACCAGTTCAAGATCAGGTGGATCAGCATAGGCAGAAAAGACATGAGGGCGATCCCACTGCAGAAGGAGCCTGAAACAAAAGGATCCTATAGTTATATGGGCCTAGATGGTGTGGGGGCACAGGGAAGAGCAGAGGGAAAGCAAGAAAGGGCTAGAAGTGGAAAGAAACTGAGTAAGAATAGACTAAAAATGTTGTTTTCTTTTACCCATGAGATCTCAACAGAGGCGACCGAGGAAGGCCCCTGTTAAATTCCTCAATAAAGACACCTCCCAATGAAGGCACTTGGGCTAAAAATGCGTAAGAACATGGTCAGGCAGGAGCTGAGTCCTTGACTGCAACTCCTTCAGAGATTGAAATGTGCTGGCTGTGTAACAGATGTGGTATGTGTGGAGGGAAGATTTCCCTGCTAAAATCTGCAAAGTAAAACTTTTATAACTGCCTATGTTTGGGCCGGAAATATTGCACGTGGCATTTCGACCTGAAGTTGGACTCCTCACCCTGCAGCACTTAATCTAGCATTGCCTAGCTTTACTATTTGCTTCCTGAAGGCAGGAGATCTATTTTTATGTTTTCCACTTAGCACACCAATACTTTTGATTGACTACAGAAAGCTCACAGATACTATTCCTTCTAATTCAATTGTGGAGTTGGAAGGAGAACTCCTTTTCTGGAACATACGTATACATGGGATGGCGGTGAGTGCTATAAGAACATAATCTGTAAATACCTTGAATAGAGTAAGTGTCTGATAACTTAGTAGTCATGACAGTTCCCTAGAAAATACATATTTTAAATGTTAGATAATAAGATAATTTAATAGATCAAGGAAGATAATAAAAGAGGAATAAAAATCACACAAATCGATTTTACGTAAGCAACCAGAGTGCTGGTGCCTATTGAAATTTTCATGTTCAGTATCTTGAGACAAAAATGATTAGAACTAATTTTCACTGAATAACTGTTAAGTGTAAGAAAATGCCTAATATCAAACACCATTAGGTCAAACTTTCTGAAAAAGGTAATATTTTTCTGATGCATATAGGGAGACAGTGTAAGAAAACAAGAGTATCTTACTTTGGCAAACTGAAATATGTTCAGTACTCTCAACTAAACTGTCATAGAGGAAACGTCTGTCCCAAAACAATGGAAGTTACCATAATGGTATCTATACTGGCCTACAATGACCAAATGTTAATTTCCAAAATGCTCCCCAGGTATTTTGCTGTAACCAGTAAAAATAATGACACTCTCTTATATTTGGTCTCAACATTGTTTTACTATATTTACATAAGTATTTTATCAGCCTGTATGTCTAATGTCTGATTATCTCCCATCAGGTCCATTGCAAAGAGGCATTAAGGCAACAGAAAAAGGTACTTTGTTTGCATGTATGAGACATCACATTAATCAGATGAAAAATTAAAAAGTGATTATGACTAAATTTATCATTTCATTATTTCGGGATTACCAGGGAGATACCACATGACAAAAAATAACTGGACAGGTTCCTTAAATCACTGAACTGTATTTTTTTGTTTGTTTGTTTACTAAATTGACCAAGCTGCCATATTTCGGGCATTAGTAACAGAATATATTTGATTTATTTAATTTTTAAAGAATATTTTTGTTGTATATGTGGAGAATTTTTGTTTTGTTTTATTCTTTATTCAATAGTGTCAGAAACATCTAAATGAAGAATTTCACAGTAGTTCTTTTTTGGTCACAGTCTTGAATAAGATTTAAGTATCGTTGCAGCACCCCAAAATACCTTAAAAAAAAAAAACAAAGCTTTTTAGACTTATTGACATGTTTTAAAAATCGGTTTACATGTTCTTGATTTAATTTTGTTTTTAATGAAATCCAAACAAAACTTCAGAAATCACTTCTCATATGAAATATGCTTCACAGTCATTTATTGCAAACAAAGTCTTATCTGTGTAAACTTGATTGGGAGAATTTTGTGAACATTCATTCTTTTGTTATAATCTCCACAGCATCTATCACAATAATTTGCATGTGGCAGCTGCTTAATAACTTCTGGTTTATTTAATAGATTGTGTATTTCTGGTCTGCCTAAAAACATCCCCTTATGATACCCTGCTTTTCTGAAGCAACAATATCAAAAATTTAGATTTATAGTTGGTATCAGCTAAAATTATAAGAATACAAGATCTAGTTTTATCTACTGGAAATTAAAGTATTATTCAATCCCACAGAAATTGAATTTATAAATAAGCATTTTTTTCTTCAAATAGCCTGAGTATTTCAAAGATAAACTTAAAAATCCCTTTAATTCTTAAAAAGACAAAACTGCAAAAATAGTCTTGCAAATTATCAAGGTTCTTTTAGAAGATCCTTTTAAGAACTGAACCACTGCAAGCTGATTTTATGATGGATATAACAGTCACATCAAATGAAGTAAATCGCTTTTTCCCCTTTGACAGAAATTTATTTTAAGTTCTTACGTGGTGAACAGAAGCTCAGTAAACACAAAGTAGATCTATCAATTTCATTTGCTGAAAAATTAAAACTAAGGTACTTAGAAAAATAATTTTAAAGATCAGGGATATGTAAGGTCAGCTTCCAAGAGAATCTCTATTTGGTTTGGCACTGAAAGACAATTGAGTTAATGGTAATATCACTTCTTTAAATAGTTGAAAGATATTTGAATTTCCCACTCTCATCTGTGACAAAAGAGAAAGCTAGGCCTGATGTACAGCAAGTATTAATCAGTAGAGGCTGTCCAGGTCTGTAAAGGTGCTTTGGTTTGGTAAGTGTTCATGCTGAACTGGTTTTTAAAAAATACATTTGATAAATGGAAGAACATTCCATGCTCATGGATAAGAAGAATCAATAACATGAAAATGGCCATGCTGCCCAAGGTAATTTATGGATTCAATGCCATCCCCATTAAGCTACCAATGACTTTCTTCACAGAATTGGATAAAACTACTTTAAAGTTCACATGGCAACAAAAAAGAGCCCACATTGCCAAGACAATCCTAAGCCAAAAGAACAAAGCTGGAGGCATCATGCCACCTGACTTCAAACTGTACTGCAAGACTATGGTAACCAAAACAGCATGGTACTGGTACCAAAATAAGAGATACACACCAATGGATCAGTACAGAGCCCTCAGAAGTAGTACCATACAACTACAACCATCTGACCTGAGAAAAACAAGAAATGGGGAAGCATTCCCTACTTAATAAATGGTGCTGGGAAAACTGGCTAGCCATATGTAGAAAGCTGAAACTGGATCCCTTCCTTACACTTTTTTTTTTTTTTTAAATTTTATTTTTATTTTTTTTTTTATTATACTTTAAGTTCTAGGGTACATGTGCACAACGTGCAGGTTTGTTACATATGTATACTTGTGCCATGTTGGTGTGCTGCACCCATCAACTCGTCAGCACCCATCAATTCATCATTTATATCAGGTATAACTCCCCAATGCAATCCCTCCCCCCTCCCCTCCTCCCCATGATAAGCCCCAGTGTGTGATGTTCCCCTTCCCGAGTCCAAGTGATCTCATTGTTCAGTTCCCACCTATGAGTGAGAACATGCGGTGTTTGGTTTTCTCTTCTTGTGATAGTTTGCGGCACTATTCACAATAGCAAAGACTTGGAATCAACCCAAATGTCCATCTGTGACAGACTGGATTAAGAAAATGTGGCACATATACACCATGGAATACTATGCAGCCATAAAAAAGGATGAGTTTGCATCCTTTGTAGGGACATGGATGCAGCTGGAAACCTTCCTTACACTTTATACAAAAATTAATTCAAGATGGATTAAAGACTTAAATGTTAGACCTAAAACCATAAAAACCCTAGAAAAAAAATCTAGGCAATACCATTAAGGACATAAACATGGGCAAGGACCTCATGACTAAAACACCAAAAGCAAAGGCAACAAAAGCCAAAATTGACAAGTGGCATCTAATTAAACTAAAGAGCTTCTGCACAGCAAAAGAAACTACCACCAGTGTGAACAGGCAACCTACAGAATGGGAGAAAATTTTTGCAATCTACTCATCTGAAAAAGTGCTAATATCCAGAATCTACAAGGAACTTAAACAAATTTATAAGAAAAAAAATCAAACAACCCCATCAAAAGTGGGTAAAGGATATGAACAGACACTTCTCTAAAGAAGACATTTATACAGCCAACAGACACATGAAAAAATGCTCATCGTCACTGTTCATCAGAGAAATGCAAATCAAAACTACAATGAGATAGCATCTCACACTAGTTAGAATGGTGATCATTAAAAAGTCAGGAAACAACAGGTGCTGGAAAGGATGTGGAAAAATAGGAGCACTTTTACACTGTTGGTGGGACTGTAAACTAGTTTCACCATTGTGGAAGACAGTGTGGTGATTCCTCAGGAATCTAGAACTAGAAATACCATTTCACCCAGCCATCCCATTACTGGGCATATACCCAAAGGATTATAAATCATGCTGCTATAAACACACATGCACACGTATGTTTATTGTGGCACTATTCACAATAGCAAAGACTTGGAACCAACCCAAATGTCCATCAATAATAGAATGGTTAAGAAAATGTGGCACATATACACCATGGAATACTATGCAGCCATAAAAAAGGATGAGTTCATGTCCTTAGTAGGGATATGGATGAAGCTAGAAACCATCATTCTGAGCAAACTATCCCAAAGACAGAAAACCAAACACCACATGTTCTCACTCATAAGTGGGAACTGAACAATGAGAACACTTGGACACAGGGTGGGGAATGTCACACTGTCATGGGGTGGGGGGAGGAGGGAGGGATAGCATTAGGAGATATATCTAATGTAAATAACGAGTTGATGGGTGTAGCACACCAACATGACACATGTATACATATGTAACAAACCTGCGCGTTGTGCACATGTACCTTAGAACTTAAAGTATATAACAAAAAATAAATTAAAAAAATACATCAAACATCCATTTGATGTTACCCTACCCTAGTGAAAACTCCAATTAAAGCACATTTACTAGATTTTTTTGCACTTGTGGAAGTAAAATTCTCTTGTTATTATAATGAGTCATTATATAAGAGTTTTATTGTCTTTAATATTTAAACTTCCGGTGTCAAAATTTCCATATTATTTGTTTACTTATTTCTTTGGAAAAGCAATTTCCCAAAACCACAGTTAGACATCAAAAATATTGAGAATTCTTTTCTAAATTGCAATGAGACAATGAGGGTAAAGTTATACTCAAATTAGTTATAATTATGTCTTTTCTACCTACCCAAGTACCATATGGCAACTTAAGTCTTCTCAGAGCTGTATTTGAAAGTGTGGAGAATTCGTGTGGATCAACCTTTAGGTCACGTTGCATTCTTTACTAATCTATATAAAGCCCTGGTGTTACATTCAGTTCATCACTTGAGCTTTTTCTCTAAGACACTTAGAAAAGCCAACATAATACTGAAGAAGAAGAGTTGGAAGGTTCATGCTGTCCAAATCTGAAGACTTACTATGAAGCTACAACAATCATGGCAGCATAATATTTATAAAAGAATCTACACATAAATCAAAAGAACAGAATAGACAGGCCCAAATAGATTTACATAAACATAGTCAACTTGTCTTTGGCAAAGGCTGAAAGGCAACTCAAGAGAGAAAGGATAATCTTTTCAACAAGCGGTGCTAAACAATTGAACATCAATACCCCCATCCCTCAAAAAATAATTTAAATATATATTTATACTTTTTTTTCACAAAATGGTTTATAGGCCTAAATATAAAGCACAAAATTAAAATTTTTAGAAGGAAACAACAGAATATTTAGGTGGCCTGACTTTTAGTTAGTGATGAGTTTTTAGATACAACTCCAAAAGCACAATTCATTAAAAAATTTGATATATTGGGCATTATTAAAATAAAAATTTTCTGCTGTGAGAAATACACTGTTACAAAATGAAATAACAACTGACAGTATAAGAGAAAGTATTTGCAAAACAAATTTCTTATAAAGTACTTATATTCAAAATATAGAAAGAATGCTTAAAGATCAGCAGTTTAAAATATCAACAATAAGAAAACAATTCAGTTTAAAAATCTGAACAGATATTTTACCAAATAAGATATGCAAATGCAAATAAAAATAAGAAAATGATCAATTATTCATTATTAGGCCTTTCCAAATAAAACAATGAGATGCCATTACACATCTATTAGAATGGTTAAAGTATAAAAATATAAATAGAAAGTAAGGATATCAGTGGATGGTGATTGCAGAGTGCAGGAAGAAGTATCCTTCATTGACAGTGGAAATTCAAAGTGGTAAACCACTTTTGAAAGCAGTTTGGGGATTATTACAGAAGTAAACATAGTGTTACTATACAATCCAGCTAAGTATTTATGCAATTGAATTGAAAATCTATGTGCACACAAAAGCCTGTCCACAAATCACAAATGTTTATAGTATCATTACTTTTAATCACCATAAACTACAAGTAACCAAGATGTCCTTCCACAGGGGAATGGATAAACAAACTGTGGTACCTACAATGAAAATAGTATTATTCAATGATAAATGGAAATCAGTTATCAAGCCATGAAAATATATGGTTGAATGTTTAATGCCTACAGCTAAGTGAAAAAAAAGCCAACCTAAAAAAGATGCACAATCTATTATTCCAATTATATTATATTTTTGTAAAGGTAAAACTATAGATACAATTTAAAAAATCAGTGGTTATCAAGTTTGGTTGTAGGAGAGTAAATATTGAATAGGTAAAGAACAGGGGAATTTTTAGGATTGAAAATTGTGCTCTATGATACCATAATGTCGGATATATGACATTATGTGTTTGTCAAAACCCATTAGCATTATACAAGTCATAAATTGTATTGTATGAAAATTTTAATAAAAAAAATTTAAGAGTCTGGGGAATCCATCGATGGTATGCAGAATGTAGCAATGCAATATAACTATATTAAAAATGCATAAAACAACCTCACTAATGGTGATGGGTTGGGAGACAGGTGCTGACCTAAGTAACTTTAGAAATTTGAATTTCTAAAACATCCATAAAACTAAAAGAAACTATACCTAAGTACTATGCTCTAGTTAAAGTGATTTTCTTGTGGGTATGAATTAACAATTCTGAAACTGACATAACTAAATAGTAAAATTAAACAATTCAGCAAGTGGATGGCAGATGTTAAAAGCCAGGTTCTCATTGTCAGACTGGGAGTTTACAGGTAAGTAAGGAGAGGAGGCGAGAATGAACCATATGGCAAGAGATTAGAGTTAGAGACATCTGTATGAACTCACGTTTAGCTTAATACAGATACAGACATTTATATATAGGAATAGTTATTGATATGTATACACAATGTTTAACATATGTGCATGTATTTCTTAACTATGTCAGCTTGAGAGGGCCTAGAAAGAATGGGACACCAGTAACAAACCTACGCAGAGTTTGGTTTCTGTTACCATTCTCAATACTTCAAATACAGGTCAAAAATACACATTATTTGGCTTAAGATTTCAGATATTCCAGTTATCTAATTAGTGTTTAATTGCTTTTAAAAATGTCTTTTTAAAAATTAGCAATAATGGTGTGGCAGCTAATTTTTTTAAAAATAGAATCCTTATAAAAATATGTTCCAAAATATTGTAGATCAAATGATATGAGAATAATTGTTGAAATGTTAAGTACACGTGGACCCATTCTGCTACTGTTTGTATTTTACAAATGTGTGCAATATTTCAAAATCATAATTTAAAAACTAATGAACAGAGTGTAAGTCCTTGGGAACCTTTTTAAATTGTATAAATAAATTATTTACTAATAACTACCACAGTATAACTGACCCTGACTATAATAGAAAATGGCTTCTGTGTGAATTAGTAAAAATAGTTTAATGTATTTATAAGCATATTTTATATACACAGACACACAAGCATATACACAAAAGTGGTTTAAAGTAGAAAATGTATGCTATTTTACTTGATTTTCTTTGACAAATCAACAAAGACCCTAGAAAAATAACATAAAAACCTTATAACTCACTGATACTTCTCTAAATATTTGATTGTATTCTTTTTATTATTCTCCTCCTTCTGTGTCAACTTATCAGGCTGTTACCAAGAATAAAATATGAATGATCTTTTCCTAACATTTACTTTTCCCTTCTACCAGTCTATTTCATGCCTTTTCAGGTTTCCTTTTGACACCTCTTTTCATATGTTTCTTAAATACTGATGTTCTCTAGAATTCTAGTCTCAGATCTTTCTTCTCCTCTTTTTGTAGTCTTCTCCTCTGGACCACAAATTTAATAGTTTTCTCTGTACCTAATAACTTCCCATAGGCTAATGACTCCCAAATCTGTATCAGCACAAGTGTTGTTCCTGATCTCTAGCTGCCCCTAAACAGCACCACTGCATAAGATGCCCCTGGAAGGTATCAAACGTTTTTTGTTATCTTGTCACTTAATTTTTGGAAAACCCGAAAAGGAATAGGTTCTTCTATACCAAATAAATACTATATTTACTTGTAGCCTTTCAGTAAAACTTATTATTTACAATAAAGATTTTCCTAAATGTTCTGGGTAGATGCATAATTAATAATATCCATTAAAATGTACACTGGTGAAATAATTTTGGTATTACATAATAAATTGCCTCTTTATTCTTTACAACATCGGCAGCATAGGAAACTCTCAGAGATCTTGTAATACAGTTGATAGTTTAGTTTTGTTTAACTCAGCCTTTTCTAGTTCCAGTGACATAATATTTCCCAATGATGTAATACATATTCAAGTCTAAATCTGCAAATAAGATTTTGTGGTACATACTCTAGGTAATGCTTGACTAGAATTAAAGTCTTCTTTGGAAAGACCTCCAAAGAGAAGCTGATTTACCTGTACCATTTCTGTTGTCCTTTAATTGGCAGTGAAAGACACAAATAAAATATTTGATGTTTCAGCTGGAAAATGGCTGGGGCCCAGCTGGAAAGCAATGAGGTTCTTCTATTGCTTAACTGAAGACAAACAGATTCTACTTCTACCAATTCTTATGATAACATACTTTCCTGTTTCATGAAGCAAAATAAGATAATAAGATAAAAATGTAACTGTACTTTTAAATGTCAAGAAATGAAAACAGCTACAAGTGAAATGTGGAAAAATAAATGATCTACCTGTTTTAACTCACTGCAAATATTTTTACGTTTCTCTAAGGCACTGAATTAAATTAGGTCTTTTTTGGATCTGCTTTTGTTTTATTTGTTGCTTTTTCATGGGAGCTTAAACTTATCATATATGAATGTATATGTCTTCCTCCTACAGAAGACAGCTGCTTCTTCCCTTTGAATTTGAAGCGAAGTAAAAAATGAAAGCAATAATTATGTTTCTAAAAGATGTCTCATGTCATGGATATAGTGTAATCTTATGTTGTTTTGATTTCTAGTAATATTTTACATTTTAGATAGGGATATTTGCAAATTAGGTAAGGAATGATAGAAGAGAACAAGTTTTATTTTTTTCCTAAAACAAGTTGTTTCTTCCCATTACTGCCATACCAACGCTAATTGCCCCAAGGAAAATTCATTCCTAAGATTTTCCTCAATTGTTTGTTCTCCATTTAAATAAAGTTTTTCAAATTCTTAACAGACAATTGAATGAAAGCAAATTATCAAAATTACTGAGATCAACATGGCTAATTATATATACACACACACACATATATGTGCACATGTACATATATAGGATTACCTTGAAACTATATTTTTACTGTGAGGTTTAATTTTGGGAGAGTTTTTAAATATATGTATATTTATACATACATTGTATTAGTCCATTTTCACATTGCTATAAAGAACTACCTGAGATTGAGTAATTTATGAAGAAAAGAGGTTTAATTGACTCACAGTTCTGCAGGCTGTACAGGAAATATGGCTGGGGAGGCCTCAGAAAACTTACATTCACAGTAGAAGGTGCAGGGGAAGCGAGCACTTTCTTCACATGGTGGAGCAGGAGGAAGAGGGAGTGAAGGCAGAAGTGCCACATACTTTTATTCAAATAGATCTTGTGAGAACTCACTCACTATCAAAAAAACAGCAAGCGGGAAATCTGCCTCCATGATCCAATCAGGTCCCTCCAATCAGGTCCCTCCTCCAACACTGAGGATGATAATTCAACACGAGATTTGGGTGGGGACACAGAGCCAAACCATATCATGCATATATGTATGTATCACAAATGAGATACATGTTAAAAAATAGAAATAGTCCTATGCAAATAGTCTCTTATAGAAGCTGACAAATAGTTGCATATGTAAGCAAAACCCAATTTCAAATCTTATATTAAAAAATGTTGTAATGTTCTTGTTAAAGGGCGAGATACCTATATCTGTGATGAGGTAAAAACTCTCCCAGAGTTAAACCTCACAGTAAAAATGTTGTTTCAAGGTGATCCTAGGAAATTTTTCACAACTCTTTACCCCTTTGGATTTCCCATAGAAACTTGAAGGTAAGGTGATGAAAAGGAATAAAATGGAGTAAAACTAGGAAGATAACATTTATAATATACGGTATGTGCTTTAGGCAGATATGGTAGCAGCATCTAAATATTCTTTGATGACACTTTGTCTTAGTCCAGTTTTTTCGTGTGTATTCATTGTTCTTTTTCTTACCTTTTATTTTAAGATCGGGGAGCATGTGCAGGATATGCTGATTTGTTACAGCTAAATGTGTGTCATGGTGCTTGTCATACAGATTATTGCATCCCCCAGGATTAAGCCCAGTATCCATTAGTTATTTTTCATGATCCTCTTCCTCCTCTTACTCTTCACCCTCTGATAGGCCCCAGTGTGTATTGTTCCTCTCTATGTGTTCACATGTTCTCATCATTTAACTCCCACTTACAAGTGAGAACATGTGGTATTTGGTTTTCCATTAATGTGTTAGTTTTCTTAGTTCACTTTACGTTGCTATGAAATAATACCTGAGACTGGGTAAAGAGCTTTATTTAGCTCTTGTTCCTGTTGGCTGAGAGGTTCAAGGGCATGGCTCTGGCTTCCGACTAGGACATTAGTGCTGCATTGCAACATAGCAAAGAAAGTGAAAGGGGAAGCAGACATATGCAAAGAGAGAGAAACCTTTGGGGTGTCCTGGGTTAAACAAGTGCCTCTCAAGGGAACTAATCCAGTCTGAAGAGAAGTAATCTAGTCTTGTGAGAGCAAGAATTCACTACTGCAGGAACAGCGCCAAGCCCTTCACGATGGATCCACCCCATAGATCAAATACTTCCCGCTAGGCCCAGGCCCTACCTCCCCAAACCACATTATTGGGATCAAAATTCAACATGAGTTGTAGTGGGGACAAACAAACCATACCAAAACCATAGCACACCTTAAGATTGAGGATATTTATAGCCTCCAGATGGATCTTATTGAGCAAGTAATACCTTATGTTTTCTAATTTGAATAATTTTCAAAACGTAAAACAAGAGAAGTGGTTAAATAGAAACAGCAATAAAATTGAATTTTCTGTCACCAAACAGGGCATATTTCCAGAGTAACAATATTTGTTTAAATTTATGGAAACTAATTATAACTTGTTAATAACAAATGACTGTTTATTTGCATTATTCAGGTTTGGGCCATACTGTATTACACATAATTAGAAAGTAAGTGAAATAAATATCATACCAATCATTTTTCTTTCAAAGTTCCTTTGTCCCTACTAGACTTCTCATCTAGCATTTAAATCTCACCATTTATCACCTTCAAGATTCAACTTCTGTGCCAAAGTGGAACAGCAACAACTCCTGCCTGTGTTTATTTCCACACAAACCTTGTCTTCATGAAGATCATAAGCCTTATGCTGAACAGAGAAGATTGCTGTTTAAATTCAGTGATGCCAGAGAAAGAGTCTTGACCATCAGAACCCTTAAGTTTACCTTTTTTAATTAAATATTGACAAATTATTGTTGCATACATTTGTAGGGTACAAAGTGAGGCTAGGACATTTTATTATTTTTTATGGTATGAGTAAATCAAGTTGAATGACCAATCTATGTCCTCAAATGTTTAATTTTTTTCTGATGAGAATGTTTAAGATTTCCTCCCTTAGCAGTATTGAAATGTACATTATTCAATTATTAGCAATAGGGCCGGACGCGGTGGCTTATGCCTGTAATCCCAACACTTTGGGAGGCCAAGGCGGGTGGATCACTTGAGGTCAGGAGTTCGAGACCAGCCTGACCAATATGGTGAAACTCCCTCTCTACTAAAAAAAATAATAAATTAGCCGGGCGTGATGGTGAGCCCCCGTAATCCCAGCTACTTAGGAGGCTGAGGCAGGAGAATTGCTAGAACCCAGGAGGCGAAGGTTGCAGTGAGCTGAGATCATACCATTGCACTCCAGCCTGGGCAACAAGAGC
>NW_012121043.1:8573191-8585857 GCF_000951035.1 Colobus angolensis palliatus | reverse complement strand
TATATTTAACACCATTTAACTCTTCCCTTCTGCGAGTTCAATTGTTGTATATTCCACATATAAGTGAGAACATGCATCTATTTTTCAGTGTTTGGTTTATTTCACATAGCGTAATGCTCTCCAATCCCATTCATATTGTTGTAAATGAGTTTCTTCCTTTTTAAGGCTGAATAGTATTATATTATGTATATATACCACTTTTTAAATGGTATTTGATTCATTGATGCACTGAGGTTGATTTCATAACTTGGCTACTGTAAACAGTGCTGCAATCAACATGGGCATGCAAATACGTCTTCAGCAAATGAATTTCAAGTCTTTTATCTGTCTACAAGTGAGATTGTTACAAGTAATATTGCCAATGGTCTATCCATTTTATTTATCTTCTCAAAGAACCAGTTTTTTGTGTCATTTATCTTTTGTATTTATTTTTTGGTTCAATTTCATTTAGTTCTGCTCTGATCTTGGTTATTTCCTTTCTTCTGCTGGGTGTGTTTGAGTTTGGTTTGTTCTTATTTCTCTATTTCCTTGAGGTGTGACCTTAGAATGTCAGTTTGTGCTCTTTCAGTCTTTTTGATTAGGCATTTGGGGCTATGAACTTTCCTCTTAGAACTGCCTTTGCTGTATCCCAGAGGTTTTGATAGGTTGTGTCATTACTGCCATTCAGTTTGAAGAATTTTTAAATTTCCATCTTGATTTCACTTTTCACCCAATGCTCATTCAGGAGCAGGTTATTTAATTTCCATGTATTTGCATTGTTTTGAAGTTTCTTTTTGGAGTTGATTTCCACTTTTATTCCACTGTTGTCTGAGAGAGGGTTTGATATAATTTCAATTTTCTTAAATTCATTGAGGATCATTTTATGACCTATCATATGGTCTATCTTGGAGAAAGTTCTATGCACTGTTGAATATAATGTGTTATTCTGCAGTTGTTGGATGAAATGTTCTGTATGTCTCTGTTAAGTCCATTTGTTGCAAAGTATAGTTTAAATTCATTGTTTCTGTGATGACTTTCTGTTTTGATTACCTGTGTAGTGCTATCAGTGGAGTATTGAAGTCCCCCACTATTACTGTGTTACTGTTTATCTAATTTTGTAGATCTATTCGTAATTGTTTTATAAATTTGGGAGTTCCAGTGTTAGGTGCATATATGTTTAGGAATGTGATATTTTCCTGTTGGACAATGCCTTTTACCATTATATAATATCTCTCTTTTAACTGCTATTGCTTTAAAATCTGTTTTGTCTGATATAAGAATAGCTACCCCTGCTTGTTCTTGATGTCCATTTGCACGAAATCCATCCCTTTACTTTAAGTTTATGCCAGTCTTTATGTGTTAGGTGAGCCTCCTGAAGGCAATGGATAGTTGGTTGGTGAATTCTTAGCCATTTTGCAGTTAAGTGGAGCATTTAGGCCATTTACATTCAATGTTAATATTGAGATGTGAGGTACCATTTAATTAATTGTGTTATTTGTTCCCTGTTACTT
Organism: Colobus angolensis palliatus; assembly: GCF_000951035.1. Lineage (NCBI taxonomy): Eukaryota > Metazoa > Chordata > Mammalia > Primates > Cercopithecidae > Colobus > Colobus angolensis. The sequence continues at coordinate 8,584,367 of NW_012121043.1, read as the reverse complement.
TGTTTTTGTTTTTGCTTAACTTGTGTTTTCATTGTATAGGTTCTGTGTGATTTACACATTAAAGAGATTCTGTTCTGATGTATTTCCAGGATGTGTTTCAAGATTTAGAGCCCCTTTTTAGCAGTCTTGGTAGTGGTGGCTAGGTAGTGGCAAATTCTCTCAGCATTTGTTTGTCTGAATAAGATTATCTTTCCTCAATATATGATGCTTAGTTTGCTGGATACAAAATTCTTGGTTGACAACTGTTTTGGGTTGAGGAGGCTGAAGACAGGGATTCAATCCTTTTTAGTTGATAGGGTTTCTGCTGAGAAATCTGCTGTTAGTCTGATACGTTTTCCTTTATAGGTTACCTGGTGCTTTTGCCTCACAGCTCTAAAGATTCTTTCTTTCATCCTAACTTTGGATAACCTGATCACAATGTGCCTAGGTGACGATCTTTTTGTGATGATTTTCCCAGGTGTTTTTTGTGCTGCTTATATTTGGATTTTTAAGTCTTTAACAAGGCCAGGGAAGTTTTCCTGGATTATTCCCCCAAATATGTTTTCCAAGCTTTTAGAATTCTCTTCTTCCTCAGGAACACTAATAATTCTTAGGTTCGGTGAATTAACATAATCCCAGGCTTCTTGGAGTCTTTGATCATATTTTCTTATTCTTTTTTTTCTTTGTCTTTGTTGGATTGGGTTAATTCGAAGATCTTGTCTTTGAGCTCTGAATTTCTTTCTTCTACTTGTTCAGTTCTATTACTGAGAACTTTCCAGAGCATTTTGTATTTCTATAAGTGTGTCCAATTTTCCTGAATTTTTTTTTCTTTAAGCTATCTATTTCCTTGAATATTTCTCCTTTCACTTCTTGTATGATTTTTTTGGATTTCCTTGCTTTGGGCTTTGCCTTTCTCTGGTGCCTCTCTGATTAGCTTAATAACTAACCTCCTGAATTTTTTTCAGATAAATCAGAGATCACTTCTTGGTTTGGATACATTGCTAGTGAACTAGTATGATTTTGGGGTTGTTAATGAGCCTTGTTTTGTCATATTACCAGAGTTGGTTTTCTGATTCCTTCTCATTTGGGTAGGTGCTGTCAGAGGGAAGATCTAGGGCTGAAGGCTATTGTTTAGATTATTTTGTCTCACAAAAGAATGTAGTACTATCCCCCTTTTCCTATGGATGTGGCTTCCTATGAGCCAAGCCACAGTGATTGTTATCTCACTTCTGTGTCTAGCCACCAAGCAGGTCTACCTGCCTCCAGGCTGGTACTCTGCAGAGTTCTCTGTAGAGAACTGTGATTCTCTGCAGAGTCCTGTGATGTGAGCCCTCTATGGGTCTCTCAGCTGTGGATACCAGCCCCTGTTCAGATGGTGGGGCCAGGGGGGCTTCATGGACTCCATAAGAGTTCTCAGCTTTGGTGGTTTAATGCTCCATTTTTGTGCTGGTTGGCATCCTGCTGGGAGGTGGCACTTTCCAGAAAGCATCAGCTATGGTAGTACTGAGAGGAACCAGTGTGGAGTGGGGCCCTAGAACTCTCAAGATTATATGCCCTTTATCTTCCACTACCAGGGTGGGCAGGGAAGGACCATCAGCAGAGGGCAGGGCTCGTCGTATCTGAGCACAGACCCTTCTTGAGCAGGTATTGCTGTGGCTTCTTCAGTTTCTCCAGTGGGTGTTTGTGTTTGGGAGAGGAGGCTCTCCCTTACCCAGTTCCACTGTTGGGGCACTCACAGTATTTGTGGTGTCTCCCAGGTCCTGCAGGAGCAGTCTTCGTCCTTCAGAGGGTCTGTGGGTCCTCCTAGGATTGCTGATTTTCATAAATTGATATTTTAGAATAGTGTCTCCACAGACAAAGGGTGATCTGGGCAGCTCCACTCCCTGTCACAGCAGCCACCACCAGATGAAAGTATCTTTATATGCAACTGAAAAACCATAAGTGATTGATATTTGATATTTTAGGCAGAAAAGAAATGAATTGTGATGGTGAAGGTTAGAGTAAAAAATAGAACCCTAGGTAACCAGTTGAGAGAAATAAAAAAAGAAACATATTGAGAAACAAAGAAGAATAAAAATTCAATTAATTTTACAACAATAAACATCAAGCTAGGCATTCTGTTGAGGGTATCAACACATCATATATGGGTTACCTGTCCTCCAGATCTTAGATATATTAGGGTAGTAGTTTGATAAACATAACTTGTTCATGCATGGTAAGCTCAAATGAAGATATCTGAGCAGGATGACAAGAAAACCGAAAAACACATACATACAGCTATACCTATTAGTTTAGAGAAGGTTCTGAGAGCAGAGATCCTCTCAGCTATGCCTTGACATCGATGCTTAGAATGCTTAATGAAATTTGTCTTCTTTAGATTTTTCTAGTACTTATCAAATACACTCTCTAATATTTTATTTTATTTCATTATTGTCTTTTAACCTACTTTTCTAGTAAGCATTACTGGGCAACGGCTCCTTGGAGTAAAGAAGAGTTACTTTGTTCAGGAACACCAGGTATTTTCTGCTTTTCACTCCTGGACAAGGAATTACCCTTGCAGCATTCCTTACATGAAAGTATCTAGATTTTTAGAGCAGATTATTTCCAATGGTTAATACAAACTTCTCTGTAAAAGGGCTGTGGTTTAGTGAAATTCTGGCTTCTTTCTTGATTTTATTAGGGATATGTGCATCACCATCGACAGCATAACACTCTAAACCATTAGACAGTTATTTCCTCCATAGGCACTTGACTTTGCTTAATTTCCATATATTTAATTAAACAGGTTTTCAGTTGTGTGTGTGTGTGATATAGTTTGGATGTTTGTCCCTTCAAATTTCATGCTGAAATTTAATCTTCAATGTTAGCGGGGGTGCCTAGAGGGAAGGGTTTGGATTGCAAGGTGGAGACCTCATGAATGTGTTGGTGCTGTCCTCACAGTAATGAATGAGTTTTCACTCTACTAGCTTCCAAGAGAGGTGGTTGTTCAAAAGAGCCTGGTACTTCCTCTCTCTCTCTTACTTCCTCTCTCACCATGTGATCTCTGCATGCACCGATTCCCCTTCCCATTTCACCATGAGTGGAAACAGCTTGAGGCACTCACCCAATGTACACACCAGCACCATGCTTCTTGTACAGCCTGCAGAACTGTGAAATGAATAAATCTCTTTTTTTTATAAATTACCAAGCCTTAAGTATTTCTTTACAGCAACAAAATGGAGTAACACAATGTGCGTATGGGGAAGGGACATCCCTTACCCAAATTTTTAAGCTTAATCTACAATCTGAAATTTCATGAACGTTAAACCTTTATCCACTAGTCCATATCCATTTATATAGCAAATGTTGTCTGGAGGATTACTATGTTCCTAAAACTATCTTGGGTCATAAGAATCAGTAAAGCACACTCAATGTATGCTACCTGGGCTGAGTGAACAAATACTATACCAGAGGAAGAAGATGAGCAAATATTAAAGAGTATGATATTTATAACACTGGAAGTGCAGTGTTATTGTAGTACCTAGAATGGCTTCTAAAGTAAGGAATGGATTCGTAAATGAAGTGATATCTAGACTAGTATTTGAAATAAAATTTAAAAATTATGAGTTAAACAAAAATTATTGTGGGGGAATAGAAAATTATCTTTTAGATTAAGAAAATAAAATGTGCCAAGGCCAGGACTGAAAGAACATAAGATACTAGAATAACTACAAGATGTCTGGTGAAAATGGAGATAGAATTCAAGAGATGGATATTAAAAAGAGGAGTGGAAAAGAGTTAAATAGTATAAAATATCCTCAAAGCCTTGGAAGTCACACTCATAAACTGGAATCTGTGTTTCGGTAAGTGAAATCACTCACGTGTTAAATGTTATAATTATTAAATGTATGCTATAATCATATTTAAATTTTATAACCATAACTTCTTAACATAGTGGAGATAATTATTTTCTGGGAAGAACAGTTTGGCTAGGGATCCAAATGACATTTGCTGATGACCTAACTGTGGGAAAGTTATTGCAATGGAAAGAAAAATTTTATTTATAGTTATCATTTGCTTCATGTCATTTATTGTTACCTGAATTTACATATTTGAGGGGAATACCTATTATGTTCCAGAGATAGTAAACATTCTTAACAACCTTAAATAACAGAAATTTTTTCATGTTCTTTTTCTTAGCTATACATACGATTACTACTTCCAACAATAATGTAAATAGTATTTATTTTGCTGTTAAGATATCCTCTATAGGATCCTCATATTTAAATATTTTCTTAAAGAATATTAGAACATAGACAAGAGTAAGTCCCTTTTTGGTAGAGAAAAACATGTCAGCCAAAACAATACGCAAGCATTTGCTATAAAAGGGCCACTACAATCCAGGAATTATAAATAAAATTATTGGGACACAGATTAGAAAGATAAACTTAGGTCAGTTTTTAGATAAATCTCTGTATCAGTCAGAAAATTTTCACTTAATTTTGTGCAATATTAGTAACCAGTGGATTTTTTCAGCAGAGCCTATAGTGTGCTTAGTATAGAAGAAATGAAATTTTAGCGTAAGTTATTTTAAATATTAGAAGTAGACTAGTTTTACCTAAAAATATTTTGTGTTGTTTCAATCTAAGGATAGTTGAAAAGAAATAGATGAAATACTCATAAGTGGGGAAGAAGTCAATGTATATCAAACATACTTTAAAATGATCAATTCTTCTGTTAATACAAACAAAGGAAAGACAGAGATCGGGGTGGAGACGTGAATTTTGTGCTAAAGTTTTTTTAGAAGTTCAGCAACTATCCTGGACAGTAGTAGATGAGAGTGTTCAGGGTGTGTTTTAAATAAACGGTGTGTAAACTGTGAAAGAAGACAGGTTGCTGAGACATGGTGATTTAATAATGGTTTATGAAAAACATTAGAAATAAGAATTGTCCTGAATTTTCCTTGTTATTCCATAAGAAAGAGAAACTGGAATAATAATCATGATCTTTGCAACAACTAAAGTCATATATATTGTTATTCACCAGGAAATGTCTATGGGTCTGTGTCAAAGACTAAGTACCCCACATGGAAAATACTTAAAAAATAATTCTGAGAGCCATCAATGTTATGTGGGATGTCAGATACAAAAAAAAAAAAAATGCAATTGATTAAGACAAGTTCTAGATATGCCTAAAAATTGGGATAAACTCTAAATAATTCCACTCCTAACATTTGAAATGAAGATGAAGGAAATATATAAGTTACAATCATTGGAATGAATCTAGAAATTAAGTGTAAGTTGGATCCTTTGGGAGTCTCATAAATGTCCAAATTGTATAGAATATTTTTAATTTTACTGTGATCGGGGAGTCTATTTCAATTATAAATTTGATTTAACTTGAATAAAACATGAAATGAAATTACTGTTTACTTATCTTGCTTTTAGCTTACTTGATATGTCTGATACCTCATGAGTCAATCATTCCACTAATATGTTCAGTTTTTCCCACCATGAAATGGTCTTTATTCCTGCTGCACTAAAGCAGCAACATAAATAACACTATACTTATTTTATAAATCTAGGATTGAACAGAAAACATTGGATTATATGACTCAGCAGAAAACACTGCATCCTCAGATTACAGATACTATTTTATACTTTTAAAAGTATACCATTCTTCAGTATAATTTTTCTGGATTTTAATTATAAAAACTAATGTTTAACAGTATATAGTGTGAGGCTTCATGAGTGGAAATTCTGTGATTATGTGTCACGTGAGAAAAACTTGACATACAAAAATTTTTAAAGCAAGAAAAAACTGTGTACCTGCAAAGAAGAAAAGAATCACAACAATTCAGCAGACACGTTTGATTTGAGTATTTTTAAAATATTTTTCTTAATCCATGATATTTGAGTTTTCATGTAAAATACGTTAGATGCTTGTTCTCCTAAAATATTGTTCTTTTAAAAACAGTAACAAAACCTATCAAAATATTGTGAGGTCAGCTTGACCAACTTTATTACTCCCTTGGATATTAATAAAAGCACAAATATAGTATTGTTGTTTTTGTTGTATCCAGTAAGAGTGAAAATAGCCAAAGGGGAGAGAAAAATTTACAAGAAGCACCAAAGTTAAAACATAAACCAGCTCCAAATTTATGATGACTTGGTAGTGAAATCTGTTACCTGGATCCCAGAAGAGATGCCCATACAATCACTTATAAATCCAAGGACCTCCATATGCAGCTCATTCAGTAAATGGGAGATAAAAACAACGGGGAGTTGTTTTCTCAGGATTCATTTGGCACCATTTCTTAAATGTTTTGTGCATAGTATTACCTGAAAACCTTGTTAAATGTTCTATGCCCTTATACATTATATTACACTTGGAATTGATGTTGCCCAAGATATTCATTTTTAACAAGATCCCTAGACGATTCTGATGTGATACTAGATCAGGCTTGAGACACTACTCAAAACTATACAAATAATCAGAACTGCAACCTTCCTGGAATCCAAAAACTGTTCCCAATCTTTTCTCCTTAGAAACTGGGTCTTCTCTCAGACTTATCTTAACATTTACAGGGACAAAATAATAATAGCTGGAATGTATTAAATTGTCTATATGCCTGACACTGTTTCAGGAACTTTATGTGCATTTTTGCTTTTAATTCCTATAGCTATTTCAGTATGCAGGTCGTATTATTACCATATCCACTTACTAGGTAAGTGGCAAGTAAGGTAGCTGAAATAGGTCAGTAGGACTCACACACTAGTAAGTGACAGAGCAAGAATTCTGGTGCAACTGATCTGGAACATGAGCTTTAGTCATGATGCCGTTTTAAGAGAAGCAAGTAAAGTCGAAAAGGAGAGAAGAAGAAGTGGCTGATAATTTTCTTTTTCTGTCTTAATGTCAGTTCTCTGCCTCTGCATTTTCTAGATTCCCTTTCCCTTTGTCCTCCTATTAGCTTTAGCTCAGGAATATTACAGGGGAGGAGAAGGGAAAATTCAGAGAGCATTCCTACCCATTTAGACAGCTTCTCTAAAATAATTGTGCCATCTCTATGATCTAGCTTTAATCTGGCATCCCTAAAATGGATCAAGTCTATAATAGGCGGCACCAACTTCTGGCCTCTGATAATACCACCTTGTAATTTTATTCTTCCTGTCTTAGGTTGCAGCTTCCTACAGTTACTAATACTATGCTTCCTCAATTTCCACAGTTTGAACTTTCAGTTTTTCTATCTGTAATTTGTTCCCTGTATTTTCTCTGTGAAACTATCTGGTGTAAACTTTGTTTTCCTAATTGGAAACAGATGGACTCTAGAAGGCACTATGGTATAGCAGAAGTAAAGGTAAAATAAATCTTTAAAAAGTGCTGGTCAAGAAGCAAACATTCTTTTATTTTTTATTGTATTTACTCATAACCCTTGTCTATCTTGTCTTAGAAACCAGCAGTCAAGTCTGTATGTACTACCTCAACGGGCAGTCTTGATATCTGTATTGACCAATGTGGGGTGGGGAGGGGGGACCTGTTGGAGGCTAGAAGCTAGAAGGAGAGGGAGATAAGTATATTTTTGTCCTTGCTTAATCCCATTGCTTGGCTTAGGATGATAGCACCCTTTTACAATACAAAACACTCAGCTTCTATAAAGTAGACCTCTCCAAACAGCTACACATTCTTGACACAAGTAATTATTTCTTTTTTCTTAACTGGCAGGCCTAGACCTTCTTTTATGGTGGAAACTGCAATGCTTCACTCAGATAGCCCTTCAACAAAGAATGTGATACCCCCGTCCACCTCCTCTAGGGCAACGTAACTCAAGCAATTCTGATTGGAGCTACTGACCTACTAACACTGGTTAGCTGTGGTTGTCTTGGGCTCACTTTGCGCTCAAATTTTATCTCTATCCAATACTGCTTTTTCCCTTCCCCCCCCCCACAGGTGTTGGTCCTGGATCTGAGAGCACTCCTTAATAAACATCCTGCATGCTAAACTCAGTCTCAGAATCTACTTCTCTAAAAAAATTCCACCTACAAAACCCAGAAGACTGCACTTTTTTTCCTTTTTCTCTCTTTTCTCTTTCTTTCTTTCTTTCTTTTTTTTTTTTTTTTTTTTTGTGAAGGTGTCTCGCTCTGTCGCCCAGGTGCCTTTTCGGCTCACTGCAACCTCAGCCTCCCAGGTTCAAGCAATTCTCTGCCTTGGCCTCCCCAGTAGCTGGGATTACAGGTTCCTGTCACCACGCCTGGCTAATTTTTTTTTGTATTTTTAGTAGACTGGGTTTTTTTGTGAAGGTGTCTCGCTCTGTCGCCCAGGTGCCTTTTCGGCTCACTGCAACCTCAGCCTCCCAGGTTCAAGCAATTCTCTGCCTCGGCCTCCCCAGTAGCTGGGATTACAGGTTCCTGTCACCACGCCTGGCTAATTTTTTTTTGTATTTTTAGTAGACTGGGTTTCACCATCTTGGCCAGGCTGGTATTAAACTCCTGACCTCGTGATCCACCCACCTCGGCCTCCCAAAGTGCTGGGATTACAGGCGTGAGCCACTGCAACCGGCAAGACTGGCACTTTCTACTGTGTTGGTCTCCATAAACACTAATCAGACCTCTGTAAATAGATTCAATTATCCAGTTTGCATAGGCCATCTGTTGCCACTAGGAAATGAACTGATACGGTCTTGTTATACATCTTATTTCCTCTGAGCGTGATGAAAGCTACTAAAGACTTTTGGACAGAGGGGTGATATGATGAGATTTGAATCAGATAGACTGCCGTGTGAAGAATACACTGTAGGAGGACAAGGGCAGAAGGAGTGAGATAGGTGAGAAAGTTATTGCAGTACCACAGATATGAATGATGGCAGCTCAGGCCAGGGTTGTAGTGGTAGTGAAAATCACTCTGATTTGGAATACATTTTAAAGTGGGCCTACAATATTTACTAAGAGATGATGGGAAAGAAAGAGACCAGCCCACTGTAGTTCCACATTTTTTATGTCTATCAATTAGAATATTTCAGTTACATTTTTTGAGATGGATATGGTTGCAAAAATTGCAATATAAGACATGAAAATAAAAAGTTAACTTTTGAATGCTAGCTCTTGGGTGCTTTTGTATACCTGACTGAAAATATCACCTTGACAATTTATATACCAGTCTGTACATGAAGGATAATAACAGGGCTGGATAACTATAGTAGAAAGTCATAAGACTTTAGGACAGCACTTAAAGCAACGTAAATAAGAAAGAGTGAGTGACACTAGAAAAGAGAAGAGGTTCATAGGGGTACTGTAAAGTAAACAAATCAGATTAGAAGAGAACAGCAAAGATAGAAAAACGGCAACTAATGATTTGGGAAATGAACCAAGGAAGATGTAAAAAAGTGTTTTAAGAATGAGGAAGTGAGCAACTGTATCAAATTCTATTGATCAAAGTAATAAAAGACTAAGAATGAAACATGTGGTGTACCAAAGTGAAGATCATTGCTGATTTGGCAAAGACTGTTTTGTTGTACTGATAGAGACGAAAGCTTAATTGTAGGTTGATTTACAAAATTCATGGAAATACATTAAAGAGATTATACACCTTAATCAAGTGTAATTTATCACAAGGAGCAAGGATTGTTCAAAAGACAATCAATAAATATGCTACAACATATTAACAACATGAAGAATAGAAACTACAGAGTCATCCTCAGATGTAGAAAAAGCATTCAACAACATTTTACACCTTTTCCTGATAAACATGCCTGACAAATTGGGTATACAAGAAATGTACCTCAGTATCATAAAGGCCATGCATAAGAAGTCCACAGCTAACATTATAGTCAATTGTGAAAAAATAAAAGCTGTTCTGTTGCGGAAGTCAAGGACCCTATAAAATCAGCAACAACATGAAAATGTGCAGTCTTACTACTTCCATTCAACTCAGTACTAGAAATCTTAGCTATAGCAATTAGGCAATAAAAGGCACCCATATTGGAAAAGAAAACTTAAAAATGTCTCTGTTTGCAGATGACATGATCTGGTATATAGAACACCCTAAAGACTAAAAAATATAAAAATAAAAAACAAAAACAAAATATTATTAAACACTGATGAAAGAAACTAAACACAAATAAAAGGAAAAGCATCCCACGTTCATTGATTGGAAGAATTAATACTATTAAAATATCAGTACTACTCAAGTGATCTACAGATTTAATACAAACCTAACAAATTTCAATGTCATTTTTCACAGAAATAGGAAAAACCAATTTTAAAATTCATATGGAACCACAAAAGACTCCAAATAACCAAAGCAGTCTTGGGAAAGAAGAAAAAGCTGCAGGCATTGCACTTATTTATTTTAAAATATATTACAAAGCTACAGTAATTTAAATAGTATGATACTGGTATAAAGACAAAAATATAAACCAGTGTAGCAAAATAGAGATCCTAGAAATAAATAGATATAAATATTTTCAATTGATCAACAAGGGTGCCAAGAATACACAGGAAAAATTATATTCTCTTAAACATATAATGCTAGGGAAACTGAATTTCCACATACAAAAGGATGATATTGGAACCCTTTCTTACACGATATACAAAAGTCAACTCAAAATGCGTTAAAGACAAATGTAAGACCTGAAACTGTAAAACTTCTCAAAGAAAACACAAGGGAAAAATTTCTTGACATTCGTCCTGGAAATTATTTCTTGAATTTGACACCAATAACAAAGACAACAAAACCCCCCAAAATAAATGGAACTGCTTCATATTGAAAAGCTTCTGTACAGCAAAGAAAATGATCAAGAATGAAAAAGACATCATATGAAATGGGAGAAACTATTTCAACACCATCTATCTCGTGGTTTGGTTAATATTCAAACTATATGAGCATAATGTGTAAGGATCTCCTACAACTGAATAGCAAAAGAAAAAAAAAGAAAAAGAGAAGAAAATCTCATTTAAAAATGAACAAAGGGCTTAAATAGACATTTCTCCAAAGAAAACATACAAATGTCTAAGTTATATGAAAAGATACTCAGTACCACTAATCATCAGAGAAATGCAAATATAAACCACAATAAGGTATCACCTCACGTCTGTTATGATGACTATTATCAAAAAAAAAAAAAAATAAACAAGTGTCAGTGAGGATGTGGAGAAATTAGAACCCTTATACAAGATTGATAGAAATGTAGAATGGTACACTCTCTATGGAATACAGTATGCAG
>NW_012121043.1:8470178-8573006 GCF_000951035.1 Colobus angolensis palliatus | reverse complement strand
AAAGAGAAGAAAATCTCATTTAAAAATGAACAAAGGGCTTAAATAGACATTTCTCCAAAGAAAACATACAAATGTCTAAGTTATATGAAAAGATAGGCAGTACCACTAATCATCAGTAGTGAGACAATATAAACCACAATAAGGTAGCCTACCAACTATTGACTGATGACTATTATCAAAAAAAAAAAAAAGATAACAAGTGTCAGTGAGGATGTGGAGAAATTAGAACCCTTATACAAGATTGATAGAAATGTAGAATGGTACACTCTCTATGGAATACAGTATGCAGTTTCCTCAAAAATGCAATAATAATATACACTATTATTATCATTCAATGATGAGCCTGATGACTTAAAAATATACATAGGAAAACAGAACTGCAGCATAAACTTGTTATCTCTATTCTAATTTTAGCTCTTCTCTTTCTCTAGTACTTCTCTTTTTTTTCTAGTTCTTCTCTTTCTCTAGTAGTAGTGTGTGAGTTTACTGACTATGGTAGAGATTCGTAAGAGATAAATGCAGGTATAAATAGTCAATGCAAAAAATTCTAAATAATTCCATTACATTTCTGTTTTATGCATGAACTACCTGTATACAGGGTATCTTTTAAATACATTAGCTTTCTTTCACTTATTTTCCATTGTCCAAATTGTTATTCAAAATGTGAATACTTTTTATGAAACTATTTTATTTGCTAGATATCTAAATAACTCCATAGACAAGTCCTGTATATTTTTCTGAACCGTGAAATTCTAAGTAGCTGTGTTATCATTAGATTTTTGTGTGTGATTCTAAGAAACTAATATGCTTATAATAAAATGAGATTCCATTTCAGTACTGCAGAGGATTATACAGCATAATGATGATTAAAAATACTTTGAAAGATTCTTATTCAGAGGCAAAGCTTTAAGAGAATCCTATATTATTGAAAAAGATACTAAATCATTCAAGTATTATATGAATTTCTTAATATCAAAGTATTTGTGATTTACAATATAAATTGTTACTTAGTATTCTATTTAAGCTGTATCAAAAAATGGCATATAAAACTAAGTATACATTTATAATATTATTTGATAGCATAGGAGTCATGAAATTGTTATAACTTCCTTTTACAGTAAAGGCACTTCATTTTCCATATGACCACATCATATTTAAATTCTTTTCTCAAAAACACTTATACAATATCTGAAGGTCATAAATGAATTTTGGTCAAGTAATAAAAGATATATTTAATGCATATATTAAAAATTATCAACATTATTTTGAATTTCTACTTATAAATGGAAACAGAACTGGCTCATTTAAAGGAATGTATCTATTTTAAACCTCTAAGATTTCAAAACATTCACTCAATCTAGTATTCATTTAGTAATATAATTTGTGATTGATTCAAATTCAATCCTATGATTACATTTTTTCTAATAAGGAAGAATTTTCTATTACTCTCTACTTATTTGTAAGATGACAAGGATTATTAGCAGTTTTCCAGTACATATCATAGATTATTTTGAAAACGGCTGAAAGTATTCCCCTTTTTTAGTCACCCTTTGCAATTTGACTTTGAAGTTCTTCTCATCAAGTGATAATTCATGTTTTTGTATTTTGGTTCAGTTCTTGGCTTCATACAGGAATATTGTAGCATCAGAAACTGCTAATTGTAATTAGAAGAAAACAAGCTCTGAACAGAACATTGTTCCCGAGTCAAACAACTTTTGATCAAATATAATTTCAAGATACATGTGTATTGAATGAGAATATTCTGAAAACGTATCAAAAATGCTTACTCCTTCATCTTTATTACTAAAATGCATACTATGAAACCCATGATTATAGAAATGCTACAGCCCATTCCCCAACTTCTATTTTAATAACTGAGAACCCTGGAGAGCAAGTCATTATTCAGAATGATACTTTACCGCATTGAGAAATTTGACATGAACTATGATTAATGTGACTCTGATCAAACACTGTGCAATGCTGAGATTTCAATTTGAATTTTTAAATTAGCTTTTTCTCACCATGCTGAAATCAAACATCCACTGATTAAAGGAAAATAAATTATAAAGCAAAAGGATAAATTTTGAATCAGAAATTACATTTTTATCAATTGACTTTAACTTATTAAAATATATATATTTTCTATTTGACCTACAGAGAGACAAGTGAGAGAATTAAAAATAAAATTGAAGAAAGCACAGCATGACTCCTCAGGACAAACTTTTTAAAGGAAACCTTGGCAAATCATCATAAAAATGTTCTTAAGAAAAGTCAAACATATAGATTCTACTATTCTATTGTAAGGACCAAATACAAATTTAAAATTAGAGGCTTAATTCTCTGTTGAAAATAAGGGAAAAGATTTTCCTTTCTCCCTTTTTCTTTGGGCATTTACTTTAAAACTTGTAAGTACACACTTTCTGTTTTTTGAAATGTATATAAATCCTTTCGAAGACTAGATTGGCCTTTCGTCAACTTTATGATACAATAATGTCTTTCTCAAAGACCTGAAACATCTCTCCAGCATGCAAACATCAAGAGAGATAGCACCCATATCTCCCAGCTTCTTGGGAGGGTAGGAGCCTAATGTCACTGCATGCCAAGCTTTAAGATGTAAAATTACCTTCTGCCATGAAAACCTGATAAATCTGTTTTTCCTCCAGATAAAGTCAATAAGCTAACACAGATAGTCGCCACAATTGCCAGGTAAAGTTAAGATGAACTACATATGATAAATAGTATTATCAAGTTCTCTTACTTAAAGACTATTTGTTTATCTTGAAAACATATATGTAATGGGTTATATCTGCTTGGCTATGTACAAGAGTGAGATTTACAATCTTTTAGCGGATTGCCTGTGATGTTTGTTATACTCTCATTTAATGGAGCTGTGTTTGCTCAACGATGGAGACACGTTTGAGAATGTGTCCTTAGGCAATTCTGTAATCGTACAAACATTGTAGAGTACACTTACACAGACCTAGATGGTATGGCCTACTACACACCCAAACTATCTGGTATAGCCTACTGCTCATAGTCTGCAAACTTGTACAGCGTGCTACTATAGACCACTGTAACACAAAGGTATTTCTGTGTCTAAACATTTCTAGAAGTAGAAAATGCACAGTAAAAATAAGGTGTTAAAATCTGCAGCACCACTGTCATATACGCAGTTCACTGACTGAACTGTCATTATGCAGTTCATGACTGTACTTACCAATGATAAAGATACTATCTTTCTCCACTATTATTGTGCAGTTTTCTAGATTGGAAAATTTTTGTTTTTAATTATAATTACTCACACTATCTTGCATTAAATTAATTAAATTAAAAACTTTAGCAACACTGCAAACCACTTAATCAATCAAGGTAGGAGAGAGGTGGAGCCCAGAGAGTGTACAGACAGGTGCTATGGTCTGAATGTTTTTACCTCACAAAATATGCAGATGTTGAAATTCTAACCCTCAAAGTTATAGTATAAGAAGCAGGGCATCTGGGGTGGTGGTCAGGACATGTGAACTCTGCCCTCATGAATGGAATTAGTGCCCTTATAAAAGAGATCCCAGAGAGCTAGCCAGCACATTCCACCACAGGAAGACAGAGCAAGAAGGTGCCATCTATGAGAAAGTCCTTACCAGACATCGAATCTGCCAGAGCCTTCGTCTTGGACTTCTCAGCTCTCAGAACTGTGAGAAATAAATTTCTATGGTTTATAAGCCACCCATTCTGTGGGATTTTATTATAGCAGCCCGAATGGATAAACTAAGGGAACCGAGTTATTTTAAGAAGAAAAAAAAAAAGGAGTCTTACAGAAACTATGCTTGGGATAGTTGGAAAAAAATTATCTGTAGAAGAAACACCAGAAAAATAAAAATAAAGATGCCTAACACATAGAGTACTTTAAAGAATACTTAAATTATAATATATATGTGAAAATATTTTACAGCATTATAAGATTACACTTTTTACCATACATGGTCTTAACATTTGTATGAGAAAAAAACTCCAAAAATTGCACTTAACAATGGCATTTACCAAAAATAGAGTTTTATAAGTTGCAAATTTATTGCTTTATTTCTTTCTCTCTCTTAATTTATTTAAATGTCCACCCCCTAAAAATAAATCTCATTTCATAAATATGCAATAAGTATATTGTAGGAGTTGTAAGATACAATAAGCTTTCTTCCTATGTTTAAATTCATTTAAAATATTTTATTTTAGATTTCTGTAGGTTTGTCAAAACACTTCATTTGTCTTAGTGCATGAGTTTAAGTGTTCATTATAAGCACATGATTGCAGAGTATAACAGGTAAATACATGTGTAGCTAAGTTCAATCTAGAAAAATAAATCTTAGTGATTGCTAATTCTGTCTCTTTTTATACTCTAGGTCCTTTTACAACTGAATAGCTAAGAGAGCTGCATTTTTTTTCTTGAATTAATTATATTTTTACCACCAACAAATATTTAAGATATTTCTAAATTATCATTGCCATGAAGAAGCTGATTACATTGTAGGTCATATAAAAGTGCATAATTTTCTCCTAAGTTTTAGAATTTCCAAATTCCTATTTGAAATGATCCTGATCTTAACTGGTGGCTCACACTCTGCAGCATGCAAAAAAGGTAACCTCAAGCTACAGACTCTTCTTTTTACCTTCTTTGGATCTTTGAGAGTATCAAGAGTTTGGTTTGCTAACTACCCTATAAAATGAAACAGGCTGGGCCCGGTGGCTCATGCCTGCAACCCCAGCACTTTGGGAGGCCGAGGCGGGTGGATCACCTAAGGTCAGGAGTTCAAAACCACTTTGGCCAACATGGAGAAACACTGTCTCTACAAAAAATACAAAAAATTAGCTGGGCGTGGTGGCGGGCACTTGTAATCTGGGAGGCAGAGGTTACAGTGAGCCGAGATCGCACCATTGCACTCCAGCTTGGGCAACAAGAGTAAAAATCTGTCTCAAAAAAAGAAAAAAGAAAAGAAAAGGAAAAAAAGAAAAAAGAAAAGAAAGAAACAATTGTCCTAAGATGTTAAAAATCTTTCTGTTACTGTTATTAGATCTGAAATAAGCTGAGCATTATATCAATATATTTGTCCTTTGAATCTGTTTAGGGCTACTGCAAATTACAAAGATATAAGGATTAGTTTTTCATATTAGTTAGAAAGATAAAAGGTCATATTTAAACAAATCAATAAAAAGCAATTTTTCACTGAAAGCAATCAACACTCACGATGGTCATTATAATCCAAAATAAACCAGCTACAGATATTAGTGAAGGAACTGAAGCACTGTGTGGCAAAACATAGACGGCAGGAATTAACTGAATGCTGTCATTTTATTTGATTGCCTCTATTTAAAGTTTGCTTCCACACCCTCAACCTCATGCCATAAATCAAGTGCATAATATTTACATAGAATGTCCCAACGTATTTGTCCCTATTTCAATATCACATCTGAGTTTTTTTTTTTTCAAATCTTTTTTTAAACTTAGAAATCATAATAGAATGTTCTGTGTCCTTTAAATTATGTGGTCCAGTTAGTTTTTAAATGATAAACTAATTTTAAGTAATTTGCTATGTAATGAAAATTATAACAAGGGTGCAACAACATATTTGTGGTAAATAAACATATAAACATGATGGGGCCATAACATACTTAATGTCTGTATACATTTTAAGATGTTGCATAATAGTATTAATTTTATTAACAACACATATTAATACCAGAGGTTACTATTTAAAGATTTAAAGAAAAAAATGGGACTAAACATTCTCTACATACTCTTGTCTACACATTTTGTCAAATGTCTCTCCACAAGCAGTACCTCTAATTATGGAGGATAATCAGGAATCGGGGAGAATATTTTATTCACCCATCATAAGAATAGACTTTCTGGATTTTAATTATAGAAAACCAACATCTAAATCTCAAACCAATGGGGTGTGTGTGTGTACGTGTGTGTGTGTGCACGCATATTATGCAATTAAAAACATGACTATTTATTTTATCCCTTCACCTCTAGAATTTCAAGTTCCTCATAATGAGGCAGCTTGTTTTCTTATTTTTTCTCATTTCAGATATCGTCTCTATTATTTCAGAACAAGAATAGTGATTGCATTTGGTGAATTAAGATATAAAGGATTGAAATTCAAACTTTCAGTGAAAGATTTTAGAGGATTGAAATGGTTTCGAAAAATTAAAGCTTGCATTCATACCAATAAAATCAAAACAATGGGCCAGGTGCAGTGGCTCACGCCTTTAATCCCAGTAAGTTGGAAGGCCAAGGCGGATGGATCACCTGACGTCAGGAATTCGAGACCAGCCTGGCCAACATGGTGAAACTGTGGTTCTACTAAAAATACAAACGTTAACTGGGCATAGTGGCGGGCACCTGTAATACCAGCTACTTGGGAGGCTGAGACAGTAGAATCACTTGAACCCAGGAGGCAGAGTTTGCAGTAAGCCAAGATAGTGCCACTGCACTCCAGCCTGGGTGACAAGAGCAAAACTCCACCTCAAAACAAACAAACAAAAAAATCAAAACAATTAAATTATTTAACTCTGCATTTACAAAGAAAATGAAGTTAAAATGTATAGCATATATACACACATATATTCCTCTATATATATGCCTGTGTACATATATACGCATGTACACGCGTGCACACACACACACACACAGAGGAGGATGCATATATGTGTGCATACACACACACACACACACACACAGACACACACACACACACAGACACACACACACACAGAGAGAGAGTATGGTCCAGGAAAGACCACTGATCAAGCTGCAGAAAACTGTATCTTAAACTATTTGTTACGAAAATATATCACAACAAATACACAAATAGCTTCTAAAGATCATTAATAAATACTTTGCATTTAAATACATAAGAGGGTTTGGGAGGTATAATCAGCAGGGTAAAGCCATGAGGAATATTATATTTGGGTTGAAATGAGGTGGTGACTTTGAAGCAATAGTTTTTTTTGTTTTTCTTTTTTCTCTCTATAGATGTAGTTTTGAAAAGCATGATAAAAATGAATTTCTTTCCCCCAAACTAAATAAATAAATATTTCAGTTACTGTAATATAATTATTTACACTTGACTTTGTCACTCCTTGTGTTAAAATTTAAGATTTTATATTCTTGAAACTTACTTCCTTGGCAGTAAAGATTATTAGACTAAATATTGGTGTTTTAGTATAATAATGCCTGGTGGTAACATTGTTTTAAGAAAAAAAAAAGAAAAAGCAAGGCAGGAAGAGAGGAAAGCAGGAAAGAAAGGAAGGGAGGAAAGGAAGGAAGGGAGAAAAGAAAGAAGGGGAAATAAAGGAGGAAAGAAAGAAAGGAAAAAGTGATAGAAAGGGAGGGAAAAAGAGTCATGTTATCTAAAGATGCAAAACCTAAATGCTTAGAAAACAAAAACATATTCAGTAACTTACTTTCTAAAAATAGTACCAGCACATTTATTTACTATTTTAAAATATGTTTCTATTCATATATGTATATAAACCGATTAGATAAAAACTTTAAATTTGTCTAAGATCCAGGTTGATTGGTTGATACTGTCAAAAAGAAAAAAAAAAAGAAAGAAAGAAAAACATGTCTTCCTAGAGCAGGAAATCTCTCCAACAAATAGATTAAATGTGAAGAATTCTGAAATTGAATTGCTTTCCAGGCTGCATACAACATCTGATGCTTGATTCATTTTTTTCATAAATAGATCTCTCCATGTACAAATAAGTGTAACATTTGATATATTTTGTGGGCATTGATAAATTTCATACAAATGGAGCTCCATTTACTTGCCTTTTCCAGAACAAAGTATTAGTGGTTACCTTTAACAGGTCTTGCCTTTGATTTTATTTAATTGCACAGTATATTTAAGCTTTATGTTGTACTATTGCTATCATGTATCTGTTAGAAAAAGTCCAAAATGATTGGAATCCTTCCTTTTTGCTCTGCTTTTTTCTTTCATTTTATTTACTGATTCAGTTTTTCTTTTCCTGTGATTTATTTGTAGTTACAGCAGACTTTAATGCCTCTCATCTTGCCAGGAACAGGGACTTTCCATCACATTACCTCTATATTTAGAGAATTCCACTAGGTGTCAATAAAGTAGAGAATTGATTTTTAAGATCTTGATGTTAATTCTCCAGATTTACACAACATCAATCTATCCGTTCTTCTTTGCTTTATTTTTTCCTTTTTTTTTCCTTCCTTGCCAAAATGACTTCATGACTTACCCTCTAAAGAGACTTTTCCTGCATTAAGCTATATTTTCTGTGGTGTTATAAGACCCTGGGGCAAAAGCATTGGTAGCATTACTTCTTCTTTTTACTTAATTGCATTTTAAACATAGTACCAAACAAGGTACTTTCTGTTTACCCCCATTTGGACATATCCCGTCCCCTTTGGAAGCAGCAAGTGGCAGGGAGGGCAATCAATGGAACAAGCAGCCATAATTGCCAAGCAGAAAAGCTGGTTTGCAAAAAGTCACTACACCAACAGAATGAGCCTAATTTTATTCCAATTTTGTAATTCTTTCTATAAAGCAGGGTCCGGTATATAGAATATGTGAAGGGATATGAATGAATAACTCATGTAGCTTATTTGTAATAGCTAACCAGTTCTGTAAGAGATACAAGTATGCAGGAATTAAAACAACTCAGTATTCTAAGTTTTATTTATTAACTTCAAGAAAGCCACTTTCCACTGGCCACTTTCCACTGCAAAAGCAGAATCATTCATTGTTACCCCACCCTCCATTTCAACCTTTGAGTTTTTCCTCAGGACCCCTTCACAGGTGAACTTAGCTATAAATCCTATTTAATATTTAATTATCTTTAAATATGACATTTCTAGTTATCGCTTAATTATGGAAGGAAATTTATCATCAGTAATCAGAAACACATCATAAATGGTTTTGTTTTTGCTTCTTTGTCTCATCCAACAAATATTTGTGGCTTATCCCATTTTTATGATGATAAAAACTAAATATTACCATTATCCCCTCTTCCTTGTTTGATGACCAGGAAAATTTCAGTATAGCACATAAAAGTATTTATATTTCTAAGTATGTTTCTGCATTTTTCCTGTTTAAAACAATAATTGTATTATTCTACACTAAATTTGCTACCTAGTGTAGGGGAGAACATTAATAATTGAACGGTCAAATCAGACTAATACAAATCAAATATCTTGCTTCATATCAAGCTTTACTAATAATTTGAAGGGTGCCATCAGTCAGCAGGCTCAGATGAAGCAGACAGGGGCCTGGAACATCAAGTGCAGCTCCCCAGGTCCTTTTTTCTCACAACAGAAATGTGTCCTTTGCTCCAGAATAACAGATGAGGTCTCCAAGGGAGCTAACAGCAGGAAGAGTCATTGAGTTTTCAAATATTTATGTTTTGTACAACAAAGAGTTGTATAGCTTGTATTAACTACTCCAGGGAGCCACGCTTCATAAATCCATAGATACTCTTCACTATAGGCAATCCTTAACCAAGGACATTCTGCTAATGGCAGTTCAAAGATAAAGTTTCTTCTTCCTAGCAAATATCACTTGTCTTTTAACCTAGAAGTCCAGATGACACAGTTATTAGACCTGGTGAACTGCCTTCTTTCCTTCCCTTGGGAAGTGACCTTAGTAAGGAAAATGAGTGTTCATCAGGTCAGCTTCTGTATGTATCTATGTATCTCCTTTATTGCCAGAGCTATAACTTTGATGTGAATAGATTTTCCACAATTTGTGTGACCCTATCATATACAAACAGCAGTTAGAATTGTAACTTGTCCTTCCTCACGTTGATCTAGTCTCTGCATCTTTCTTTAGTTGTATTTCCTGCCATATTCCTCCTCATCCTTTGCCCTACTGCGCACCTGAACCATTTTTGCTTGGTCGATTTGTGGTTTCTCCACAAACAATGATGTTACATGCCTCCTTGCCTTTGTCCTTGCTCCTGTCTCTGGTAGGACCACCCTCACTCAACCTGTCTTCCCTGACACACTGATGCCAGTTTCTCCTTATAGATTCAATATAGGCATCGCCTACTTCAGGCAGTCTTCTATCTCACCCCAGTATGAGGTATGATGACCTTTTCTTTGCACCCTGCATCCCATACCTATCTTTACTTCTTAATGTTACAAACTTTATTGGCTTGGACTTTAACTCCACCCCCCATTTTTCCCACAGACTTCAATTTGGAGACACCATATTTACGTCTCCTACATATTTCTTTCTTCAAGTTTTGGTTTATGGAATTATAAATACTGATGCAATCTTTATTCAATACGTTATTCCTTATAAGGATGAGATAAATTGGAACAGTAGGGATTTATACACTATTAAATTATTTGTTGTATATTAATCCAGGGGTCCCAATGATATTGTGAAATTTAGTATAGCTTTTATCTTTTCAAATCTGTCAAGTTCCGAAAGTAGTTCAATCACTTTTAAAAATGTTTTACATGTTTTAAATAATTTCAACTTTTATTTTAGGTTCAAGGGGTACATGTTCAGGTTCGTATTATGGATATATTGTGTGATGCTTAAGACTGCAATACAAATGATCATGTCACCCGGGTATTAAGTATAGTACCCAACATTAGTTTTTCAACCCTTCCCCCTCCCTCTCTCTCACCTCTATAGCCCCAGAATCTATTTTTGCCACTTTTACGCCCACGAGTACCCAATGTTTAGTTCCCATCTATAAGTCAGAATATGTGGTTTTTGTTTTTTTGTTTCTGCATTAATTTGCTTAGGATAGTGGCCTCCAGCTGCATACATGTTGCTGCAAAGGACATGATTTCCTTCTGTTTCATGCCGATGCCTATTTTAATGTTCAAATTGTATTAACAATTTCTCATATATTTCCTGATAGGTAGAAATCTTGTTTTAATGCCACATTCCCAAAATTGAATCCATATTCCCAGTATAAATATTCAAATTCCATAAATAATGGGCATTTTTAAATTATTAAATAAGCACCTACTTAATCAACTAAGCTTCTCTTAAGACAATCTCATTCTTTCCATTAAAGAAAAAAAAACTTTGCAAGTTGCTGTATATATGGCAGTAGGTAAGATAGCCAGAACTCTGCTCTCACCTGATGGCATATGGTAGTGCTGCTCAGGAAGTTCTCTACTAGCCACCTATGTCAAGATTTCTTGCATGGACAGAAAACTAAAATGCAGATGTCTAGACCAAACACATGTCCAAAATGTCAGAACTCTGAGCACAGATTCCAGGCATTTGCATTTTTCTAAGAATCTCCCAGGTTGCTATCATACACGCAAGACTTTTGAAGATCTCCAGTTTACTTGAGACAAGATTCCAAATATAATTTCATAAACTGAGATTGATTCAATGGTTAAGCTAAGTTTCACTATACAAAAGCAGTCAGGCCATAAAGCATGTGTTTTCTTCATTTCAGCAATTATAGGATTCCAACAGAGTCACAATAAAAATCATCCATGCTATGATAGGAAGCACACACACACACACACACACTTCACTGCAGGAAGCAAAACAGCTCAACATTAAGACACGTTTCTTATTACTTGGTAACCCCTGACAACTTACAAAATAAAAAAGATCCCTGAAAAAAAAAAAAATCCCTGAATACTCCTGAATTTTTGGGTTTTATAGTTATTGACCATGTATCTCTCATAATCATTACAATATATGCCAATTTGCATCACTTAAATTATATAAGGTTTTTGGAGAATACACATGTATGTATATTTTTCCCCTGAGGTGTATTTTTATTTTATATATGTAGAAAAAATTTTTAAATATATGTGCCTTTCATACATATTCATATATGTGCCTTTTCTTCCAAAAGTTTGGCTATTCCTTGAAATCAGTGACTGAACATTCTTTATAATTCCTACTTGCCCATAGCAAAATGAGGGCATCAGAGGACACCAAAGCTAACAGAGAAACAGTTTGAGAGTAAAGTTTCTACTTTAGAAAGCAAAATATAATATATAGATAACAAAAAGTCCAGTTATGATTTGTTCATTTAATTTGTTTAGAAATAGTATGTTTAGAAATAAATATAGGGATATTGTTTCTATATTCTTACCATACTTTCTTACACCATTATTCTAAAATTTGAAAAGTACATTTGCACTGGCTTTAGGGCACTGTGGTTATATTTATACAAAACTGAACATCAGCCCTAGAATTTTAGGAAAGATGGACCCAGACTATCAGAAAGAGTAAGAGAGTGTTAATCCAAATTTTTCCCTGAGGTATAGTTTTATTTTTCAGTAGGACATAAGAAATATGTATCTCCCAACTTAGTACTGTTAAAGAAAGAAAGTATTCTTAGTATCACTTCTTCTCCAAAAAGTTTTTGAGGAAATTGTAATATCATAATCACAGGGTTTCTCTGTAAGACTTGTTCAGAATTTTTTACAGAGTCCAGTTTAAACTGTCTTCCACTTGGATGAATGGGACCTTAGTTGTCTTGTTTTTTTTATTCACTCTTATCTAACAATGGTTGTTTTTGTCTTACCAGCTAATTCTTAAATTCAAAAACTAAAATTCACACATTATTAAATTGGAATAAAACACATAATTTATGTTAATTTAATGTGTATGAAATATTTTAACAAGTATTTGCTGTGACAAAGTCACTCAGACTTTTAAAAAGAGAAAATCAGACTCACAAATATATTTTATGTTATTTCACTTTTATTCAATGCGTGTGTAACCATATACTGAATTTCAGGTCATAAAGAAGGCATGATAATGACAGAAATATGAATAAGACATATTTTATATATTAAGGAAGCTCAGAGCTTACTAAATGAAAGAGAACATGTACTCAAAAAATGTACTAGGAGCTAGAAAAGATTAACACTAAAATAGAAATAAATATAAATTATGTTTTATGAATTTTGGTATTTAACAGCTTTATTTCTCAATTTTCTCATTTGAATAGGAGAATAATAATGACAAGATGGAAGAATTGTTTATAGGATTAAGGACAATATATTACAGTATTTTTTCATTCTATTAGTAGGTCCTCAAGAGACTAGAACTATTACCATTTTTACTTAAGACACTTTCACGAAAGCAGAGAAGTTTTATCTGGAAGTAAAAGAAAAGAGAGAGAGAGAGACAAAGAGACACATGTGATGTTCCTAGTGGGAGCTGAGATGCAGATAAAACATTCCAGGTACATAGAAGAAAAGACCTAAAAGAGCATATTTTTATTCCATAAAGACTAATAATAAATTCTTAATAGAAAATATCTCCACTGATTTGATTTAATAAATGAATGTTAATTATTTTTTTCCAAAAATTTTCTAGAAAGTTAGGCCACCTGGATCATGTGTTATTCTGTATAGTAATGCATTATTTTTCCCTCAAAAAAGAACACAGGATAGACTAAATAACTCAGTGTAAATTGGTCAGTAAGGCAGGATCTATGTAGATAAATAGAATAAAACCATCGAAATTTTAACAATTCAAACATGAACACCACTATCCATGAACAATTATATGATGTGTAGTTTAAAAAATGTCATTGCCATTAGAACATAACCATATCTTTACAATGAATAATATACATCTTGGCTTTGAGAGTAAGTGTGAGCATCAGAACGGAGGGAGTGCTGCTGTTTTCAGAAAGAAGAGAGTAGCACACATTTATCACTGCTCCATACCATGTATGTACATCAAGTAGTTCTCTAGTCATTTTATATTTTATCAAAGCTGCTAATGTTACCATATTTGAATGTTCAAAGGACAGAACTAGCATATTTCTTGCATTCATGCTACATATTTTTTCCTAGGAATTATTCTCTCATTACTAGATTGTTTTGCTTTTTTATCTTTTCGAGGTAACATTAATAGGTTTTGCTGCCAGTTCTTCAAGTGAAGAAATTTACCATTTATCTAAGTTGTTGAATGTTGCTAAAAAAATCGAAATGTCATTCTGTAAGATTTTTGCTTAAGCCCATGTTTGTATTAGAGTTCTCCAGAAAACAAGATAAGCAACAGGATGTATGTGTATGTGTGTGCGTGTGCACACACAAAGAGACTTATGCGGAATTGGTTTAGATGATTTTGGAGGCAGACAAATCCCAAGCTCTGCTGTTGGCAGGAGTGAGATGCACAAAGAATGAATGTCTCATTTCAAGTCCAGAGGCAAAGACAAACTAACGTTCCAGCACAAAAGCATTCAGGCAGGAGGAATTTTTCTCTTACAATGGAGGGCCAGGCTTTTTGTTCTATTCAAACCTTCAACTGATTGAATGAGGCCCACTGACGTTATGGAGGGTAATCTGCTTTATTCAGTCTGTCAACCTAAATCTTAACTTATCAAAAAACACCCTCGCAGAAACACCCAGAATAATGCTTGACTAAATATCTGGATATCCATGGTTAAGTCAAGTTAGACACACAATTTAACCATCACAGTACCTGACTTCACATTAAAAAATGCAAATAAAAAGATGCAAAATTTTAATAGCACTAGAAAGTAGGTATGTTGATTAAAGTTATGACAGCTCTAGAATAAATGTTCATTACTTATAGCAGGAAGAGATCTTGAGAAATATTAGTGGAGGCTGAGAACTACAGAGAATACTACTATACCCTTTTTAAATTGAATCTATAGATTTACTTTAGGGGAACAGAATCTTAATTGAAGAAGAAAACTGTCTCTTACTAAATCTATGTAACTTCTTAGGGCATATTCACAGTATTTCTATTAGGACTTCTCTATCTATTTAAGGATTACATTTCCCAATATTGTATAAATAGTGTTAGACAATACACATGCTGTTACTGCATTTTGAGATAGTAGGAAGGCCAAAATATTATGAAAAGCCACAGGAGAAATATACTGTGGACACAATATTGTTTTATACATTTATGCTAACTACGGAGAACCTCTAGTTCTCCAAAACCAAAGTACTTTCTTTTTTTTTTTTTTGAGGCGGAGTCTCGCTCTTTCGCCCGGACTGGAGTGCAGTGGCCAGATCTCAGCTCACTGCAAGCTCTGCCTCCCGGGTTTACGCCATTCTCCTGCCTCAGCCTCCCAAGTAGCTGGGACTACAGGCGCCCGCCACCTCGCCCGGCTAGTTTTTGTATTTTTAGTAGAGACGGGGTTTCACCGTGTTAGCCAGGATGGTCTCGATCTCCTGACCTCGTGATCCTCCTGTCTCGGCCTCCCAAAGGGCTGGGATTACAGGCTTGAGCCACCGCGCCCGGCCCAAAGTACTTTCTATATAGCCAGAGCTAAATATGCAACTAAGTAAGTGTTTTATATTATAGCAGAGGCAGTTTAAGTAAATAACTTCCAGATAAAGAAGTCAGTTACAGCCTATGAATGATACTGAGATACTGATATCATTTACCTGGTAAATGAGAGATACTGAGAGTATCCAGCAGTCAAGTCTCACTAAATTAAACACACACACACACACCACACATACACAAATATTCAAAAACTATTGCTTTGGAAACACGGACAAAAGTTCTATCTTTAAATTAAAGTTTTAAAATGAATACCTGAATGTTTTCAATTTATTTTCTTATGTTAATAACTAATAAAAACAATATTTCTGATGTTGTAAAAAAAGGAAAATAAATGAACCTACAGATCCAAGAACTTCAAAGTCAAGCACAGAAACCCAACAAAACACCTTAGTTAAACTGCTTAAAACCAGTGACAATGTCCCAAAAGTAGCCAGAGGTAAAAGGCACATCATGTACAGATTAAACTAGAGAGGAGATTTCTCATTTGAAACAATTCAAGTGAGAAAACTGTGAAGCAATTTCTTTAAAGTAATAAAAGAAAAAAGGAATATTTTTCAAATACAAAGACCAAATCAAGACATTCTCAGCCATGCAAAAGCTGAAACAAATCTTACAAATTCAGACGTAGGAAGCTGAAGCAATCCAGCAGGTCTGTACTACAAGAAAGTCAGTCTTCTTTGTCAAACCCCATCGTCTCAGCCCCAAAACTCCTTAGCCTGAGTAAGAGAAAGAAATGTCAAAATTAGTCCTTCGGGAAGAAAAATGATGCCAGATATAACTCTGAAACACCACAAAATTCAAGAAACAGCAGAAATGGTAAGTGCATGAGTAAGTATAACAATCTTTTATCACGTTATTTAAATATCTTTAAAACATAATTGTGTTTAAAAAAGACAATAATTAATAGGAGACATACAGCCTATGTAAAATTAAATGTATGGTATCAATAGAGCAAATATCAGCAGAGGAGAACTGTACACATACCAACATTTGAAATTAAAATAGTCGATTCTGTTTTGTTGTTTTAATTTATTTTTAGATGCAGCCTCGCTCTGTTTCCCAGGCTGGAGTGTACCACTGGGATCTTGGCTCACTGCAATTTCTGCCTCCCAGGTTCAAGCAATCCTCCTGCCTCAGCCTCCTGAGTAGCTGTGCCTGCACGTGTGCACCACCACACCTGGCTAATTTTTTTTTCGTTAAAATAGTCAATTATTTAAATAAAACCGACTCCTTCTTTTCAAACAACTTTTCTAAAACACTTACTCAAATGGAATTCAAATTAATCTGAAATTACAGTCTACTAAACCTACCACCTCTTTTTTCTCTTTTTACCCTTATTATAGTCTTTGGTCATCATTATCTTGGTTAAACCTGTGGTTCACTTAAGCCTGCCCCTCTTTGTTATACTCTTCTGGAAAACGTTTGGTTTAATCTGTCTACAGCTTACTACAAACTAATAGAATCTCATTCCTGTGTAGTACTTTTTATTTTTCTTGTCCTTAATCCAGGTAACTAAAGAAGATTTTCTGAAAATCTGAAAGGGTTTTGGTACCAATTTGAATTGACTCTAGGGGCCTTTAGTTGAAATAAAAGAAACTAACTTCAGCTAATTGAGTTTGCAGTGTCAGTAACAATGTCCCAAATCACTGCTCCAAACAGGTGAGAAAACCATGACCATCTCCACTGTAAACTAAATGTGGTTCTACTGACTAGAATCTAGCACTAGATCAGCAATTGGCACGAAGCACATGCCACCTCAGAGTCCATCTTGCTGCAATTAGCCTGACCAAGAGAAAAAGGTACTTATTGTCTCCAGATGGTTTAACCTTTTACTCTTAATTCAAAGTCTAGGGTAGTGCATCCAATAGATGTAGTTCAAATCACATGCCCAAACTCTGGCAACAAGAATGACTGAGAAAATGATTATACACATTTCAACATCCTTAGGCCTTGCCTTCTACTAACACTGATAGAATATTTATTATATATCACATCATAGGTGATAATGATAATAATATTTCAAGTTTCTGAAACTTAAAAAGATTGTTAAGATATGGGTGTTCAAGACTGGCTCAGGCTCCCAGACTACATCTTTCTTCCATGCTGGATGCCATTGAACATCGGACTCCAAGTTTGTCAGCTTTGAGTCACAGCTGGCTTCCTAGCTCCTCAGCTTGTATACAGCCTATTGTGGGACCTTGCAATCATTGTGTGAATCTTTCACCAGCAACCAGTGTACTCAGGTTCTCTCATCAGAGCTGACTAGGAGGCTGACATGAGCCATGAGAGGAAGGAGGAACAGTGTAGTGTGGCAGCCCACCTGAGACCCGCACTGGGCAGGCAAGACCCCTCCCCCAGCTAAGGGAGGCAGTGAGTGAGTGTGCTACCCAGCCAGGGAAACCACGCTTTCTCCACGGAACTGTGCAACCCACACATCAGAAGAACTCGCAAACCCATGCCACCGGGGCCTGGTGTCTCAACCCTGGAACGCACAGATTCTCAACAGCCTCTCAGCTGGAATCTGCTGAAGGCTATGGAACTCCAGGGAGGAGGGGTGACCTGCACCTGCTGCCACTGCCTGCTAAGCTCTCAACTGCCTAACACGCTAAGCTCCCTGGCCAGGGAAGGGTGGCATCCATCTTAATAGCTCCAGGCTGGGCTTTTCCCCTGCTGCAGCCAGGAAGGCTGGACAGCTTGGTCCTCCACAGCCCAACACACCGGCTGTGGCCATCTGTGTGTTGACCCTGACCCATCCTTCCTCACTGGGCAAGGCTTCCTTGCAAGAACTCCATAACTCCAGCCAGAGGCTCAGGGATAGAACCCGGATCTCCCTGGGAATGAGCCCCTAGGGGGAGAGGTGGCCAGAGTCTCTGCGGACCAGTAGATTTAGCCTTTCCTCCTAGTAGTTCTGAGGAATCAGAGCAGCCCAGATGAGCGGGTTTCCCCCAAGCAAAGCACACCTCCTCCACCAAGAACAAAGTGCTTCATTAAATACATCCTCTTCTCCGTGCTACCCAACCGTGTGAGATCCTCCAAGAGGGGTTGTCAGATACCCTATACAGGAGCAATCCTACTGGCATCAGATTGGAGCCCCTCGAGGTCAGAGGTCCCAGAAGAAGGGGCAGGCACCCATCTTTCCTGTTCTACAGCCACCTTGAGTGACATCTCCAGGCGTGGGAGTGAATCAGATGAATAGGACCTGAAGTGAACCCCTAGCAAACTGTAGCAGCCCTACAGAAGAGGGACCTGACCATTGAAAGTAAAACAAACAGAAGCAACAAGAAAGCATCAACAACAAATAAAGCCCCCCCAAAAAAACCATCCAAGGTTCAGCAGCCTCAAAAATTGAATCTAGACAAACTCATGAAGATGAGAAAGAATCAATGAAAGAATGCTGAAAACCCAAAAGGCCAGAGTGCCTCTTCTCCAAATGATAGCAACATTATTTCCATCAAGGACAAAGAACTGGACGGAGGATCAGATGGACGAATTGACAGAAGTAGACTTCAGAAGATGGGTAACAAAAAACTATGCTGCGCTAGGAGCATGTTCTAACCCAATACAAAGATGCAAAGAAACTTGATAAAAGGTTAGAAGGGTTGCTAACTAGAATAACCAGTTTGGAGAGGAACATAAATGACCTGATGGAGTTGAAAAACAGCATGAGAACTTTGTGAAGCATACATAAGCTTCAATAACTGAATCAACCAAGCAGAAGAAAGGGTATCAGAGGTTGAAGACCACCTTGCCGAAATAAGACATGCAGACAAGACTAGCAAAAAAAAAAAAAAAAAAAGAAGAGAATGAAAAGGACTGAACAAAGCCTCCAAGAAATATGGGACCTCATAATTAGACTGAACCTACGATTGATTGGAGCACCAGAAAGAGACGGGGAGAATGGAAACAAACTGGAAATCACATTTCAGGATATTATCCAGGAGAACTTCCCCGATCTGGCAAGACAGGCCAACATGCAAATTCAGGAAACACAGAGAATACCACTAAGATACTTCATGAGAAGATCAACCCCAAGACACATAATCATCAGATTCTCCAAGGTCGAAATGAAGGAAAAACTGTTAAGGGCAGCCACAGAAAAAGGCCAGGTTGCCTACTAAGGGAAGCCCATCAGACTAACACCAGATCTCTCTGTAGAAACCCCACAGGCCAGAAGAGGGTGAGGGCCAATATTCAACATTCTTAAAGAAAAGAATTTTCAGCTCAGGATTTCATATCCAGGCAAACTAAGCTTTATAAGTGAAGGAGAAATAAATTCCTTTCCAGACAAGCAAATGTTGTGGGATTTCGTCACCACCAGGCCTGCCCTCCAAAAGTTCCTGAAGGAAGCACTAAATACAGAAAGGAAAAACCTGTACTAGCCACTGCAAAACACACCAAAATGTAAAGACCAATGACACTACAAAGAAACTGCATCAACTAGTGTGCAAAATAACCAGATAACATCATGATAAAAGGATCAAGTTTACACATAACAATAGTAGTTTTAAATATAAATGGGCTAAATGTCCCAGTTAAAAGACACAAACTGGCAAATTAGATAAAGTGTCAAGATCCATTGGGGTGCTGTATTCAGAAGACCCATCTCATGTGCAAAGACACACATAGGCTCAAAATAAAGGGATGGAGGAAAATTTACCCAGCAAATGGAAAGCAAAAAAAGCAGGGATTGCTTTTTTTGCAATCCTTAGTCTCTGACAAAACAGACTTTAAACCAACAAAGATAAAAAAAGACAAAGAAGGGCATTACATAATGGTAAAGGGAACAATTCAACAGGAAGAGCTAAATATTTTAAATATATGTGCACCTAAGAGGGGAGCACCCAGATTCATAAAGCAAGTCCTTAGAGACTTACAAAGAGACTTAGACTCCCACACAATAATAGTGTTAGACTATAACACCCCACTGTCAGTATTAGACAGGTCAATAAGACAGAAAATTAACAAGGATATTCAGGACTTGAACTCAGCTCTGGATCAAGTGGACCTAGTAAATGTCTACAGAACACTATACCCCAAATCACCAGAATATACAACCTTCTCAGTGCCACCCTGTACTTACTCTAAAATCAACCACATAATTGGAAGTAAAACACTCCCCAGCTAATGCAAAATAACCGAAATCATAACAAACAGTCTCTCAGACCACAGCACAATCAAATTAGAACTCAGGATTATGAAACTCACTCAAAACCACACACCTACATGGAAATTGAACAACCTGTTCCTACATGACTCCTGGGTAAAGAATGAAATTAAGGCAGAAATCAATAAGCTCTTTGAAAACAATGAGAACAAAGAGACAATGTACCAGAATCTCCGGGATACAGCTGGAGCAGTGTTAAGAGGGAAATTTATAGCACTAAATGCCCACACCAGAAAGCTAGAAAGTTCTTAAATTGACACCCTAACATCACAAGTGAAAGAGCTAGAGAGAAAACAAATCCAAAAGCTAGCAGAAGACAAGAAATAACTAAGATCAGAGAAGAACTGAAGGAAATAGAGACATGAAAAGCCCTCCAAAAAAAAATTCAATGAGTCCGGGAGCTGGTTTTTTGAAAAACAATTAACAAAATAGATAGACCACTAGCTAGACCAATAAAGAAGAAGAGAGAGAAGAGTCAGACACAATATAAAATGATAAAGAGGGTATCACTACTGACCCCACAGAAAAACAAACTACCATCAGAGAATACTAAAAACAGCTCTATGCAAATAAACTAGAAAATCAAGAAGAAAGACATAAATTCCTGGACACA
Organism: Colobus angolensis palliatus; assembly: GCF_000951035.1. NCBI lineage: Eukaryota > Metazoa > Chordata > Mammalia > Primates > Cercopithecidae > Colobus > Colobus angolensis. The sequence goes on along the minus strand of NW_012121043.1, from coordinate 8,551,936 downwards.
TACACCCTCACAAGGCCAAAGCAGGAAGAAGTCAAATCCCTGAATAGACCAATGGCAAGTTCTGAAATTGAGGCAGTAATTAATAGCCTACCAACCAAAAAAACCTCAGGAATAGACAGATTCACAGCTGAATTTGAGCAGTGGTACAAAGAGGAGCTCATATCATTCCTTCTGAAACTATTCTAAACAGTTGAAAAGCGGGGACTCTTAACTGACTCACTTCATGAGGCCAGTATCATCCTGATACCAAAACCAGGAAGAGATAAAACAAAAAATGAAAACTTCAGGCCAATACCCCTGATGAACATCGATGTGAAAATCCTCAATAAAATACTGGCAAACTGAATCCAGCAGCACAACAAAAAACGTATTCACCACGATCAAGTTTGCTTCATCCCTGGGATGCAAGACTGGTTCAACATATGCAAATTAATAAATGTAATCCATCACATAAACAGAACCAATGATAAAAAACATAAGATTATCTCAACAGATGCAGAAAAGGCCTTTGATGAAATTCAACATCGCTTCATGTTAAAAACTCTCAACAAACTAGGTATTTATGGAACATGTCTCAAAATAATAAGATCTACTTATGAGTAACTCACAGCCAATATCATATTGAATGGGTAACAGCTGGAAGCACTCCCTTTGAAAACCACTACCAAACAAGGATCCCCTCTCTCACCACTTCTATTCAACATAGTATTGGAAGTTCTGGCCAGGGCAATCAGGCAAGAGAAAGAAATAAAGGACATTCAAATAGAAACAGAGGAAATCAAATTGTCTCTGTTTGCAGATGACATGATTCTATATTTAGAAAACCCCATCATCCCAGCTCAGGAGAGGAAGTAAAATTGTCTCTGTTTGCAGATGACATGATTCTATATTTAGAAAACCCCATTGTCTCAGCCCAAAAACTCCTTAAGCTGATAAGCAACTTCAGCAGTCTCTGGATACAAAATCAATGTGCAAAAATCACAAGCATTCCTTTACACCACAGTAGACAAGCAGAGAGCCAAATTATGAATGAACTACCATTCATAATCACTACAAACAGAATAAAATACCTAGGAATACAGGTAACAAAGGATATGAAGGACCTCTTCAAGGAGAACTACAAAACACTGCTCAAGGAATACGAGAGGACACAAACAATGGACAAACATTCCATCCTCATGGATAGGAAGAATCAATATCCTAAAAATGGCCATACTGTGCAAAGTAATTTACAGATTTAATGCTATTCCCATTGAACTACTATTGACATTCTTCACAGAAATAGGAAAAACTATTCTAAATTTCATATGCAATTAAAGAAGACCCACTATAGCCAAGACAATCCTAAGCAAAAGAACAAAGCTGGAGGCATCACAGTATGTGACTTCAAACTGTACTAGAAGGCTATGTTAACCAAACAGCAGGGTACGGGTACCAAAAAAGACAAATAGGACAATGGAACAAAACAGAGACCTCAGAAATAACAACACACATCTACAACCATCTGATCGTCAACAAACCTGAAAAAAACAAGCAATGGGGAAATGATCTCCTATTCAGTAAATCGTGCTGGGAAAACTAGTCAGCAAAATGCAGAAAACTGAAACTGGACCCCTGCTTTACATCTTATACAAAAATTAACTCAAGATAAATTAAAGGCTTAAATGTAAAACCCCAAATCATAAAAACCCTAGGCAATACCATTCAGGATGTAGGCATGGGCAAAGATTTCATGACAAAAATGCCAAAAGCAGTTGCAACAAAAGCCAAAATTGACAAATGGGATCTAATTAAACTGAAGAGCTTCTGCACAGCAAAAGACAGTATCATCAGAGTGAGCAGGCAACCTATAGAATGCGATTAAATTTTGCAACCTATCCCCATCTGACAACCGTCTAATATCCAGAATTTACAAGGAACGTAAAAAAATTTACAATACAAAAAAAAAAAAAAAAACTCATCTCCATGATAATCTGCATATTACTACGAAAAAAAGGCAATGCTATTATAATGGGCAAAAAAAAAAAAAAAAAAACTTTATCAAGAAGTGGGCAAAGGATATGAACAAACACTTCTCAAAAGAAGTCATTTATGTAGCCAACAGAGATACAAAAAGAAGCTCAACATTACTGATCATCAGAGAATTGAATATTAAACCACAATGAGATATGATCTCACGCCAGTCAGAATGATGATTATTTAAATGTTGGGAAACAATAGATGCTGGCGAGGTTGTTGAGAAATAGAAATAGATTATTAAAATGTTGGGAAACAATAGATGCTGGCGAGGTTGTGGAGAAATAGGAACACTTTTACACTGTTGGTGGGAATGTAAATTAGTTCAACCTCGTGGGAGACAGTATAGCAATTCCTCAAGGATCTAGAACCAGAACCATTTGACTCAGCAATCCCATTACTGTGTATATACCCAAAGGATCATAAATCATTCTATTTTAAAGACACATGCACACGTTTATTTATTGCAGCACTATTTACAATAGCAAAGAAATAGAACCAACTCAAATGCTGATCAATGATAGACTGGACAAAGAAAATGTGGTACCTATATACTGTGGAATACTATGCAGCCATAAAAAGAATTAGATTATGTCCTTTGTAGGAACATGGATGAAGCTAGATGCCACCATCCTCCGCAGACTAACACAGGAACAGAAAACCAAACACTGCATGTTCTCACTCATAAGTGGGAGTTGAACAGTGAGAACACATGGACACAGAGAGGGAAACAAAAGACACTAGGGCCTGTTGGGGGCTGGGGAGAGAGGGGAGGGAACTTAGAGGATGGGTCAATAGGTGCAGCAAACCACCATGGCCCACGTATACCTATGCAACAACCCTGTATATTCTATGTATGTATCCCATTTTTTTTTTTAAGAAATAAAGAAAAGCAAAAATAAATTTTAAAAAGATATGGGTGTTAAAAGAGAAAGGCTTATATGCAGCACAACGTCTAAAATAAAACATGCTGGCCTGACACTTTTATTTTTGTTTGCTCTCTTTCCTTCTTTAGTCACTTAAAATTTCTAATTTCTGGCATGTATCTTAATGTGACTTATTTTTTAAACAGTGTCCTTACTCTTTTCACAACAACACACCTTGAATATAAAAAGGAATAAATATTCTTCACTTCTACTAAGAACAGGGCATACTACCATTTATCTAAAGTGCACAGACCACTAGTCTTTTTCTTCATGTTTTAATAGAAGCATGAAGAAAAATCTTTCTCCTAAATTTATAATTAAATAATCCAAGCTTCCACAAAAGTTAACAGACATCTCAAATCTGGCAGATAATAAGAGAAATAACGACTATAGCAAAGGAATGTACACGGTCTAAAGAGAGTGGAGCTCCAGCAAGTTATTTCCATAGCAAATTGTTGTCCTGGTATTATTCCATATTTTTCTCTTCTAAGCGAAGTTGAAAATCCAGATTTTTATGTGAAGGGCCATGGATTCATAGGTTAACATCATTGTGCTGTAAGTTAATATATTGTAAGCCAAAACATCATACACATACACACACACACACACACTATATTTGATGTGTGCACATATAATAAAACACAGAGAAAAGCATGCACATGCACGATGCACAACTACTCATACACATGCATCCTCCCATCAACACACACAAACAACTGCAGGGTATATTAGGGACACGGGTCTCTATTTAAAAAAAAAAAAAAAAAAAAAACATTATTTTTGTCTAACTTGAACATTAGGCTTTTATGCTTTGAAATATAAATATTACACTAAAAATATTTTTCCAAATATAGATAGGTTAGATAGATAGATAGATAGATAGATAGATAGATAGATAGATAGATAGATAGATAGATAGACAGTGTTAGCAGAAACAAAGGTAATAGGATCGTGTTACCACCATAGGAAGTTAACATGAGTTGATAGCCATTTAATGAAACTAATTTAGCACAGAAATATTTTTTTCACTTCTCTAGATTTGTTAATTTTGGGGGTTACAACTCTTGATTTGATCTGGCTTTCCAGCGTTGTCATTGTTGTTTTTAAATCTACTTTTTTGAAAAGGTTTTTGGAATTTACTTTCTCTTTGTTGCCTGTAACTGGACCTGTATCATAGACTCGCAATGAAGCTTTCTGCCTCACTGAATCACTTTCACAGACTCTGCATTAAAACCGAATTGGGCTCTTTCTTTCCTTCCTCCTTTCCCTTACTCTTTCCACATAAGGACAAAGAACTCCTTTGAAGGAAGCCTACAGGCTCAACATTTCATGAAAGAGGATCGACTGTGTGTGTCTTTTTTTTCTACACAAGTCCCATAAAGCATGAAGTCGCCAGACCAATATCATTATCTGGGGTCAGCTAGGTAAAAATTTGAAATTAAGGCTGGTCAGAGTATGACTTCAAATATAGTAACTACCTAGATTACTTGTGCTTAAAAGAAAAATGATATCTTAGATTTGAAATTCTCAATAATACAGGTCCATTGCTGCTTCTCTTAATTTTAAATTGCCCTCGGGATAGCAAAAATAAATAGTAAGTTTAATAAAATATCAATAAATGCTGTAGTTTGAAATAATGGTTTTCATATTCAAAGTTGTTGGTTATAGTAAAGATGTGTTACAAACACATATACAATTATATCACACTTGATTGTAGTTTACAATTCTCAGGTAAGGGCAAAATCTACATCTACTAAGGGAATACAAATCGTGGTCTGTGCTTATCTTGAAGTAGCAGACTTCTAGAAAATACCATGAAAGATTACTTTAATTTTTATTAAATATTTAAATCACTAAACCAGATACTAATGTACTCTTCTCTCATTAAAGATATGTAAATATTTATATTCGCACAAATATTAATGTAAATTGCATTTATTTATTATATATATTCAATTATAAATATAAAATGTCAATATCTAGATATTGATCTATAAAGAGTTAAATAAAATTTATAAAGAGTTAAATAAAAATTCTAGAATTGGAAAAACATAATTAAAATATATTAGTGACTCAGCAGACATCACCAAAAAGCACAGAATAAATAAACTGCAAGATGAGACAGTAAAAAATATCCAAATTGAAGCACAGAAAGATGAAAAATGTAAAAGACATACCGCAAAGATCTAATATTATTATGGTAACTGAAATCCTCGAAGCAAAGAAGAGCAAAAAAAAAGACTTCGCCAAGTCAAATACACAAAAATCTCTACGAAATCTAGGAAAAATGATTTCTAATAATTTTCAATTCACACATACATATCATAGGAAGACTTCAGAAAACAAAGAACAAAAAAATTCTACCTGAATGAGCAAGATAAGATTCATTATCTTCAAAAGAGCAATAATAAGAGAGATGAATTTCAACAGAAAATACACAAAAAAATTAAAAATCCTAAAATTTCCGTTAGGAAAAAAAAATCCCTTCCAACCCTGAGTTTTATATTCAATGAAAATCTCTCTCACTAGCCGTTTCCCGGCGTGCGCCGGCTGAGGCGCCTGGCCGTCGACTTTCGCCCGTCGCCCCAAGATGGCGGACACGCTGAGGTGGTGCTGCGTCGGTTGCGCCTGAGGTGGCTGTGAGGACTAACGGTCGGCGAGGCGCCACAGTTGAGGCAGAAGACCGTCGTCCAAGGAGGAGGAAGAAGAGGAGGCGGCCCCACTGCCGTCCGACTTCTCGCTAGCCACCGGCTCGACACTCCCGCCACCCAGGGTGGGCCCCTCAGCTGCCAGCCCGCTGCCACACCCCGCCAGCTGCCAGATCCCGCTGCCTTCCCCAGCCGCCGCCATGAAGCTGACCGACAGCGTGCTGCGGAGCTTCCGCGTCGCCAGGGTGTTCTGTGAAAACTCGGACAAGATTAACTGCTTCGATTTCAGCCCCAACGGCCAGACGGTCATCTCAAGCAGCAACGACGACTCCATCGTGCTCTATGACTGCCAGGAGGGCAAGCCAAAGAGAACCCTGTACAGTAAGAAATATGGCGTGGACCTCATCAGATACACTCATGAGGCAAACACAGCTGTTTGCAGCTCTAACAAAAGAGACGATACTATTCGTTACTTGTCCTTGCATGACAACAAATACATCAGATACTTTCCTGGACATAGCAAAAGGGTGGTGGCCTTGTCCATGTCACCTGTGGATGACATTTTCATTTCTGGGTCTCTTGATAAGACCATTCGACTCTGGGATCTCCGGGCTCCTAACTGCCAAGGCCTCGTACATCTACAGGGGAAGCCAGTTTGTTCTTTTGATCCAGAAGGGTTAATTTTGGCTGCAGGTGTCAACTCTGAGATGGTCAAACTTTACGACCTTCGTTGTTTTGATAAGGGGCCATTTATTACCTTTAAGATGCAGTGTCATCGAACCTGTGAGTGGACAGGACTTAAATTCAGCAACGATGGCAATGTCATCCTCATTTCCACCAACGGCAGCTTCATTTCTCTCATTGATGCATTCAAAGGAGTGGTGATGCACACGTTTGAGGGTTATGCAAACAGCAAAGCTGTCACACTGGAGGCTTCATTTACTCCAGACTCTCAGTTTATTATGATTGGTTCGGAGGATGGCAAGGTCCATATCTGGAATGGAGAGAGTGGTAAAAAAGTAGCTGTGTTGGATGGTAAGCACACCGGCCCGATTACCTGTTTGCAATTCAACCCCAAGTTCATGACTTTTGCCAGTGCGTGTTCCAACATGGTCTTCTGGTTGCCCACCATTGATGAGTCACCCTGATGCTGCTCGGCTATTACTGCACAGTGACGGCGGCCATTGGAAGAAACTCAGAGGGGGCTGCGATAATACTGAGATTGGATGGTTTGACTGGGCTGCAGGGCATCCTTTACATGGCCTTCTCATGGATGTGCTGTACATCTGCTCAAAAGAAAATAATTACTTTGCTGAGCATCTTCAAAAGGACTCTCGGTGCAACAGACTCAATTGGAACTCAGCTTTTCTAGCTGTCCCTGCACCACGCTCTGCTAGAGGAATGAACAGACTCATGATTTGGGTAGAGTGGGGCTCTCAAGACATCTTGAATTTGAATGTACATGCTGCTGAGGAGCCGATGAAGTCATCAGCTCTGGGCATCCCTTCTCCTACCCCGCTAAATGTATGGCAAGCTACAGTCCTGGTTTTGAAATGCTAGAGCAGCTCAGTGCCGTTTGCCCTCACCTTGCATGTCTTGTTACTGGGTCTCCCTGTGTACTTGTGACGTTATCCATAACCATCATGCTTCTCAGGTGCCAAACATTTACAGAAATGTTTTCATATTGGGGTCAGAAAAAGAGAGATACAGAAGCACCTCGCTTGCAGGAAGCCATGCAGTTAGTCACTGCAATTAGTCACGTGAAGCTAGGTGGTTGGGCAGGCCTCAGGCTGTAGTTGTTGAATGGGAAAAAGCCCAAGGGCCTAAAAGGGAGGGTAAAGGGATGGTAGCAGATGAGTTCCTAGGGCTGGAACGTTTAGTAGCAGTGTGGTGCAGTGCCCTGTCATCAAGACAAACCCACAGTCCTCCTGGGTGCCTACCAAGCTTGGTTTGTACAAAAGCAAGGTTGGAGTCGTATTTATGTACATGAGACAACATCACACTTTCCTGTGGGCCAGTACTGTGAAGTGAGTCTGAGTTCTTTACACTGATGCCTTTTCTGCCCACCACTAATTGTGTACATAGTCTTCCCTGCCCACCACAAATTGTCTACCTTTCCCCAGCTCCCAACCAGGAGTTGGTTCTAGACCTGTGTTATATTTAGCCTTTTTATATATGACCTTTGATTTCTGTTGTTTGTATTTTAGCCCAGTGCATGCATCTTCATTTAAATACATCTGTGTGCGTACAGATATGTGTATATGTGTGTGCAGTAGTTTCTGAGAGTTCAGCTGAAGCAGATGGAGTCCTACAGCCCAGGAGACACATTGCATCCTTGCTAATACTGTTCACCACAAGTGTTAGTGAATTTTCCGTATTAATGTTTCATTTTGGAAGACTGAATGAAGCAAAGCTTATAGTGTTTGCTGTTTCCATGGCAGCTAAGTGAAGGTCTTGGGATGACTCCCTGTGTTCCTCAAGCTGTACTTTGGGGCCGTTTCTGCAGTATTAACCCCTTTTTGCTTGGTGGTACTCTGTACTTGTGTGTTATAGTTACTCTTGTATGGCTTCTGTGTCTGGCTTGTGGCATTTAAGGATAGGGTGTTATAAAGGATATCAAACTCTTTATATGCTAAATTCTAAGAGAAATTTATCATACGACTTCTTACATAGGACACATTGAATGATATTACGGCCACTGCTTTGCTTCATTTGAAATTAATAAATGTAACACAAGATTAAAGGAATACTTTATATCCATGAGTTCATTTATTTTTATACAACATTACATTTGTCTTTTCATAATGTTTATTTATAAACACATATATGCACATATCAGTTTTCAGTTGGAATGGAAATATTTTGATTGACAATACCTGATAGTGAGGAAGTATTAAAAGATAATTTCAGAACACTACTCTTTATTATTTTAACTTTAAAAATTATAACCTGGCCGGGTGTGGTGTAATCCCAGCCTGTAATCTCAGGCCTGTAATCCCAGCACTTTGGGAGGCCGAGGCTGGTGGGTCACCAGGTCAGGAGTTTGAGACCAGTCTGGCTAATATGATGAAACCCCATCTCTACTAAAAATACAAAAAAATTAGCTGAGCGGAGTGGCACATCCCTGTAATCCCAGCTACTGAGGAGGCTGAGGTAGGAGAATTGCTTGAACCCAGAAGGCGGAGGTTGCAGTGAGCCGAGATCAAGCCACCGCACTCCAGCCTGGGCGGTAGGGCGAGACTCTGTCTCAAAAGAAAAATGAATAAAAAGTAATAATACTAATCACGTTCGATTAACTATATCACATTTAAAAGAATCACACAAGGGACATTTAGTCATTTGCAGAACTTGAGTTACAAAATATATATATTTATAAAGTTAATTTCTGAAGTGGGACTAATTATTTTAGCCAAGTCACCATGCCTATAGTGGATAGAACAAATGGAACACTTGGAGGGATGGTTTCTCAACCTGAGCTTCACATGATTCTCCTAGGGCACCTTTTAAAAATGGCAAGAGAAATCCCAAATAATAGTGACTTGAACAAGATTGAGGTTTATTTTTTTCAAGTAACAAGAGAATGAAAGCAGTCAGTCTCAATCTAAAGTAGCAACCCAAAGATCTCTGGGCCGATGTCACTGTAAGTCTGTGTCCTTTCCCTTAAGGTCAATTTTAAGCAGTTTTAAGATGGCAACTGTAGCTTCAGTTAGGAATTCTATAACCAGGAAGGAAAAAAAAAAAAAAAAAGTAGCACCTAGCTGAATCTGTCGTCTTCTGAAACTTTCTGGAAGACTCAGATACAGACTTTCATTCACATCTTTTTGGACTACACTTTTCTTCAGTTAGTGCTACAGAATACGGGATTTTAACAGGGTACCTGTCATCTCCAGCACATTTAGATTCTGTTACAAAAGACAAATGTTTGTAGATTACTAGATAACAATCTTTACTACTCCTGCAATGTTCTATGAAGTCCATCACTTCACTGTTCTGAAGTTACACTTAAAATATAAAACAATAACATAAAAAGGAAAGAGGTAATGTAAAATATCACCTCTACACTAAATATAATTGGAAACTGTTATAATAAAGACAACTTATAAGTGAAAATATACAAATTTTGTACAAACTTTATTTTCCGTGACAGTAACTATGTCTACACATTAAAAAATGATTAAAAAAAGCCACTGAGAACAATATTTTTACAGAAGACTACTACAAAAATTACCACTGTTAAAAGATTAGGAGGATCTAAATTTGAACTACATTGTCTTTAGTCCAGACCTCTTAATGGACTCATTAACTCCACCAAAATAAATTTCTGAAGTAAAACAACGCTTGTTCTCAACATATGATGCTACATTTGATATAAAAGTTCAAACAAATTTTTTAGAACTCAGGAAAATAATGACATGACACTTCTATGGTCTTTTTGTTGTATTAGTTATGCTGACCGTAGTCCAATTTTGAATAGTGTGTTTTATAAAGTAAAATTTTCTATCTCAGCATACCTTAAAAGAGAAACTTTTGTAATTATTTCTCAACAGAGATAAATTAATTCACAGCAAACTTCTCAAAGCTACTAATGACTGCACGATCAGGTAATTTTATTGTTTTAGAAAACAATGATAAAATGCATTTAATTTTCACTCAACTTTTCTTTGCTTAATGTATATCTAATAGAAAAAGATACCTTCACTCATTTGCAAGGTTATTCGTTTTCATTTCGTTTGGTAGAATCTTAGTATGATAGATCTTTTTCTAAATTTTGAACTACATTGTCTTTAGCCCAAACCTCTCCCTTGCTCTTAGACATTTTTCAAAGATGTCTTTAAGCTTGCAACTTTACTATTACTTTAAAGATGTAATTAAAGAACAGTATTATTTTGAAAAGTTGACCATGGACAATGACAAAATAACTAAAATGAAATAGGGAATGAATTATCATATTTCAACAAAATTTTTCTTAATCCTAAGGGCTAGAATAACTGAACTTTATTTCTAGTTCCACTTAACTAAAGTGCCTGCATAAAATTACATTTTTTATGAGATGACAATACAGTAGAGACCACCCATCTTCTAACAACAGTCTACTCCAGAGTTATGATCTGAACACATCCATTCATCTCCTTTCCTATGATATCATAAAAGTTCAGTAAAGAGTTAAAATACCAATTCGCAGCAATAAAAAGTGTTTATATGCTAGAAATCAGGTGAGAAGTGGAGCCTGATGAATCAAAGACAAAGTGACAAAAACTGCAATGAGAAAGTCTTCTGACCTGCAGAACCCTGATGAAGACAAGAGCCCCAAACAAATCAAGTTTAAGTCAGAAGGGTAGTTGAGACAATGAATAGATTGAACATCCGAATAGTGCAGCTGCAGGAGAACTTCCTCAAGTACCACTCCAGGCAGATAGATTGGCACTTTATCATCAAACAATAATCAATCAATCAATCATTAACTCGACTGAAGAATTCTCTTAAAAATGTACACAAGTCATGCCTCAATACACAGTAATTGAGTCCAGCTTTTATGTTGCCATAATAATAAAAATAAATGGATATCCAAGAGCCTCCAATATCTTACAAGATTGCGGTATCAAAGAGAAAAACTGAGACAACTCGAGCTCATATACTGAAATCATGAAGAGTAAATAATTTGAGCAAACAAGCACACAAATCATGAATTCTAATTTGTATTATCAACAATATTTGAAAAACACAGCATCTAAACTTTGGAAGATTAAAAAAAAAGTCCAAGAACAAGAACTAAAGTCAAATATTCAGTAAAAGAGCTGAAAAGTTTAAAAAAAAACATATTTAGAAGAAAAAAGAACAAGAAATGAAGCATATGAGAATAAAACAATAAGGCCCTGATTTTATCTGATTTTTAAAAGTTACAGAGCTAACATAAGAAAAGTAGATTAGTTGGATGGTAATAAAGACAAATTTATTAAATAAAAATTACAGGAAAATTTTCCAGAGTTTAAGAAAAGGGTCTTTCTATTGAAAGGGCTCACACTGACCATTAAAAACAAACAAACAAAGCCTTGACTTAGGACACTAAGTTCTGAATTATAGATGATTCTTGGCCAAATATAAATATGATTTGAACTGCATATGTAATTTTAAATTTTTCAATAGTCACTTCTGAAAAGCAAAAAGAAATAGGTTAAAACTAATTTTATTGATACATTGTTCAAGCCAGCTATACCCAAAATATCATAACTTTGCTATTTAATCAATGTTGAATTATTGAGATATTTGGAGTTCATTTTTGTATACTAAGTCTTCAAAATTCACTCTTTATTGTTATAGCACAATTCATTTGGATGCTAAATTTTTTCACAAAGTATTTATTTATTTATTGAGACGGAGTCTCGCTCTGTCGCCCAGGCTGGAGTGCAGTGGCCGGATCTCAGCTCACTGCAAGCTCCGCCTCCCGGGTTCACGCCATTCTCCTGCCTCAGCCTCCCGAGTAACTGGGACTACAGGCGCCCACCACCTCGTCCGGCTAGTTTTTTGTATTTTTTTAGTAGAGACGGGGTTTCGCCGTGTTATCCAGGATGGTCTGGATCTCCTGACCTCGTGATCCGCCCGTCTCGGCCTCCCAAAGTGCTGGAATTACAGGCTTGAGCCACCGTGCCCGGCTAAAGTATTTAATCTATATTAGATTTTATAAAATCTACAGCTCAAAAAATAGATTTACATGAACAAGTTTTTCCAAATTTTTTAAAAGTTTTTAATAACTGGATAAAGTACCGGATACAAATTTAAATTAACTATTTAAAATAAAATGTAAAGATATTTGCATAATTTGCATTAGACAAACTTCACATACTCAAAACCAACAAGTGTCTAGTGGCTATCATTTGGGTTAGCACTGCTCTAGACCACCTTGATTAAAATTAAATTCTAGAGCTTTTAGAACAAATGTAAGAATAGGGCAGGCAGGGAAATGAGTACACAAATATCTTACAAAAGAACAGAAATCTGTCTAGCATCTTAATACCCATGAGCAGAATTCTTTGGTACAATAAACAGAAAGAAGACCTAAAAGGAGATGTTTGTTAAAGAGTACACTGTTTCATTTAGGATAAATACATTCTGGAGATCTGTTGTACAATATGGTGGCTACAGTAAACAATAATGTGTTGCACACTTGAAAATTGCTAAGACAGTAAAGCTTAAATGTTCTCACCACAAAAAATGATAAGTATATGAGGTGACAGATACATTAATTAGCTTGATTTAGCCATTCCATAATGTCTACGTACATAAAAACATATTCTACACACTATAAATAGGTACAATTTTTATTTGTATTATGTATTAGGAAAACTGGGGAAAAAAAGAAAAAGGACCTAATTTCTGAGAGACAAATTATTTTCAATGTAGAATAATGTATCCACCTAAAATATAATTCAAGTGAAAGGGAAAAACAAAAGCATTTCAGGAATAAAGTAATTTTTAATATTCAGAACTATTATTTCCATGTACACTTTTTAGAAATTATTTAAAGATCCACTCTATCAAAGTTACTGTAGAGGAAGATGTGCTATCAATAAAAGTGTTTATTTCAGAATCAAAGATCAACAGGTCCGTAAAATGATAATATCAAATTTGACAAGATGACAGACTCTTCAAGAGGAGATTGGAGAGGGGATCTCTGGAGTTGGGAGAGGGGAATTCAAATATTCACACAGTAAAGTGCCTATGAAGAAAATGAAAATACTGAAATGGCAGAGTAATAAATAGAAAACATCAGAACATGACTAAAGGATCATTGTCCAATGACTGGAAAAGAAAACCACAAAACACAGTTATAGAAAAAAATACGGATTGTATTCACCTTAAAAATATAAAAGTAATCAACAAACAGAAGAGATGGAATGTTAAAAGGAGATAGAAAAGAGAGGGAAGTGGGGAATATTTTATAATCATTAAGAGAAAATAAAGTTATATTGTACATGGTTGATGAAAGAAATGAATATATAATACTGTCTTGTTTGAAAGCTGAAGTGACTAGAGGCTCTGAAAATACTGATACAAATATGTCAAGAGATAACAGGAAGAAGAGGCAGCACATTGTTTGAATAAGCTAGGATTTCATCCATCATAATGGGAACACACACAAAAATGTACATAACTGATGAATAATGGAAAAGTGTCTTGGCATAGTATTTAGAAAATTAAGGTAATCATAAGATGTACTTAAAACAGAAAGGTGGTAAAGGTAACTGCCAGGAAAATAAGACAAAAAATATTATTTTGCATCATAAAATATGCATAGATTTTATCAGTCATGTTTTGTTTTGTTTTTAACATATATATATATATATATATACATCTATTTTTTTTTCAAGGTGATTCCTAAAAACTAAAATTGGGAAGCCAAAACAATATGCATGCTTGGTTCAATCAATAAATGTTTAATGAGCATATGCTATTTGCCAGGCACTGTGTTCAGAAATGGAAATGGAATGGTGAATAAGACATTGGACCTCCCATTAGTTTGCTTCCAATTTAATTAGGATTAAAGCAAGAAATACGCAAATAAAGACTAAAATACCATAAGACATATGCTATGTTGCTTTTATCCAAGATGTTCTGGGGACACTATGGATATCAAACTTAGCTTTAGGAGTTCATGAAAAACAAGAAAATCTGACCTGAATAGTTTTATATTTTAGAAAAAAATATTTGGATTGCAGTGAGGAAAGGACAAGCTTTTTATGAGAATGTAGTATAAAATGCAAACAAGAAATAATAGTAGATCTGGACTAAAAACAAAATCGGGGGAGTGCATGAATTTAAGAGCTATTTAAGGAGAGAATAATAGCACTGATGAATATATAGAAAAAAATTAAATATCCCAATTATTCTCTTTGGCAACTGTTTGAATTAGCATCATTTGCTGGGATGAAAAAGAGAGAGGGGGAGAGAGAGAGAGAGAGAGAGAAGTAAATACAGAAAAGTCAGTAAATTTAGCTTTTAATACTATTCATTCAAAATATTTATTTTACAATGTACCTATGGAATGAAGCCTACACAATCATATACATTTTAGTTTAAATGCTTAAAAGGAGTTTACAAGTTTTAAGGAAAAATGTCACTATTTGCATTTTTTTGTCCCTTCCAGCAATACAGCCAGCTTCTCACTTTTGTTGTTAACCAAAAAAAAAAAAAAAAAAATTCAAGGTGACATTATAATTTTTAAAAACACTGAGGGACTTTTTGTTTAAAATTTGAACTAAGATTGAAAGCAAAAGTCTTTCTGAAAGGGTAATTCACCATCAATACAATGTTTGTTTTATGAAATTTCTCAAATAGAAATCATATTTTTTTGCCAAAGATCACTTACAGTCACATCAAATTCATGTTTTAGAATAAATTTTGAAAGCTTGAAAGTATTATAAAATGCTCAGTATTAACTGTAAAAAGAACATTTGAAATTTAAAATCTTAACATTTACTGGTTATAATACTTAGAGCTGAAGTTGTACCTTTACATTCTGAAGAGAAGTACATATTCAGAATGAGAAATAGTTGTCAAAGTAAATATATTTTTACACTTCCAAAAGTGTAAATCAAACTAGCAACTACTGTTTTTTTTAATGTTTGCCTTCTTGTACAACCTTTCACAAACTACTAAATTCATCTGATGAATTCCAAAACTAAACATCTGTTGACACCTTTGTTAGTCTCTTAGAATGAGAAAGACATATTTTGCTCCCTTAAAGAGAGACAGGCATGTTGAAAAAAGTCTGTCTGTCCGGGCGGATCACGAGGTCAGGAGATCGAGACCATCCTGGCTGACACAGTGAAACCCCGTCTCTACTAAAAAATACAAAAACCGAGCCAGGCGAGGTGTCCCAGCTACTCGGGAGGCTGAGGCAGGAGAATGGCGTAAACCCGGGAGGCGGAGCTTGCAGTGAGCTGAGATCCGGCTACGCCAGCCTGGGCGACAGAGCGAGACTCTGTCTCAAAAAAAAAAAAAAAAAAAAAGTCTGTCTGTCTACCTATATATATCTCTCCATCTATCTGTCTACCTATATTTATATGTTAAGTATTATATGAAAAAATGTGAAATGAAAATACAGAGAATTTTTGATGTAATATTAAATGTATATTTGATGTGGATATTATTCTACTCAATTATTCAAAATAAATTCCAAATACCTTTATTGAAAAAATAATTTAGTTCAAATTTTAAACAAAAATTCCCTCAGTGTTTTTAAAAATTATAATGTTACCTTGATTTTTTTTTTTTAAGTTAACAATAAAAGTGAGAAAAATTGAAGAAGAGAAAATAATTTGACAGAAACACGTACAGCACAGATCTAAAATCTAGTACTATGGACAAATTCAGAAGTTCATCACAAAATTTTTACATGTTAAATAATGCTTTCACAATTGATTTGACACAATACTGAGGCATCGTCTTCTGATGAAAAAGTACCTTTGAGACAGCCATTCTTGCTATGATTATTGTTGATACGGCTGATGATTTTGAAAAGGTCTTGCATCAGTTTGCTGTTACCACAAACTAATGCATAGCAAACAACCGCACACCTCAGTGACATGCTGCAATATGTGCTGATTACTCCCAGTTCTAGGTTTCTGCTAGAAGTTACCTGATCTCAACCAAGGCTGTTCTTGTGTCAGAGTGGCATCTGCCTCATTCTAGTCTGGGACACTTCTACTTTACTTTACATTAAATCTTACCCTTCCCAGACCAGAAGACTAACTTAAGTGTGCTATTCCCTTTATCATGATAGAAGGACACGAGACACAAAACTTTATCCCACAAACCCTTTTCAACACTCTCCTTGCATCCTGTTGGGCTAAATATGGCTGACTCCAAGGACTGAGAATTAGATATAACAGCAAAAAGAAGATCAAGACAAATTCACAAGGCAAAGGTCAAAGTTGGGGGATTAGTGGAGATTTTGGTCCAGTGATAAAATCTACCACACATATAAAGGGAGGTTTTTGTTTTGAAAAAAAAAATCAATGTATGATAAAGGGATTCAATAGCAATTCAAACATATATTATCCTTTAAAAAAGTACAAAATTTCCTAAACAATCAGGGTAACTAGTGGTATTATTTTCATTATGGCTGTTATTCTGACCATTTGGAATAGATGTGCCTCTTGTTTACAGTGAGTAAAAGAAGTATGATGATGCATGAAAAATAAATAAATAAATAAATAAAATAGCTCAAGTAACACAAGCTGAAGCATGAAAAGAAAAGAAGAAACTAATTAATAAAAAATTTTCTTGACTGGGCGTGGTGGCTCATGCCTGAAATCCCAGCACTTTGGGAGGCCCAAGCAGGTGGATCACTTTAGATCAGGAGTTTGAGACCAGTCTGGCCAATATGGTGAGACCCTGTTTCTACTGAAAATACAGAAATTAGCAGCTGAGGTAGGAGAATCGCTTGAGCTTGAGAGGCAGAGATTGCAGTGAGCTAAAATCGTGCCACTGCGCTCCAGCCTGGGTGACAGAGCGAGACCCTGACAAAAAAAAGATGTATGTATAATACGTATATCTATAACAACAAAAGAAACAAGTGTTATTGTTTTCTTATTTGAAAAACACATGAATTTCAAGCCATAATACAAGTTTGTGACAATGGAATTCAATTATAGTGAGATAAGAATGACCTGAATTTGAATTTTACCTTTAAAGCATCTGACTATCACATATTTGTCAAATTTTCACATTTTAGACATGATAAACAGTGATTAGTGGGAGAATATTTTTAAGACATTACTTTAGCAACCAACAATGAAGCAAGACCCTCCACCAGAAAAAAAGATTATAATTTGCCGAAGGCTGTGATGATCATTAACATTTTCTAGCATTAACGTATTTTTATATTAAGGTAGGTATATTTTATGTATTTATTTATTATACTTTAAGTTCTAGGGTACATATGGAAAACGTGCAGGCTTGTTACATATGTATACATGTGCCGTGTTGGAGTGCTGCACATGTTAACTCGTCGTTTACATTAGGTGTATCTCCGGAGTTTCGCTCCTGTTCAGGCTGGAGTGTGGTGGGCCGATCTCGGCTCGCTGAAACCTTCGCCTCTTAGGCTCCAGCGATTCTCCTGCCTCAGCCTCCTGAGTGGCTGGGATTGCAGGCGCCCTCCACCATGACTGGCTAATTTTTTGTTTTTAGTAGAGATGGGGTTTCACCATGTTGGCCGGGCTGGTCTTGAACTCCTGACCTTGTGATCTGCCCGCCTCTGCCTCCCAGAGTGCTGGGATTACAGGCGTGAGCCACTACACCCGGCCAGTACATCATTTTTTATGACATAATATAGCTGCACACTTAATGGTCTACAGTATAGGGTAAATAGAACTTTTACATGTACTGGGAAACAAAAAACTCACATGACTCAATTTACTGCAATATTTGCTTTATTGCAGTGGTCTGGAGCCAAACCTACAAGAGCCCCCTGCTACCCTTGTAACACTGTAATGCTCTGTGAGGAGTGAAAGTATCTTATACGCAAAACTTTCCTAATTCCTCCCTCCCATCTCTTGTATCACTGCTGTCATTCCTTTCATTTGCACATAAGCACATTGTTGCTATTAATATTTTGAACAAACTGTTCAAACACATTGTTGCTGTTGCTATTACTATTTTGAACAAACTGTCTACTGTCAGACCAATTAAAAATGAGAAAAATAAAAGTTTTTATTTTACCTTAAAAAAAGAGACATTATTTTAGCCACCATTTAACTGGAGTCATTAAGTGAGTTCTACTTGGATGCTTATAGATGTACTAAATGATTTCTAATTTTCTTCTGGATTATTGATTTAATGAATTAAAATATTTGCCACACATTCAAGATGGCCTACCAAAGTTAAATAGTTAATTCTCGTTTTTTGTTTTGTTTGTTTTTGTTTTTTGTTTTTATTACAATTTTGAAAATCTCTATAGAAATAAACCAATCTGCATATTTTAAAGCTAAACATACCTTGTTAATGTTTTACAATTTTAAAATGCAATATCAAATATAAAATTATTTTTCAAAATGTTTAAACATCTCTGAGAATTATTTTAGCTACAATAAGTGAATCAGGTGTGTTCCATAAGAAAAAATTTTATATAAATCTTTTATAAATGTTTTATTTTAGCAAAATTAGCTGTAATTTTCTTAATTATTCCAAATTTCATGAAATAAATTAGGAATCTGAGAAACATATGAAGATATATTTCATAAATTTTCCCAAATTTGATTAATGAAGCAAGAATATTATTCACTGTTCACAAAATGAAGTTTTCAATCTATCAGACAGAGGTTGATAGAAACATAGAAGAAAAGTTCACACAGGTTTTTCATAACAATATGTGTGTGTATTGATAAACAGATATAGATTATAGATATATGATACAGAGATATAAATCTGACATGTGATACAGAGATATAAATCTATGTAGCCATACCTATTAAATGATGAAAAGCTTTTTATAAACAATATTTATAAAAGTATCCAAAGTCTTTTGTGTGAGAAATCATTTCTGATGATATTTAAAATGAAACGGGAAGAGAGAGAAAATGTGTCATGAAAACCAGCCTTGCAAATATACCAAAGTTATCGTCTTAAGATACATGTAAATATCCTAAAGACTTAGTAAACTATTTTCCTCCAAAATCCATAAATGAATTAAAAATAAAATCACAGAAATTTAGATCCGAATTGGAGCTTGGAGAAGATTTAATCTATCTAATGAGAAAGTAAATCCCTATTAAGTTATACAGATAGGGTTACATCTATCGCATATGTTATATTTATCTATTAAAGTAGACCAAAGCCAGAACCCAGATTTCTTGTTTCCCACCCTGATGCCCTTTCAGCAATTCCATACTAACTCTGAGAGGAAAGAATCATTGTAGCAATAAAATGCATTATTCCATTGCTAACTCTTTGGACTTCGGAGCAATGTGAGGGAAAATTGATATCACAGCTGAGCAGACAAATCTGACAAAATATACCCCACTTTTTTCTTCAGTGAGCCACCTACAAAGAATTTCTGATACTAACAAGTATAGTTTGAATGTCAGAATGTGGCAGGCACCCAGGGGTGTCACTCCCCCAAAATAGCAGAGCTGTCAACACATCTTGATTTCCTCTATAATTAGAGAGATTTAGTCTATTAACCACTTGAATGCCCAATGGACAAATGGTATA
Organism: Colobus angolensis palliatus; assembly: GCF_000951035.1. Taxonomy (NCBI): domain Eukaryota; kingdom Metazoa; phylum Chordata; class Mammalia; order Primates; family Cercopithecidae; genus Colobus; species Colobus angolensis. Next base: position 8,532,135 of record NW_012121043.1, on the reverse strand, counting down.
TTCATAAGGCAGCACCTGTAGCAAGAAATGAATTCTGAAAAATTGATTTTTAAAAACAAAGGAAACTAGGTTTAATAGGCAGAAGGTTTCTTTCAAAAGCACTTCTAAGAGACTGCCTAGATGATAGTAAAAAAAAAATTATGAATCAATTTAAGTGAATCAAACATCAGTCAGTTCTGGAGAAAATAAGACACATGATTGAACTGATTACATGTTTGTCTAACTAAATGGTTATGAATGCAACCTATTCTGTTATTCAATCCATAAGATTTTTCCCATAATTTGAATATATCTTGGTTGCATGTTTTTCTGCAAAATTTATATATATTTATATCAAAATATGCAAAAGACACAAATAATCAAATAATCACAAAAACAAGAATCATTTGTCATATTCATTATCAACAGTTGATATAAATGCTGCAAAGCCTTTTTCTTACATATATCCAAGAGTTACCCTTTACATATCATTTTGTAGTCTAAACATTTTGTATCTAAATTATCTTTTTGCCATTAATTTTCCAAAAACCAGTTTAATATCTCCATATTAGGAATGAATAAAAATAAATGAACTACCTTTTTATCTCTGTAATATCGATTTTTTTTTAGATAGATGACTAACTTAAGAACAAAAATTTGACATGTGTAACCCATCCAATAGTATCTAAAAAAAAAGGAGTAGATCAGAACACTGAACTTGATTAATTTTAGTAGGAATATTTTAATGATGAATTTCAAATAAATAACAGGCTATCAGTGGAAAGGCTTTTCAATTTTGAAACAAAAGGATCCTATGCTCTTAAATCTTCCAGACTTTTTCCATGAGAGTTTAGTACTTTTGTGAAAATTAAACTAATAGTGTATGATTAGAAATAGCAGAAAGAAGTACAAAGATAATGAAAATAGTGTTACTGAGAGAGATTTTAGTGTCTGTGTCTTGAGACAGATGTGTTTTTATGTGAGATTAAACTATATATAATATTTATGTGACAGAAACTTTAAAGTAATTTCATTTAACTTTTGTGTTAACCTGATAGACAATGTTACATTATCATTACTGTCATACAGATTAGGAAGGCACAGTTCTATAATATTAAATAAACTTCATGACAGCTAGGATCCAAATTATTCCATCTGCATATCACTCATATAGTAAGTGGAAATCAAGACAGCTTTACTTTCTCTTCTCTCTAGTGTTGGTGGAAAATATTAGAGTTATGGAAAGTTTTCATAGGGATCCCCCAAATAAGGTCTATCTTGGAGACTATTCCACATACACTTGAAAATGACATGTATTCTCATGCTGTTGAATATTCTATAATTAACAGTCAGGTCACGTTGATTGTTAGAATTTGTCTAAGTCTACTAATCTACTAATATTTTGTCTACTTCTTATATCAACTACTGAGAGGGAGATGTTGAAATCTCTAATATAATTATAGTTTGTTTACTGCATAAGGTTTACTGCATAAGCAAAAATAAGGTTTTTGCTTCGTTATGATTTATTTATTTCTCCTTCTAGTCCTTCTTGTTTTTTGCTTCATGTATTTCTTCTTCTAGTCCTATGAGGTTTTTCTTCATCTATTTGCTATTAAATGCATAAATGTTTAAGACTATGCCTCTTTGATGATTTACCTCTTTATCATTTATGAAATTATTCTCTTTATTCCTGGTAATATTATTTGATCTGAAATCTACTTTTATCTAATATTAACACAGCCAGCCTATCTTTAGTGGCTTAGCCTGATACAACTTTTGCCTCTCTTGTTTTGAACCTATTTGCATGTAGATATTTAAAATTATTTTCTTGTAGCCAACATATATTAAGGCCTTGCTTTTTCATTTTGAAAATCTATGCTTTTTAGTTAGGTTGTTTAGGTCATCTACAATTAATATACTTAATTGATATTATTGGATTTAAACCAACTATGTTGCAATTAGTTTTCTATTGTTTCTTATTTTCTTTTTGTTTGTTTGTTATTTGTTTGATGCAGGCTCCTACTTTGTTGCCCAGGCTGGAGTGCAGTGGTGCAATCATAACTCATGCAGCCTCAACCTCTTGGGCTCAAGCAATCCTCCCACTTCAGACTCCTAAGTAGCTAGGACTACAGACATGAACCACCATGCCCAGCTAATTTTTAAATTTTATATAGAGACAGATTCTTTCTATGTGGCCCAGGCTGAGCTTGAACTCCTGGTCTCAAGCAATCCTCCTGACTCAGTCTCCCAAAATACTGGAACTATAGGCATGGGCCACTGATTCTGGTCTCTGTCTTTTCTTGATGCTTTATTTTCTCTTTTTCTACTTTCTTCTGTGTTGAGCAGTTTTTATGATTCATTTTTTTCTCCCCTGCTGTCTAACTAACAACAACTTGTCTGCTGCTTTGATTGCTTTGGGGTTTATAGCATGTATCTAACTTAACACATTCTACCTTGAACTGATAGTACTTAATGAATTATATAATTATGGAAACACATGAATAATTTCAAAAAGTTTCCAAATTTATATGGTTATTTCAATTTTCTGCCTGTATCAATAATACTATTAAAATTATACAGTTAGTAGGAAGTAATAGATTATAGATGGATTTTCATAAGTTCCAAAAGTACTCTAATAATTCTATGAATTTTTTTCTGTTTGTGGTTATCTCAAAATATTATTTAACATGAAATTTGTTATATTTTATTTCTTATTGTGATTTATGTTTATTTTTGCTTTTATCTGTTTCTTTATTACTTTATTAATTTATTTCATCCTATTTTATTGGTATTTACTGTGGCTGTAACAAATTAACACAGATTCAAACAATGAAAATCTATTATCAGGCATTCTGAAGATCAGAAGTCTGAGATGGGTCTCCTAGGGCTAAAGTAAAAGTATCTATAGGGTTGTGTTACTTTTTAGCTTTAAGAGGAGAACCCATTTTGCTACTTTCCAGTTTCTAGAGACTTCCCATATTCCTTGAGCATTAACGCCTTCCTCCATCTTCAAAGGCACTCACCCTTTTTCCATTGGTGTATCTTCTTTTGACCTTTGCTAGAAAAAGTTCTCAACATTTAAGGAATCATGTAATCCACTTGCGAAGTTCCTTTTACCACGTAAGGTCACATTGATAGACTGTGGAATTAGGACATTACCATCTTGGTGTCGTAGGAACATTATTAGGTTCCTATCTTTGATTTTTCTTTCTCTTCTCCTAAGTTACAACATTTACATTTTTATTATTAGGTTCTTTTAACATCAATAATATTCTATTTGTTAATTATGCTTAGCCTTTATTTATTGAGTTTAAGGGTTAGAAAATGAGAACATTATTCACTTATTAATCTTTAATTCTACTAATATTTTTGAGCACCTACTTGTATCCTATTGTAGATAATGGAATTATAACATTAAACAAAATGTTTAAAAAAAAAATCCTTTCTTTGGAGTCTACATTTCAGTGAGTGTGTAGAAAATAAGCAAATCATGCATAGTATGCCAGAGGTCGTTAATGCTATGAAGGAAAATAGGAGAGGGAAATTGGGAATGCAGCACAGAGGGGAAAGATTGCTGTTTTGTGGAGATGTTCTATTTAATTAGGTGACATTTAAACAAAAATGTAAAAAAATTGAAGAAGTGAGACATGAACATATCCAGACAACTATTGGAGACAGAAGGAACTCCAAATACTAAGATGTGATTGAAATGTGCTTGACAAATTAAAGAAACATAAAGGGAAGGAAAGGTGGAACAAGCAGCAGAATTGTGAGAAGTTGGTTGAAGATAGGGTTGGGGACTATATCACAGGTCTTTGTTGGATTACTCCTGGGGTTTGTTTGTTTGTTTGAGACAGAGTCTCGCTTTGTTGCCCAGGCTGGAGTGCAGCAGCACAGTCTCGGTTCACTGCAATCTCTGCTTCCCAGATTCAAGTGATCCTCCTGCCTCAGTCTCCCAAGTACCTGGAACTACAACGTGCCACCACAACTGGCTAATTTTTGTATTTTTAGTAGAGACAGGGTTTTGTCATGCTGGCCAGGCTGGTCTCGAACTCCTGACCTGAAGTGATGCACTTGCCTTGGCCTCCTGAAGTGCTGGGATCACAGGCGTGAGCCACCATGCCCAGCCTTACTCCAGGTTCTTGTAAGAAGTTTACCTTTTATTCTGAGTAAAATTTGAATCCTTGAGTAGAGGTTGTTGAACTGAAGGCCATGATTTATTCTGTTTTTAAAAATGTACACCGACTGCTGTATTGAGAACAGTCTGCAAATGAGCATTGAGAAAAGCAAAGATGTCAGAAAGGAGGTCACTGCAATAATCCACAGGAGAAATATTACTATGATGAACAGCAATGTTAGCTATAGAAGCAGGAGAAGGTGTGAGTGATTCTAAGCCTACAAGATTTGCTAAAAGACCCAATATTTGGTATAAAAGAGAAATTCAGTGGTAGCTTTAAGAGGACTGTGACAGGAACAGGTTTGGGGAATGAAGGTGGGAGGAAGTGTCATGATTTGGGTTTTATAAATGTTATGTTTGAGATATCTCTTAAATACCCAAGAAGATTTGAGAGAAGCAGTTGAGTAAATGAGTCAAGATTTCAGGTCCTCAGCCTGAACCAAAGATAGAAAGTTGTAAGCACTATAGATAGTATTAAAGCTATCTTTAGGTATAAAAGTGGTTCAAGGGGTAAGTCCTAGTAACTCCAATATTTAGAAATTACAAATTTGAGAAAGCATCAGCCTGAAAGCAAAAAGTAATAATTAGTTTAAAGAAGAATAAAGAAAATCAGGAGTGATAAATTGCAAGTTAAGAGAAGAGTTTCAAAAAGAAAGTGTGGGCAACCATGTTAAATGCTTGTTAGGTCAAATAAGATGATAATTCAGAATTCATGATAAGATTTATCAACATACAGTTCTTATCAAATTTAAAAATATGTTTTTGTGGAATAGTACCAGAAAAAGTCAATTGGAATGCATTCAAGAGAAATAGAGTGGCAGGAACTGAAGACGTGAGTGTTGAATATACAGCCTAAAGTAATCTTTCATGGGTGAAACATGGGTGCCGAAAAAGGAAAAGATTTAACAATGGCTGTAAGAGTTTTCTTCTTTACAATTAGAAAGTTGAGAACAGAATGTAATAAGATGGGAGGGTCACATTAGTGGACTATTTTTTAAGAATTTTTTTGTTCTTTAAAAGAAGTGAAAAAATGTGGATTACATGTATATTTTGTATAGAAAACATCACAAAAACTTGTATATTAATGAAATACTAGTAATAGATATGTAGCACTTAAAATGTGCCAGAACCTATGAATTTATGTATGAAATCAATTTAGTCTTGACAACAAACTTATGAGGTAGACACTATTATTTTCATCCTCTTTAGCTAGATGAGTAAAACTGAGAAACAAATTAACTTGTTCAATTTCACACTGCTAATAAGTTGCAGAGCCAAAATTTAAGCCAAGTTAGATCAGCTGCAAGGTGCAACACTTCTTGAGTGTAGTAGGGGAAAAAATAGATGATTCTGAAAAGAGAATGGATAGTAATTGAAGCAATATATTTTATTAGGCACTGCTATGTTTTGAATATTTGTGCCTCTTCCAACATTTGTGTTGAAGCTGAATCCCCAATGCAGCAGTATTAAGAGGTAGAGTCTTGAATAAGTGATTTAGTCATGATGGCAGAGCCCTAATGAAGGGGATTAATAATCTTATAAGAGAAGTACAAGGGAACTGTTTGTCCTTTTTTCCCTTCTGCCTTCCACCATTTGAGGACACAGCATTGGTGACCTCATGAGGACATAGCATCAAGGCACCATCTTGGAAGAGAAGAGATCAACCCCCATCTGACACCAATGCCAAAATCTTAATCTTGGATTTCCCAGCCTCCAGAACTCTGAGAAATAAATTTCTGTTGTTTACAAATTACTCAGTCTCAGGTATTTTTTTATTGCAGTAAAAGAGACTAAGATATGCACAGAGACAGAATTTAGTAATCAAATGGAAGGGTTGCCTTCGATAGGAGAAAGTACAGTTTATCCATAGTAACAACAGGAGAAGAAGTGCATAAAGATGCCATCACTGCTATGTTGAAAGGGATTATGGTGTGCAAATGTAGAAGTTGTCTTCTAATTGTTTCTATTTTCTCAGTGAAATAAAATTAAAATAAAAGTCATAAGCCAAGAGTGAAAATGAGATGAGATGTTGCACAGTTCAGAGTAGAGAAGAACATGTAGGTAGTTACCGAGGAAAGTGGAAATTGAGAGAACTAAACCAATGTGTCATTATTGCGGGCACCCTGATGGGAATGATCAATAAATTAATATTCATGAATTTAAAATAGTAACATTCATCATATTTGGGTGCTTTTGACATGCAACTGCATTGACACAGGTGATGTCTGGTTTTAGACTGCTACAACTATTCAGAAAAAAAATTTCAAGGATTACTTCTGATAGAAAAAAAAGTCACACATTTTTCTTCAATCTCAACTTACAGCTCCTTATTATCTATTCTCACTTCCGCCCCAATCAAATGAAGGTAAAGGTAGACAGAAACTTGACATTTGAATATGACTCTATTAATTCCCAGGAAAGAAAGAGTCTATTAAATGTGGATTGTTATGTGCCTCTTCTCTTTGGGTAGCCAATTGTATCTGTAATATTAGGTTAGTACAAACGGAAGGTTGGAAGTGTTATCAGTTTTAGTAGGCAATTACAGTAGTGGGCAAAGATTTTTCATTATATGAGTCATTCTTTCATTTTATCTTAATCTGTAATCTCCTCTTTTCCACATTCTGTCTCTCTGAAATGGTGAAATTATTCATAAGTTTTTCTTTTCGATTTTGTACCCTTGGTTTTGTGAAGGAGGAAAATGGAATATTGGTGGCAGTAGTTACTGCACTAATTTCTAGAATGTTTGGTATATAACTAACATGGCAATTTTCAATGGTCATGTTTTAAAGCTATTTTTCTACTTCTTTATTTTTTATTCTAGTGCTACAGATACGTGTTCATTCCAAGATTTTGCTTTCTTCACTTGTTTATTTTTTGGGGGGGAACAAGCTGTGTTATTAGCTTGTTTAACTGTCATACAGGAATTCCTTCAATTATCTGTTTACTAAATAAGACTATAGTTCTGTTCTTTTAAAATTAACACATTTGTCTGAATTTTTCTTGTTGAGATAGTATGTTCTCAATCTAATGTATGACTTCATATTCCTGTGTCTGAACAGGGGAGCTGGATTTGTCCATCAAAAACCTCTTAGCAATTCCGTTTTGTGTATGTGTTTTTAGCAAGGACTACTGGGATTGATCAGAGTATCATATTTTCTTGTTTTTTCATATACATAAGATTCTTTTATTTGTATTTGTAGAAATACAATAGACATACTATAAAATATCTATTGCAAAATTTCTAGAAATATCTGAAGACAACAGAACATTTTAAAGAGTACATTGCTAAGATTTGAAAATTAAAAGAAATCCTTAGAGGCTACTAAAGTGGTTTGTGGCATATACGGAAGTAAAATATATAAGAGTCAAGGCAAAGGGCCAAGAAGGAGAAATGGAAGTATTCAGCTGTAAAGTTATTACAGAATTCATTAAGTACTGTCAGTTCAAGCAAAGATCAAAAATAGATATACCAATGGTAAAAGGGTCAGAGTTTCTGGCTTTGAAGATGGAGGAAGGCATTACTGCTCAAGGAACCTGGAAAGTCTCTAGAAACTGGAAAGCAGCAAAATGAGCTCTCCTCTTGAAACTAAAAAGTAACACAACTCTGTAGATACTTTTACTATAGCCCCAAGAGATCCATCTCAGACTTCTGATCTGCAGAATGCCTGATAATAGTTTTTTGTTATTTCAATCTGTGGTACTTTGTTACTGCCACAGCAAATACCAATAAAATAAGATGAGATAAATTAATAAAGCAATAAAGAAACAGAAAAAAGCAAAAATAAACATAAATCACAATGAGAAGTAAAATATAACAAATTTCATGTTAAACAATATGTTGACACAACCACAAACACAGAAAAAGCTCATAGAATTATTGGAGTACTTCTGAAACCTTATGAAAATCCATCTATAATTTACTTCTTCCTACTAACTAATTTTAATAGTGTTATTGATATAGGCAGAAAATGGAAATAACCATATAAGTTTGGAAACTTTTTGAAATTATTCAAGTGTTTCTTCCATAATCTGTCCCACACCAACACAGAAAACATCAAACCTGGGGGCTTCAGTCATGCGTAACATGTAGTATTCAAAGATTAGATAAATTCACTATTATTTAAACCATTCCAAACCACAAAAAAGGCTTAAAACTTATTTCAACCACAATAAAAGCAAAAATCTAAAAGAAAATATTTGTCATGTTAATAAAACAAAGAAGAAAAAATAGGCAATGTTAGCTGCAAAGTTATTTTTCCAAAATTTTAAGCTTCTTCTTTGTTTAAGAAAGAATAGAAGAAACTTTTGAAATCTGAATAACGTGAAATTCCTTTGAAAAGGCAAAAAATCCAAAATAAATGTAAATGTTAAAAGCTATTACTTTACAAATGGTGATACACTATATGGCTTTTCTTTAAAGTCAGATACAAGAGATCAGTAGCAAATATTGTATTATTCATTATTGATATTAAAGTATTAGGCAATACAAGTAAAATAGAAAATACGCCATTTAAAAGTTGAAAAAAATTCAAATATTCACTATTTATATAAGGTAAGATTTCATAGTTGAAAGACCACCAAATCAGTTGAATAATGATTGGGAAAAATAATATGTCTAATAACAAAAATTTATTTAATAAGTGACTTGTCTATGTAGAAGCAGCTGCAAGTTAGAAAATATATTGCATAAATATATTGCATTTTAGACATAAATTGAAGTGACAAATATACCTAAATGTAACTTTCATAAAAATAGCCTGGAAATATGTGGAGAAAAAGGTAAAATTTATCCTAGGTATATAAAGAAGCCTTCTTTAGTGTAGGTAATTGGATATTGTTGTTCTTTTAATTTACATGATTATTCCTAAAACAAATCCTTTTCCAGAAGAACATCAGGTAAAAACTTATTTTAATCACGGACTCCAAATCTCCAAGACCTGAAAACGGTTTATTTGAGGATGAAAAAGCTTCTGAAGGTGTTTGTGACTAAGGATTCGAGTGTTACCTTGCATTAAATGTAATAGGGGATTAGCCCTTGATGCCTTTCTCGGCATACGTTGTTGACAATAGCCAGTCATGCCCAGGAAAGTCAGCATTCATAAAACTGTAGCTGACCTGGCGATTTTGAGGATAACCCTCACTCAGGAAGAAGACAGGCATTGCTCTCCTGCAGAGCTATTCTGTCCTAAGTAAAACATTCAGGATACACATAATTGTTGTAACTCTTGAGAAGGCTTGTGATCTCTGTGTGCTAAAAATGAAATAAAATTATAGTCTCTCTTTTAATGCTAGTATTGAGGAGACAGCTAGTAAAGGTCACTGATATACTGAATAAAAGTCACAATATCCAGGAAACATAAATTCATGCAATGTTCTAAGAATTTGAGAAAATAAAGACAAACTTTCAGGGTAACCTTAAAGAGTTCTAATCAAAGATACTGGAGAACACGATGTGGCAAAGAACATAAGAAGAGACCACAAAGATTAATGAATATAAAAAGAAGGTAGCATACAATGCTACCACTTAGTGGGACTGCATTTTATGAAAAATATGTAAGTAAGTTCATTTCGATGGGAAAAAAGAAAAAAAAAAATGACCACAATTATTTTATCATGTCTGGCACAAACCCATGTTTCTTTAATGAGATGTGTGCTTTCCTACGATTTTGTATAGAAAGGCTCTTGGGAAAATTGAGAAGTGTTTTAGTTGAATTCAGCATTGTCTTAACTGGGTAAATATGTTGAATGAATATGAAATTGTTAGGAGTTGAGAACAAAAATGAACAACACAGAAAAAATATGTATTTTGTATTTGTGAGAGAGTAGATTTTGATTCTTACAAGCGATTACGTCAGAGTGGTATCACATTTCTACTAAGCAGAGAACTCTAAATATACTATATCCGAGGGAAAATATATAATATACCTAAACTTTAAGAAAGAAGTTTTATTCTATTATAAATAAGGGAGAAATAATTCTGTACCTGCATATCAATCTAAAATAGATACTCCTGTCTCCCCTAACAACAACAAAAAATAGGTACAGATGTGGTAAAAACCAGAAAGACTTTTAGGGGATGCAACTCTTGAGTTCTGTGATAATGAGCTATTAACCTTAGATACTACTTAAGCATACTAAATACACAAATACCAATGTGATCTAGTGGTAATAATTGAAATAATTGAGCATATATGTTAACAACGTTTCCCCACACTGCCCTAAAAAAGAGAAAGCGCTTGTTGTGCATTTTGGGCATTATTCCAATCTCAGGTCACACATTGGAAAGATTTTGATACAAGGTTAATTGTCTTGATTTTTTTTTTAATATGTTTCTTTCTTCTCAGAGAATCCATAACTCATTACGTAAGAGACTCTGTAAAAATTACCTACATTTACTATGGATCTTGCTCTGTAGTTCAACCTCTATAAACTCTCTGTTTACTTCCTAAGGTTTGAAAGCTTTTGATTTGTAAAACCTAAGTTACCTTTCCTTATGTTGGCAATTTTTGCAAATACTAATCAGCTACCATATTAATTTCAGTTAATGATTTTGTCTACCAAACAATACAAGTGGATCACATTTTTTTCCCACATTTTAGCAAGTAAAACACAACAAAATCAGCCAACACTGCTTCTAGAGCAATTTCAAAGGCATTTTCTCTACCTAAGTGTTTATGAGAAACACTTTACATTCAGGCAGCTATTTTTCTTTTTAATTTTGTTTGCAAATCTAATTAAGTATCATTGGTATTAGTCAAGTAAACTCTGATATTCCACACAGTCTCTTCTTTACGATACATCAAGCAATAATCCCCAGCCTTGCTGAGTTTGTTTTAGTAACAGGATCTTCAGTGAGCTACTTTCCCTCTTTTGCAATGTTTTCTAAATACAAAGATCATTATTGTATAAATACATTGATTGACTTCTGTCCATCTAGAATTATAAAATGCTATACAATGTCCATTAAAGTTGCGTTAATATTTTTGGATCTCCTCAGAGCAGTAATTCTTTTATTGAATGCCTGAGATGATCTTTCTACATAAAACATATGTATATTATGGAAATACTGTTCGCAACTAGGTAAGAGTGACTTCTTAAAGATATTTGCATGATTTCAGTGTTTGGAAGTTCTAATAACAAGCTTTACTTTAAACTATAGATGGCGATTGAAATAAATATTACATGAATCAAAAGCATCTATAAAAAATGAGAGAGGCAGATATCTTCCAAATGAAGAGTAATTCAGTCCACTCAAGGGTGTTTATGTTTGAATAAGGCAATAAAGCCCTTTCAACATGGCTTGTATATTAATATTATGTTATTAGATGAAGGAATTAAATTTAAAAATATTGATTAATGTGTAGAGAATACACATAATTAATGTGTTTTAAATATATTTTATATCCTAATAACATAGCGTAAACATTATTTTCAAGTGTTTGTATATGGTCCAGTTTATGTTCACCATTAGCCTAATCAATTACAGACATAACACCAAATCTTTTAGTAAAAACCCACTGCCAGTATTCCAAAAGCGTGGCAAGAAGGAGCTCCAAACAAAAGAAGAGTAATAATATGCTAATAAATATTTAGCAGCCAGCTCCTTAAAGTAAAACCAAGCAAAACAACCAAACAAAACAATCACCAAAAATATGTAGCATTATCAGATTTTCATGGTGTAAATATTTTCTCTGTGGCCAATTTCAAGCTGCCATTGGCATATCATTAAAAACGAAACTGATAAGAGACATGCATCATTGAGGTGGCTTCAAAACAACACTGGAAAGCTTAAAGAGTGAGCAGAGAATCCCCAAAAAAGTCTACAGTTAGTAGACTCCACGACGGCAGGGGAATTGACTGTCCTGACCACAGCAGGCTGCTTCTCATATGTATGTGCTCAATAAATAGTTACTAAATAAATGTATGTCTCAAATGAGCAGCAGTAATTCTTGAGCTAGTGAAATCACATTTAGTATACTTTATTCACTTCTGGATTTTACAATTTAATGGGGATATAGACAAATAAGAAAATGCATCAGAGGATAGTGAGTAAAATGTGGATACATAGTAATAGTATATCACAAAGGAATATCTGAAAAAAAAATAAGATTTTGCTGATATAATTTGAAACTTTGAATTTATAGGACAGCCATGTTCAAATATTTGAAGTGTCATTTTGAGAGACATTTGATTTTCCAATGGTATGACTTTAAAAAATAAAAACAAGTAAAGGAGACTATGTGTAGATATTATTTAGCTGACTATGAAGATGATTATTTTCAACAATTTGAAATTTTCAAAGACATAGAAAATCTCTCTAACAATTAAGGAACCCTTTAGCATTGGTCCAAGAAGGAGAAGAACTTTATTAAAAATCTTATTGTGGAAATCCAAACGCCTAGTAGAAGGTTAGACTGCATAATCCCAAAGTCTTTGGCAGTGTCTAGATTTTATGATGATGTGTAAATAAATCCCATAGCAGGCAGAAGTAGCCACTCATTCTGATCCCTAAAGAAATGCTTTCTGTATGTTCTTATACAATCTCCCCATAGGTGAAACTGTTCCACAGTTACGCAGATGGATAGAAAATTCTCCACTTGTGACTCAAGGGAAGTCTGCTTACTTTGGTTTCTCAGAAATCATGTTTCAACAGCATTTAGAGAAAATGAATATTTTATTTATATAATGTGAGTACGGGGCATGCCTCCTTTTAGGATTACTATATGAAAGTATTCCTTTTTGTCACAAAATAAAGATATTCTCTACACATATACCATGGAACCTATATGTGTATATGAAATGTCAAATAATTTTTTTTCCCAAATTACTTCAGATAAGTTTAGAGAGAAGAAACATATCTGAGACCAAAACTTCTATGAGTGCACCTTCGCCTCATGTTTCCTGATGGGGATATATACGTTTTTCCGTTGTTTATATATTCTGACATTCTTTTTTACCCTACCCTGGGAAAATACTGTTGCTCAGTTTTTGTTTCTCAAAGTAAAACACAGTCATTGTACTGATTTTCATTTTTTTTAACATGTTTTGCCAACTAAATGATCATTTTTAAGCCTTTCTTTAATAATAACTAATTTTTGGCAGACATTTAATACTTTGGGCTGTCAATATTGTCACCTAAAAATGGAAGAGATTAAATTAAAATAATTTAAGAACATTTTTATTTCTATAATCCTTATTCTCCGAGAAAATTATTGCAATACTTTGTAAGTGTGGTTTGAGCTGTTACTTTGTATCAAGCTGTAAATTAGGCACTGGTGACAGAGAGGAATAAACCCTGAGGCACAGGGATTGGTGAATAGGCACCATCATCTAAAGTGTTGTTAAAACATATGCTCACCTGTGCTCAAGTTACAGTGTGGGTACAAGGGCACAGTGATTCGCTTCACCAAGAGGACAGCATAGACGGGATGCATCACAGGGGAAGGAATATTTGAGCAGTTTACGAAAGAGGAGTAAAAGTCACAAAAGGCTCATCATTTGTTACCTTTTAAAACAGACGAATATATTTAATGCATATATAGAAGGTATAGTTATATAAACAATTCATATGGTTCCACCTTACATGTTTAAATTATTTACAATACCCTTAAGGATCATTTACTTTCAAAAGGATAAATAAATATTAAGATTTCTGCAGATCATATAGTTGTTCATATAAGTATTCTTGTGGTAGTTCTTCCAAATCTAGAATTTCACTAAATTGTAGAACTAATTACCTCCACTCCCATTAAGTACAATATAATTTTTGCAGGACTATCAGTTATCAAATATACCTAAGAAAATCATGTAAAGAAAAATTTCCAAAGATTACCAAATTCTAGGTCTTCGTCTATGAACAGAGAAACCTGAAAGTGATAAAAATATTCTAGGATTAAAAAATGGTGTTCACAACTTGTTTAGCTGAAGTTAAGAAAACATCTACCTTATCTTAGTTTACTTGACCTTTCACCTTCATTAAAACATGAGGGCAACTTCCTTTCAAAACTATATTCCTTTCCCTGTTCAGTCCATGTTTCTTTGCACCTCCAGCCTTTCTATCACTTCTGCTGACATTACTTTGTCAAGAAAACTGCTATAAGTCGGTGCATCTCAAATTTCTGTTTCAGGACTTCTACTCTAACACATCCCAACACACCCTCAGGTCATCTCCTCCTTCTCATAACTTCAGTTATTAGCTGAGAAATTGGATCTCCAAGCCATAATCTCCTGTCTACATCTTCTTTTCAGTCTCTCACATAGTCAAAGATTTCACGAAACATCATGTTTTTCCCCCACAAAGTGCTCATCTTCTTTTTTTTTGAGACTGAGTCTCACCCTGTAACCCGGGCTGGAGTACAGGTTCACGATCTCGGCTCACTGCAACCTCTGCCTCCCAGGTTCAAGCGATTCTCCTGCCTCAACCTCCCAAGTAGCTGGGACTACAGTCGTGCACCACCACATCGGGCTAATTTTTATATTTTTAGTAGAGACGGGGCTTCACCATGTTGACCAGGCTGGTCTAGAACTCCTGACCTCAAGTTATCCCCCTGACTCAGCCTCCCAAAGTGTTGGGATTACAGGCATGAAGCACCACGCCCAGACCATTTCTTTTTCGTATCAGAAAAGAGTACATCCATATAATATATATCAAGGTGTAAGGCCAATATTCTTGTCTTTTCTCAAATCCTCACCTCGTATATCTCCAGTCTACTTTCAAAGTAGATATTATTTTCATGTTTAGTGCCGTCCATCTCTACAGCCCACCCATGAGTCCAGGCCACAGTGTTCCTTGAGTGCTGTAGGATCCTCCAGGTGTGTATCATGGTCAGACTAATCACGGTCTCTTACTGCTCTCATACCTACTGTTCTGTCCGCAAAAAAAGTACTTAAAAAATACTTATAGCGGCCGGGCACGGTGGCTCACGCCTGTAATCCCAGCACTCTGGGAGGCCGAGGCAGGCGGATCACGAGGTCAGGAGATCGAGACCATCCTGGCTAACACAGTGAAACCCTGTCTCACACAGTGAAACCCTGTCTCTACTAAAAAATACAAAAAGTTAGCCAGGTGTGGTGGCGGGCGCCTGTAGTCCCAGCTAATGTGGAGACTGAGGCAGGAGAATTGGGTGAACCCGGGAGGCGGAGCTCGCAGTGAGCAGAGATCCTGCCACTGCACTCCAGCCTGGGCGACAGAGCGAGACTCCGTCTCAAAACAAAACAACATACTTACACCTCACTTCTGCTTAATCTAACATTGTAGTATTTGTGCTTCCAGTTTCAGCTTTCCCTAGCCATGCCACTTCCCAAACTATAGTTATTTTGACTTTAGTATTCTTCACTTTTACCTTGAAGCAATTAAAAAACTTGTAATTTTTAATTTAATGAATATATTTTCTCTAAAGTCTACCTGAACCTAAAACATCCTATAAGAGTTACTCTAAGTTTTAAAGTAGATAATCATTTCTATATAAATATGCTGCCTTATTCATATATATTTTAAATACGCAAAATTATATATATATAATTGTAATGCTTCTAGAGACCAAGGGAAAATTTCATCTTTGCCCTCTGAAAGTTTGCTGAAAATTGCTGAGAAGCAGCAGATTAATAGGAGAAAAGGCATGCAAATTTATATATCACCACTTTACATTACATGAAAGCCTTCTGAATGAGGACCTTAAGATACAGGAAAAAAATGTTCATTTTTATGCTTAGGTTCAAAAAGTATGAATAGTCAAGTAGAAAGACAACTGGACAAAAAGGTTATGATTTAATCCTTAAAGACTGAGTTGGGATCTGCCTGGCCTGTCCAGATTCTTCTTGGCCTCTCTGTGAAGCATTCCTTCTTTATTGGTGTGTGACACCTGTCTCTGGAATGTAGGTCTTCTGACATACCATCAGAAAAGCTAGGTCAGATCATTTCTTTACGGCAGTTTTTAAACAAAAAGGAGTGGGGAAAAGTTAGAATAATTTTAAACATTTAATCCTGGCTTCTTGGAAAAGGGGTTCTAGTTTTGCTGACCCACTTTGGGTAAGAGAAATCCTAGTTTCTATGGTTATCCTTGGGGGAAACTGAAAGGCCAGAGATGGCAGGGCAGGAGAAAGTCAGAAAGAGTTGCTTCTGAGGACTTCATTTTGGAGTATCATTTTCTGAGACCCTTCGTATCATATGTATATTATTTACATATATAATTAGCATGTTTATTTTTTTCTCTTAAAAGTATATGAGGCCGGGCGCGGTGGCTCACGCCTGTAATCCCAGCACTTTGGGAGGCCGAGGCAGGTAGATCATTTGAGGTCAGCAGTTCAAGACCTGCCTGGCCAACATGGTGAAACCCTGTCTCTACTAAAAATACAAAAAATTAGCCGGACGTGGTGGCGGCGCCTGTAGTCCCAGCTACTGGGGAGGCTGAGACAGGAGAATGGCGTAAACCCGGGAGGCGGAGCTTGCTGTGAGCCAGGATGGTGCCACTGCACTCCAGCTTGGGGGACAGAGCGAGACTCCGTTTCAGAAAAAAAAAAAAAAAAAAAGTATATGAGAATCATTCCATTAGAACATATGGAAAAATATTTAGATTTATTATGTATACTGAAAGTGACTTGAATGAAGAGAGAGAGACAGAGAGAAATGAAGTGGGGGACCATGGAGGGAGGTAGTAAGAAGGAAAGGAGAGAGTCTTTGCAATTTTTAATTTTCAGAAAAAAATAACAGTAGTAAAAAAGAAAATTTTATCTGCCAGAGAACTGCAGTGATGATTCTATGCTAAAGTGTTAGGTTTACTTGTTAAAACAGTTTAAATCAGTTGCAGTTTAAAACAGTTTAAAACATAGTTGCTTGTAACTGCCTCCTAGCAGAAATTCACATGTGAGATGACACATTATCTTCCCCAGAAATTTGTCTTCAACCCAACAAATTTCAGCTGTTTAATGAATGATATTTAATATATATTGGGCCAAAATGGACATCTCAGAGAATAATGGAGTGAAGAAATAAAGCAATAATAACAGATGACTCAAAACCAAGAAACACTTTTTAACTGAAATATTGAATGATAGAGATAAGTTTTTTTTATTCACTAAAACTAGCCCGAAGTTATTAATTCTTAAATTCCCTTTGAAATAGAAAAGGCTAGATATTCATCCACAGAGAAAAATGTTTACGGATTTGGTACCTGAATTAGCTGTTTGAACCCAAATATATGATGGGCACAATAGACATTTCTTAGTACCTTTTGGCCTTAAGTAATTAATAGACCTTTCAGAAATCCTAAGTATACTATTAAAGAATAGGCTTTTTTAGTCTAACATTTGCAAACTAAATATTAAAAACATAATTTCTAGCTTCTAGAAATTTTAAGTTTGAATATAGCCATATGTGTAATATCCTCTCACATTTTTTTCTCTTTTTTTATAATTTTTCTTTAAAATAACTATAGGCAAATTGAAAGCCAAAAGAGCGAAAAGTGGAAGATGGAAGGTAAGGTGGCTTGTAGTGAATGAATCTTATTAATCATATCTACCAGATTATATCTCTTTTAGTATGAGCATTTACATGGCAATGAACTATACCATCGCGTTCATTCTGGGATCCTTTGTTTGGTATTTGACATAAAGCTGTTAGGGAGATAGAAATGAGAAGAGATGACAAAAGTTTTTTATAACATTACATATATCGTCAACTTGAAACTAAGAATTTTCCAGGGGAAAAATATGTCAGAACTCCAGTGCTAAATCATTTTTAATTGTGGTGTAATTTTGCCATGTAAACAAATATAACTTCAGCATGAAATCTCCATGCACATAGGTCTTATGCAGCTAAATAGAAATCCAATACAAAGTTGGCCGGGTATGGTGGCTTACGCCTGTAATCCCAGCACTTTGGGAGGCCGAGGCGGGTGGATCACGAGGTCAGGAGATCGAGACCATCCTGGCTATCACAGTGAAACCCCGTCTCTACTAAAAATGCAAAAATTAGCCGGGCATGGTGGTGGGCACCGGTAGTCCCAGCTACTCGGGAGGCTGAGGCAGGAGAATGATGTGAACCTGGGAGGCAGAGCTTGCAGTGAGCTGAGATCACATCACTGCACTCCAGCCTGGGTGACAGAGCAAAACTCCGTCTCAAAAAATAATAATAAGAAGAAGAAGAAATCCAATACTAATTTAAAATTTAAAATTATACAATTTCAGTGAAAATCAGATGAATAATTCAGTTACAACGAGATAGATGATGCTGTTTTGGTAAAGCTAACTTGTACCTCAAAACATGAATAATATTCAGACAACCGCTACAGTGTGTGTACCTATCTATGCACAATCAGTTTGCTGTAATGCTAGTTTTAAAATTGCAAATTTGTTCCAAAGAGAATGATGTATTAGGGAACGACTTAAGCATAACACAAATTTTGTGCTTGCTTATGAGTGATATCTTCCATGAGCAAGTACACGAATGCAGAAAACTGCCACTGAGTGAACTGAACTCAGTAGGAATACACAAAACACACACACTTCAAACATCTCCCAGCCTCCTCGGTCCACTTCATTTGATGTGAGCCACACCCATTCAAATCTAGTGTGACAACTTTTCATAGGATTTCAGATAACCCTCTTTTCACCACTTTTCAGTAACTCACAAGCTTCAATCCTCTGATGTCTACTTTCCAAGAAAACTTCAAGGTAAAATGTCGCATTTATTCAGTGTTTGTGCTATGATTTTTATTAGGTTGCTTTTTTTCTTTTTTTTCTTTTTCTTTTTTTGAGACTGAGTCTCACTATGTCACTCAGGCTGGAGTGCAGTGGCACGGTCTCAGCTCACTGCAACTTCTGTCTCCCAGGTTCAAGCGATTATCCTGTCTCAGCCTCCCAGGTAGAGGCTATACGTCCTATAGGGACTATAGGCACGGGCCACCACACCCAGCTAATTTTTGTATTTTTAGTAGAGACGGGGTTTCACCATGTTGGCTAGGCTGGTCAAAATGCTGACCCCAGGTGATCCACCCGCCTTGGTCTCCCAAAGTGTTGGGATTACAGGTATGAGCCACCGCACCAGGCCTTAGGTTCCTATTTTTTTAATGTCACTGACAAACACTTTTAGCATTGTGTACCTAATTCCAATTTTTCCGTAAGTTCCATGTTTTTTATGGTGTGATTTTGCATAGAGTAGTGATTTTTTAAAACACATAATGTGTTATAACTGGCTATATCATGTACCTGCGATGGTTCAGTGTTCCTATAACAGTTCTATATGCTACATAGAAAGCCTCTTGGGAAGCTTTGCAAGTTTGCGGAATTATGATTTATGCTCTTCACTAGGAATAAAGGCAGAGTTCATATGTTTAGTACACTTTCATCTTTCTTCTGTTTCCAGCTAAATTCACAAAAACAACCGTGACTCCAGTGGGTACTTGACTAAAAAATAATTAACATAATGATTAAAACCACTTAATCACTACCTTAGTTATTTTGTTTTAGATTATCTTCCAAATTTAAAAGCAATAGAGAACTCCCCAAATTCTCAAATTTGACAAGCCATTGTCTCACAGACACTGAAGTGGCCTGGATTTCAGAAACACTCCATTGTATTTCCAAAGCATGACTTAGTACCGAAAGAAGCAAACCATCCATATGATTCTAACTGCATTTTCATATTAACCATGTGCACAGAGCTATAAATGACGTCTCATTCTCCAAATCTCCTTCTTGTCAGCCCCACAATTAAAAACATCACTAACTTCACTAACTTCCTAAGTCTTAGACTCATGTTATCTGGCTCATCTAAGTCCTTTATTTGAGCTGTGGTCATTACATCTTAAAAAAAATCTTTATAAGCCCTCCATTCTTCTACTTATGAATCTGATAAGTAGTAATATCCCTCAGGCGTTTGGACACTTCTGTAATGTGTGGTGTTGTATATAATCTGGACTCCTGTGATTGAACAGGTTTATAAACTCAAAAGTTCCTCAGAGCTTTCAGGCAAAAATACTATAGCTTGAAAGTAATTGGTGCAATTTTGTTTACCTCAAGTAGCCCAGAGATACTTGGTGCTTATGAGAATAGTTTGTGTTTTACCAAAAGATAACCTGTTCAGGGAGGAGTGACACAATAAGAACAGAAGGAAATTGTTTATTTGTTTGTTGGTTTGTTTGTTCAATGATAATTTGAACTGATTGGGAAAAAGCGCAATGCAGTAGTCTGAGAAAAGTATTTCCTTAGGAGTCAAGAAATAAGATCACCAGGTTAAAAGTTTAGATCAAAAAACGACATGGAAAGCACCATCTCGTGTTGTTTCGTACCCTGTAGCACAATGGCTGCAATGGAGATAAAAAGTATAAAGATATATTTTCAATAATACTGTCAATATGCTGCAAGAAATTCTCCCAAAAATAGTTGTTTAAAAGTCCCTAATATGCCCATGTGCAAATGCAGTTGTTTCTAAGATGATTTAATTGGCATTAAGTATTAAACTTAAGAGAGCAGTGTAACATTATGTTTTATACATTATTTTAAAAACTATTTTCTTCCAAGTGTAATGTTTTCAACCATGGAAAGCCAATTCTATATTATGTGTCGTTTTAGATTGTTTTAGTTCAGTACGTAAGGAAGCCTCATTCAAGGAGTTTAATTAAATGTGTCGCTAGTTACAGTGAAGACTGTGGTGCTGATTAGGAGTTCACTACTAGTATTAGGTTAAAGGTGAATTCAGGTTGAATCAGAGGAGAATCCACAAAGAACGAGAATGCTGGGGAAAAGAGGAACGTGATTCTTTATGCTGTTCATTACTGTCAGGATATCCCAGCACTGAAGATGTGCTGGCGGCTTCAGTGATCAGAAAATGTTAAACTGATTAGAAGTCAAGTAGAAGCAACAGCACAGCTTTAGTCAAAATGCCCGGCTTGCATGGGATCTGGCAGTAACTTTCAACAGGGTCTTATCAAACGTATTGTCACTGTCAAATTATTCTGTAGCCACTTTGCATTCACTTCAGCTTTTCTTGGAAGCAGAGTAGCACGGATTCCAGTAAAACCAGCCTAGGCCTCTTGTTCAGAATGACTGTCAAGGGAAGGTAAAAATAATTCTCTGTTTCTCTCTCGCTCTCTTGTTCTCTCTCTCTCTCTCTCGTTCTCTCTCTCTCATACACACACACACACACACACACACACACACACACACACACACACACACACAGGTGAGGGCCTCCTCTGGTTTTGAAGTAGTCACAGTAACATGTCAGGCAATTCACAATGTCCACGTGTAGATAGAGAAGAAAAAAAAATCACACCGTGAAATAGAAAGTGAGCTAGGTCATTGAGGTTTTTGAGGGTGATATATAATACAACAACAAAAACAAACAAAATAGAGCCTTGCAGTTAAATGGGATCTTGGACATTATCTGAGTTTACTATTATTTTATGGAAATAATTTTAAGCCTCGGGAAGGTTAGATGACTTCTCTAATGTCACAGAGGCACCAAGAGTTATTTTAATTTCTAATAATTCTCAGTATGTGACTCAATGAAAGGAAGTCTTATGTTCAAACTTTTAAACAGTTTGATCTGATACCTATATAATAATAACACTGTAGAGGTTTTGTAACAAGCTTCTTGTCATTAACAAACATACTAGTGCTTCCTGTTAAATTTTATTAATGTATTGGAAAACAAAACAAATTTTAGTTTTTCCCACATGGAGGCATGTAGAATTCATTTTTGAAGAAATGTTTAATTTAAA
Source organism: Colobus angolensis palliatus (assembly GCF_000951035.1). NCBI lineage: Eukaryota > Metazoa > Chordata > Mammalia > Primates > Cercopithecidae > Colobus > Colobus angolensis. The sequence continues at coordinate 8,510,259 of NW_012121043.1, read as the reverse complement.
GAAAATTTTAAAGTATTTGGAGCACAAGTTAAAAAGAATACGCTAAGAAAAATTAAGAGTAGTAATCTTTATGAGTTTAATTTTCAACAGAATCTTTTCAAATGTCACATAGATTACCTGAAGTCTGATTACTTAAAATATTGGAAAATACAGATATCTTAAAAAAAAAAAAAGAAATAATTGCTAATTTGTATTTGAAGCTGAATGGATACTGCAGTTTTTTATTTAACTTATTTTTGTATTTTGATTTCCAGACATTTTAATGAAATTTCTTATAGAAACAATGTAACCAGAACTAAATTATGTTTTTTAAATGACCTATTGTATCTAACTGTCATTTTCTCATTCAGATGTCAAATTTGTTGATTTTACATTGCCTTCTACTTATGCTGATAAATTTATAGTTTTGACCAACTATGGTTGTGATATTTTACTCAGATTCTTTCTACTTTTATATTATTTATAATTATATCCAAAATAATATCATGTGCAAACCTAATGGTAACCTTGTCATTATTAGTTACTTTTGTATTTGCCACTATTTAACTCCTTATTTGAAGTGATAGCAGTAATCATATTCCTTGTATACAGTCATGCAATCAATATGGCACACACTGATATCTAAATCATAATTGATATGGAAGACTGATTCTTAAAGAACAAGACAAAGCTTAACAAAAAGCCAGTTCTGCAGATAAGTGTAACTAAGAAAAGAAAGAACAAAAATATTTTGCACAAAATGGCACAAACAGTAGTAAAATTAAAAATACAAAGGATCAGGAGAAAATAGAATCATGAATTCCCAGGAAAGAAATTAGGGGTAAAGTATCATAAGTGGAGAAATCAACAAACAGGTAAATCACCTAAGTTGTGGTAACAGATAGACATTAATACTGGATTTAGAAAAGATAATTTGTAATACCAGTCAGAATAATTTGAGAGAAGAGGAAAGATGGAAATTTTATTGTAAAGAATGCCAAAAAGAATAAAAGTCAAAAATGAATACATATGTATATGTGAGTGCATGTATATGTAAATATTTTAAAATCTATGTCTAGAATTTTCAGCCATTTTATCAACACTACCTTCTCTGCTTTCTCCAAATTTATTGAGACTTAGTGTCTTATTGAAACTGATCAGTTAACTGATGGTAGCAGTAACTTCACTCTTGGAGTGATTACATTTACTGTTTCATTAAAGTTGAAATGTGGAGCACAGTCTCACATTTTTCATAAGGTGATCTGGCTACTCTTTTAATGCTCTGCTTTCCCTTCCATTTGCTTCTTACTAGTAATGATGCTTTTGGGAGAGTAAATGCGGACTATTGGCATAGCCTCAGAGTCCCTGATCCACACAGGCTCTGCCTTCTATTATCAGGTAGATAATAGAAGTTACCTGGTACCATCACCTGCACCAAGTCAGGTCTCCACTCATATCACCACACACAACAAATGTCCTATTAGAACTATTCATCTCTGATAGATATTTAAAGAAAATTAATTGAATCAAGAAACTTATATTTTGGTTAAATCATCACTTTTAACTTTTCTAAACATTCTAGGAAAGGGGTTTTCTAGCAAAGAAACTGTCAGGCCTTGTTAATCCACAGTTAGTCCCTCCACATACCTCCAAGTCTGACTCTAAAAGGTCCTTAAATGCAAAGTATTGGAAAACAGTGCATATGATTTTAATACTTCACTTAAAGTCCAAAATTAGCTTAGCTGAATATTTACATACATATCAGTGTTGAACTATAAGTTTTCCTTAATATGTATAGCAAAAAACAAATAAATCTTTGCATGTTAGTTGAGTGTCACTATGAAAAACTGACAGCAAACAAAAATTTTTGAGACACTAGATAGCCAAAAGATTAGATGTAAAAAGATCAAAAAAAAAAAAAAAGTGAAATGACGCTGTCAAGGCTGTCTCCCCAGATTCTCTTGTATCAAATTCACTTTGTTACAGACAGCACAAAAAAGAAAGGCATATTTCTAGTCTATCTGAATCAGGACTGTGTGTTTAGTTGGTTCATATGTTACCTGTCAAAATACAAACCTGTTCAATTGTGATCCAAAGCTTCACATAGAAATTCTATCAAGGAGTCATCTAATAACACAGTCTTTATTTGAAATAGGCTTTCAGGACCTGGCCTCAAACTAACTCAGTTACAAACACACAGAAGCCTATTTCTGCCAGTGAAAATCAAGTCCATTGTTGTTGTTCAGTAACTTCTAAATCCCTTCACTGAACCTCCAGCACCAGTTTTTAGTACAAAATTTATCTTTCTTCTTTTGAATCCATGAATTATTTCAGATTCATTGCACAGTAAACAATCCACAAATGAAATCAGCTTCTTATGTTTATTCCGTAGTTCCAGTTACTTGTGTGAAATATTTCAGAATTATTTTATGAAGAGGGCTCAAAAACATTTGTGTTTTCTGTTTGTAAATGGTCTGAGTCACTCATTTTAACCATACAAAGGCAAAGAAAATTTGAATTCCTTGTCCTTTTTAATGACTGTAATTTTCTGTTTTTTCTACAAATTTGTACACGTGTAGCATTTTTCTTAGTGCTATTCTAAATGCTTAATATTTAAATCTATTTCAGTTTCATTAAAACATATTTTCATTTGAACCAAATTCCTTGTGAAGATATGGGAAATTCAAAATCCTTTAACTAAGAAGGAAGCTTGTTGCCACTTGAATTCTTATAGAACTGTGATCAATGCTGGTCTTTATAGAACTAATGATGATGGATCAATTGATGGTAGCATTTCTGAGAAAACACAAACCGTGGCTAAGGGATGTATTATGGGCAGTCACTTTTCCACTCACCCAGGCAACGTAGTGAAAAGACAGGATAAAACTCATGGCGAATAAAAGACAGATGCTACCCAGGTCTACTGAGAGGAGCTTCTAGATTAGAACTTATACTTAGAAAATACTATCTGACTTAATCTGGTTTGTTTACAGAATGTGATAACCATTATATTGAAACATTGAAAAAATCTAATTTAATTGAGAACTATTTTATTTAATTATTTACATAGACTATAAAATATACTAGGTATGTTTTTTTCACTATTGTATATGAGAATTAAAAGGCTAAGAAGATGTTATGCAATTTGTATAAAACTATAGAGTTAATAAAAGGTATAGTCATGATTTGAACCCAGATTTATGTGGCCTTAGAGTAAATTGTTTTCTAGCTATGACAATGGAATAGCCTCATACAGTTAGTTAAACAGAATACTTGGGTAATGAAATGTTTCTGCAGTGTATATAATGGCAAATCAATAATTGGAAAGGCTCAGAAAATTGCTAAAAATATGTTCAAATCACATGCACAAGCCCTAGTGAATAGATGAGAATTACATAAACAGTATATGCATTTATTGTTTGAACTCATAAAATAGGCTTATAAGAAAAACTTTTTAGATAATCAATTCAGTTTGTGAATTCCTATAACCAAAACACTATTCTTGAACTCCAACAGAATGAAGATCTATAAACGTGATTAGTCATTTTCAGTAGGTAAGAATTTCACACTCATGGGGCACCTACCTTCCAAAGGCCAAACATCAAAATGGCACTAGGTATATGATAAGTTCAATACAAATATATATTAATTTAAAGACTGTTTTAAACTATATTACTTTATACTTAAGTCCGTTCTTAATATACAGTTTGAAAAGAATATGTTAACAACATCACAACAATTTAGTCTACTTTTTTAAAAATGTTACTTTAGTCTATGTATCTTGCTATATTAGTAGGACAATTACGCATAAATTATTTTGGTCCTGATTCTACTACTTATTTTTTCATTTTTTTCTGGTTTTTATTTAATTATGATAGAAAACAGATAAGCTTTTGAAATGAAAAAAAATAGATGTCTGACACCTTTTCCTAAAAATATGTTTGTCGCTGCATTGGCTTTTCATCTCAGCAGACAGACAAAGTAAGCATGTGGGTCAGTGAATGCCTTGAATACTATGGCACGAATACAGAAAAACCAAATGCAAGATAAATAGCTCCTGCCAAAATGCAAAAGACTCTCTTTTTTTAATGAATCTAATTTTTCAGTAGTAAGTATTGAGTACATCCACTCCTTGCTGTCTATCGCAGATTGCCAATCATTCATGAGCTTTCCTCTTATCTCCAAAGTTTCCAGAATATAGACTTTAAATCTTTCTTAGGTTCAACCTTTCTAAAATAGTTTCCCAAAGGCAGGGGAGAGAGTAGGAGAAATTGTGAGACTTAGGGAAGGATAGAGAAAAGATAAAAAATGTAAGGCTAAAAGCTATAAGCTATAAGACCTAAGGATGTTGACAAAGGAGTAGACAACACCCTCTCATATATGCCAAAATCATTCAAAAAGAAACCCCAAACACTCTGTCCTCTCACTATACAAAACTGATACATTTTCAGATGCATATGTTTTGGAATTAGCCTAAATAATTAAGGCTAAAATGACCAAGTATTCCTGTACAATTGATTTTTAAAAGCTGGTACTAGTAAATGCGAAGAAAAAAGCAGTGAACAAACAAAGAAGAAGTTAGTTCAATTTAGAGGCATCCTTATATTCTCACCATTAATTATGATCTTAAGACTTGTTATTTTTATTTCTTCTGAGAGAATTTGAATATTCCAGGTAAGCTAGAAAACTTTTCTTGGCTTTAAGTGACAGGGAATCACTTTGAATCCTCTTTGAAATAGGACACAATATAGACATGTAAATAAATAGTAATTAGCTCAGGATTTATCTATTTAAATAAAAAAATTATATATTGGCAATCTTACTGATGTTAAATATGAAAATCCACCAATTGTTTTAAGACTTGTCTAATGTTTAAGGCTCTGGAAGGGGCTTGCTATTTATTCAGTAGAAAAAAAAGTGTCAGGGAAATTATCCAAGTAAAATTAGAGACATATAAATAGCCACACAGTATCACTAGTTCCCATGGTGATTTTTATGTTAATTTATATATCCTGCTGTGATGATCAGGCTCTAAAATTGGGGAAAAAGAACAAAAAACATCAACAATCTTCATTACCCATAAAAAAGATCCCTATATTTACATTCTAGAATCATGTGAGACACTGTGAAAATACATCCTGGTTTCCCTAGAACATACAAAAGTTGATTAATTTTCTTCCTGTTTTTCCAGCAGTGGAATGATTAGGTACTAAACTGCTTAATTTCAAAAATTCACTGAAATTATCATTTGCTTTTAAGATCTTGATAATTAGTTCTAATATTTATCAAGTCTGTGATTTCTCAGTCATTTTTTTCTGAATATTTTATAGTATATTTATAATAACTTTTCAATGACTTTCTACAATGAGGATTCCTGTGATATAAAATATGTATTACTTGTAAACACTTTAAGAAAAAATAAAATTAATTACATGTGGATAAGCTGATATTGTGTTCTGTGTTCTAATCCTAAAGTTACTATTCCTACAGTTACACTTTTAATCTATAAATATTATGTTGCCAGTCTTAGAGTATAAGCAGAAAATGCTCATATTTTGTATTTTTTAAATTTAATGCTACACTAATCTTTAATCATGGATAACAGAATGCGAGTGAAACTTTTGTTTTATCAAAAACTAAGAGAAAATCAATATCTAAGCTTGAATCAAAAGGTACTAAAAATGTCATGTTCTTTTACTTAGCAATTTGCTTTCTGAAAATACATTATAAGTAATTATTCATTTACATAAACAGGCCACTTTTAATAATAAAAATATTCAGTACAGAATTATTTATAGCTGCAAAAAAAATCAAGATTAACTAAATATGCAATTAGTGGAAAATGATTTAGTAAATTATAGAATAGCCATCAGAGAGAAATTTAGGTTTGTTAAGTTTTTGTTAAAAACATAATACGAATCATGTTTAGTATCACTAAATAATAAAAAATGTATACATGTGGACAAACACTAACAAAAATATTAAAAGAGTAATTTTTTAAGAGAGGTGGGATGACACTAATCTTCACCACATAAATACCAATTTCTTATTACTGTGTATGGTTTTGAGAATGAAAACTGATAAAACTGTACTTTAGTATGATTTAAGTGGTAGATATCATTGTTAGCATGTTGTATATAATGTAAATAACTCATCATCTATATACTAAATAACAAATTTTCAATTATGGATTCACTTTGGAGTTGGGTTAAGTCCTTGCCAGATCAGAATATAATTATTTTAATCCATTATCATCTTAGGAGATAATTAACATGTTTATGAAAATTACATATTCAACAAACTTCTGCCTTCCAGGTTTGATTTTGCAACTTCAGTTTCATAAATTCCAATGTTTTATGTCAAATCAATAATACTAGAAAAGAACATGCACTGCACGTCTTACAAAGGCTCAACTGTTTCTGCTTCTGCATCTTTTCTGTATATAGCAAAGCTATATCACAGGTTATATAATTATAGAAGTGGCATTTATAACTGCAGGCTTTCAGTGTGGTGTAATCATATCATGCAGTGTGATACACTAAATGTAAGGTTAGAATAGGGAGACAGGCTATACTTAAAGTCAACAAGAGGCCATCTACCTAGAAGAAAAAACTGACTATAGCATGAATTATGACACATCAGACTGTGTGAGGTATGTTCTTTTTTTTTTTTTTTTTTTGAGACGGAGTCTCACTCTGTCCACCAGGCTGGAGTGCAGTGGCACCATCTCGGCTCACTGCAAGCTCCGCCTCCTGGGTTCACGCCATTCTCCTGCCTCAGCCTCCCTTGTAGCTGGGACTACAGGCGCCCGCTACTGCGCCAGGCTAATTTTTTGTATTTTTAGTAGAGATGGGGTTTCACCATGGTCTCGATCTCCTGACCTTGTGATCCGCCCGCCTCGGCCTCCCAAAGTGCTGGGATTACAAGCGTGAGCCACCGCGCCCGGCCTAGGTATGTTCTTTCAACCACAACCATTAATAGCTTGTGAAACTACCATTAAAGGAATCATGTCAAAATGGTAATATTTATCAAGTGCAGGCAGATTTATAAGGTGTTTGTCCAATTTGGAACAACGCTACGGGAATTACATTGACTGTTGTGAACCATAAAGTCTTTTGCCACACTTCTTCCCATAACCCCTTTTTAATATGTTACTTTCTATTTTATCAAGATGAGTGCAGAATATTATTAAGAACTCTGAATTCTAAGTCACATTTGTTTCCTACTTTGCCATGTAACTTGAACATGACATGTAACCTATCAAGACTTCAATTTTTTCACCTAAGAAACAAATTTTTCAAAGATACGTATAGCATCTTTTCATAGATCATTTTTAAACTAAGATGCCTCTTGGTTGTTACAGCTTGCAGTAGCATTTCCCTAACTTTATTTTTTTGTTGTTGTTATTTTCCTTTTTTGGAAAACAAAAGGGAAACACTTATATTTATTTGCCTTTCGTTAACAACTATCCCCAAAATAGAAATAGAGAAAGGAAGAAATATCAGAAGTGTTGTGTATGGGATACACATGGATCTTTAAGGTACGGTTAGAACAAAAGTAAAGAGGCAAAAATAAAATGATATGGCAATCAGGACTTAGGAATTTTACACTGTCTATGAGAATTCAAGTTCCTAGGAATTCTAGTTACATCCTAAAGCAGAAAAGAATTATGGAAAATGAACACTCATATGTTGCAAAGTAAACAATAATTGCCTTTCATTCAGCAGAACCAATACCATTGTGTCAACTGTGTAATAAATTCAAACCTTCCAGATTAAAACTAGTCATTCATTACCCATCGTATGAAGATAACCTAACTTATCAATGTTTTCCAGGAGGAAGAAAATTATTCCCATTTTGTACAACAATAAGCGTACCTCTCACTTCTACTCTCAGAACTGTTTGTTTGGCAAGGATTAGTACCCTGAAGAAAACTGAGGATTTCTTCAGACAGAAAGTATCCACCTAGTGTGTTGGGGATAGCTGAGAACGTAGCAGGAAGAATAATGATCTCCCTCAAAAAATGTCAACGCCCAGAAGCTCCAGATCCTGTGCATGTTAGGTTACGTGACAGGGAACAATTAAGAATTTAAAAGGTTTCAGATTGAATTGTTTGCTAATTAACAAGCCTTAAAATAAAATAGATTATTCTGGATTATCCAGGTAGATATAATGCAATCACAATGGTTCCTTAAGTGCAAAATAGGGAAGCAGAAGAGAGAGTGTGGGATGTGAAGAAAACTTGGCTGGCTATTTCCATCCAGAAAGATATGTAGCCCTGCTGACATCTTGATTTTAGTTGATTCACACCAGATTTGAACTTCTAATCTTCAGAATAGTACAATAATAAATATGTATTGCTTTAAGCCACTATGCTTGTGCTAATTTGTTACAGCGTGAATAAGAAATTGATACAAAAGACTTAAAGCCTCTAGGAAAAAAACCTGCTTATGTAGTACAAATTCACAGAAACTTCTGTTTCCCCTATGTATTTCTTAAGCAAAAACTAATCCCACTGAAGCTAAACTTTCCCCCACAGTTGATCAAATCGATGAACTAAAGATTCACACAGATACAGATTTGACTAAACTTTTTCTAATTAGACACCTAGATAATGTTGATTATCATAATTAAAATTCTATTTGCAAAGAACTAGTCCTATGTCTAAACTAAATTGGAGCTATTATATTCTACAACTCTTTTCCCGTATATGCACTCGATGTATTTTATTCCCTGACTCTGATACATGAGAATAATAATGGAACCTAAAATGAAATTGGAATTAAAATGAGGTTAAGCATTTATTTTTCCACGATATGCACTGTTGCATCCTTAGAAATTAGGAAGCTGTTATCCTTTTAATGCATGGGATAAAGGAAGGCAGGTCAAATGTAGGGCATGTAAAAGACAATGTTTCTGTTCTTACTGCATGTAAGTATATGTAAAAAGAGTTAGGAATAAGAATTAAAACAACAGGAAATATTTGATTGTAATATAAAGGAAAAAAAGTTATCAACTCTAGTAAGCCTTAATTTTTATATGTGTGTGTGAGAGAGAGAGAGAGAGAATACAGTATTTAATTGCTCTTGGAAAATACTATATAAAATAATATGCATTATTCTTATTTTTCAATTGAGCCTCCACTTTTAAGCCCGTAAAAGCCTCGAAGAAAGACAAGCTTTGACAAGATATAACTAAACTCTTAAGCACAAATACTCTAACAGATGCTGTATAAATATGAAGACTAAAAAAGTACACAGACAACTATAATGAAATATACAATAGAGAAAATTCTGTAGGAAAACTACAGACAAACTAAATTCAAAGAAATGAAATAATGAAAACCATTGTAAGATGTTCTGTGGAATCTGATCCTCCCGTCTTACAGTGTTTTATAAATATTTTTAGGTGGAAGGAAAGAAGGAATGAAAGAAGTTCTTATTTTACAGGCGAATAACTTGCCCAAGGTAGTATAGTCAAATTAACCTTAAATAACAAACTGCAGAAAATATAATTAAGGCTGGGAGCAGTGTCTCAGGCCTGTAATCCCAGGACTTTGGGAGGCCGAGGCGGGCAGATCACCTGGGTCAGGAGTTCAAGACCAGCCTGGCCAACATGGCAAAATACTGATTCTACTAAAAATTCAAACATTAGCTGGACGTGGTGGCCAGTGCCTGTAATACCAGCTACTCAGAAGGCTGAGGCAGGAAAATCGCTTGAACGTGGGAGGCAGAGATTGCAGTGAGTCGAGATCACACCACTGCACTCCAGCCAGGGTGACAGAGCGAGACTCCCTCTCCAAAAAGAAAGAGAAAGAAAGGAAAGAAAGGAAAGAAAGGAAGAAGGAAAGAAGGAAATAAAAGAAAAGAAAAGAAAGAAAGAGGAGAAAGAAAGAGAGAGAAAGAAAGAAAAGAGAGAAAGAAAAGAAAGAAAGAAAGAAAAAGAAAGAAAGAAAGAGAAAGAAAGAAAGAAAGAAAGAAAAAGAAAGAAAGAAAGAGAAAGAAAGAAAGAAAGAAAGAAAGAAGAAAAGAAAGAAAGAGGAAAGAAAGAAAATGTAAAAATATAATTAAGTATAGAGCTTATTTGCCCACAAAGCTTGAGGACAGCTATCTGGAAGACAGCAACTCCAAATGAATGGGGTCAGTGCTCCAAAACATGAAAGTTTCACTTTTACAGGCAGAAGCACAGAAGTTTTAGTAGTGTCGCAGCATTTTCCATACAAGACAAGTGCACATATTACAGTGATTTGATTGGTTAGAGATGCTACATTCTGAGGAGGACGATTACTCTATTAGAAGGAGTAATGACCTAAAGGAGTCTTATCTCTGGAAATACTTGGTCTTCTTAACTATTTACAGAAAAAAAAAAAGGCAGAAGCTGCAACTGCATGCCACAGTACTCAGACCACATAGACACATTCCTTTGAAGGTTTAGAGTAATTTTAGGTTTTATCAGCTTTGAGTTTCAATTGTTTAACTTCATATTTCCCCTTTTTCATGAAGATCTTTCAAATAAACCATCATAAATGAACTCAAATGATTTTGACTCATTTTATGTTCCAGAGTTTAGTCTGCTGTCACCAGGAAGGCTGATTCCTAGAGTATCATGTCCCATAGCAGAGATACATTTTAAGGCTATAAAGCTGATGGGCTATAGCCACATTTAAAGCAACATGAAGGAAATGATTTTGTGGTTTCATTCAGGCTACATGGCTCCATCTTCAATTAATACAATTTTTGAGCAACCAATATTTTAGTTTTGTTTTTGGTTGTGTATTGACTCCATTGCAAACAAATATCACAGCAGCAGTAAAGACAAAAACAGGACAAGACACAAATGATTTCTCCAGTGAGTACCATTGTCTTCCGCTGAATCCCCCAAGATTCAAACCAGCTCTCCAGCCATTCGTTTAGAGAGGAGATAGGATCTGAAAGTTTAGTTATTTGGGTTTTCATATTACCTATTAATAAAGTGATGTTTTCTGATTCATCTGGGATATAGAAACAACACTCAGCTTTTATGATAGTGCAGGTCCTCACTTGGGCTGCAGTGAGAATGTCTAAAGCCATGCGGTTCTGTAACATTGCTTTTCTCATAAGAGCAGCTTCGTTGCTTAACAACGAGATATTCATGGAGATATCATTTAAGGTCTTTTTTGTGTGTAATTCATCATGGCTTCTACATGCCAAATGGCTTCTTCCATCCTCAGTTGTGGCAGAAAGATGGAAGCGAAATGATCACACCAATAGAATATGGAACTAACCCAATAAGATTGTAAATGAGGAAGATCCGCAGGCTTTGAGAGGGTATGAACTATACGACTTGGTGCTCAGTCGTAGCCCAAAGAACACTGTTCTAGTCTAGCAGTAAACATGACCATAGACAAGACATTCCATTCAGAGCTAGCCAATAAATATCTGGTTGCTGTGGCCATTGAGTGGCATGCCAATTACCTCGTAATCTAATAATGTGGATACACTATTCCTTGGATATCCAGCCCCTGGTTCTAGTGCTCTTGGGGCATGTATCTTTTGTGTGATTGTTTTGTTTCCAACATAAAAGAGCAAGCTGATTAAGCTAGACAAAAGGGAAGTAAACCAGATAAAAATTATTCCAAATTTATGCCATACATCCCGTAATTGAGTTGTCTTATCTTTCAACTGGGGCAGTGCCAGCATTAAGGCTAAAAAGTTTATTTTATCTACCAAAAAGTAGTTCTTTTCATGTCCTTTACTTTGTAAAGTTTTATTAATAGTCAAGTAATGCACATTATACTTGGTCTTACTAGTGTTAAGCACTAATGATTGTTCTTGAAAACATAAATATGTATATATTTCCTTTCTAAGGACAAGATTTTGTCCTTGGAAAGAAGATCATTGGAAAGAGCATGAGACCACATACACAACAAGTGTTTTTCTATAATCTATTAGCATAGTCCTGAGCTCACTGCAAGAAGATGTTTTCTTCATGGGCAGCAGCTAATGATAGTAGCAACAACACATGAGAACTAGGGATGAAAAAAATTTTAGTGGTAACTTGCAAAGGAAGACATTTTCCATCTATGAATGATTACCAATATTAACCATTCCTTTAGATACAAGACTGCTCTGGTATCTTGAGAAAGCTATCACAGATGTCCTTTTCTCATTCTTGCTGGTTTTGATGAATTTCAATTTTACATCACTGGTATGAGATGAAGTCCAAATTGGTGAAGCAGTTGTCTTTAAATTGGTGATATCAATCCAGAAATTGATTTTTTTTTTCTGTTTAGCAGCGCGGGGATTTGTTAGGAACACCTGATAAGGTCCTTTCTACCGTGGTTGAAGGGAATCTTTTAAAAGACATCATTTCTGGCCGGGCGCGGTGGCTCAAGCCTGTAATCCCAGCACTTTGGGAGGCCGAGACGGGCGGATCACGAGGTCAGGAGATCGAGACCATCCTGGCTATCACGGTGAAACCCCGTCTCTACTAAAAATACAAAAAAAACTAGCCGGGCGAGGTGGCGGGCGCCTGTAGTCCCAGCTACTCGGGAGGCTGAGGCAGGAGAATGGCCGAAACCCAGGAGGCGGAGCTTGCAGTGAGCTGAGATCCGGCCACTGCACTCCAGTCCGGGCGACAGAGCGAGACTCCGCCTCAAAAAAAAAAAAAAAAAAAGACATCATTTCTAACAGACAAAATCTCGTGGTTGAATTCTGTGGTCCTTGAGATTTCATATCATGGGCACTCACCATGGAAAGAGTCTTCTGAAATTCAGTTTTGTGTTAGCTGCCTCATAAGGCTGCTGCAATAATACAACAAATTCCCTTTTAATATCAGAGATTAACAATTTTCAAGAGACAGTTTTATAGGTATGCTTGTTAGGATTTCAAATAAAGATAGTTGGTATTTACAAAAAGGGGCTGATCTTAAGCCAAATGAAATGAATAGATGAGCTTATGGTCAAGGAATTTTTTAAATCTGTTAATTTTGCCAACTAAGTTTTGATGATTCTGTTTGTGCATTGCACTAACAGAATGATAGTGACTGCGCATGACAGGCACGCTGAAAATGCTGGAGAATAGGCCAGATTTTACATACTGACTGCATTATTTGTCCAGTAAGATGAGTGCCTCTGTCACTATGAAGTACTAAGGGAACTCCACAAGTTGTAATAATTTTTCTAAGATAATTTTACTTAGTGTTAAGGCTGTTTCTCTTCTACATAGAAATGCTTCTGCTCACTGAGAAAGCATACAAGCCACCACTAGAATGTACTTGTGTTCTTGTGATAGTGGTAGCCAAATAAAATCTAATTGTCATCCCTTGAAAGGGCCTTCTGGTAAAGAAAAATTACCTTGAGAACTGTGTAAAGTTTCTCTTGGATTATGTTTTAGGAAGATATAGCAACATCTTATGAACAACCACTGGAGAATGTTCCTAATAATATTGTTTTCCCCCAACAAACCATCTTTTTGGGGCCCTACTGGGTTTAATTATGTAAATATATAATTTAAGAAAGATGACTGTAATTTGGTTGGAAGTATAATAAACCATTTGGTCCATACCATATATCAGTTGTGGAGGAATACATCTGCCCTTTTGTTTCCGAATTTTCTTGTTCTGTTTTTGGAACTTTTGATGGTGTTAATTGTTGGAATTATTGAAATTATTGTATCAAAATCAAGTGCTTTCTAAAAAGATAAAAGTAGGTTGGTTTTCTTGTTCTAATATATTAAGGGTGCTCTTTTTGCTGTACTATCTGCTAATTAATTTCCCTTGTGTTTTGGAGTGTCTGACTTTGAATGGCTTGGAATCTTGATAATGTCTAATGATTTGGTTAATAGCATGGCTTCCAAAAATTCCAGTAATTCTGCAGCAATGTGTTCATTTTTATGGACTGACTAAAATAATTAAAAAATTATAATTATTTCCAAAGCATTTCAGAGTTATGAACTACCACAAAACTGTATCTGCTATCATATAAATATTATAAGTTATTCTTTTTAACAATTTGCAGGCTCTATTAACTCTGCTTGTTGAGTTCAGGTCACTCCTGAAAGATAAGCATGTTTTATTTCTTCAGTCAAGAATGCTATAGCATAACCTGCATGATAAATTTCACATTCACTCTTTAAGTAAAATCCATCTATACACCAAGTGACATCAGAATTAGCAAGGGAGGCTTCTTACACATTTATTCTAGGAGAGAGGAGCTGGTTGGTTAAGGTTATACAATTACGTGGCATTTATTCTGAAGGCAGGGACAGAATAGTATCAATTTATATTATTTCATCTGGATATAGTAAAATGGGGAGCAGAAGGAAGAATATCATAAGAAACTAGTTTACAAACTGAATAACACTGAGTGTGGTACAAGTTTAGAAGCACTTCCACAGAACGCAGACTAAGATAGTAATGAGAGATCCTATCACTTGGTTGCTCTTATTAATAGGGAAGTAGCAGTTATTGCTGTTATAAAAGGTGACAGTCCTTTAGCCACAAGATCCAGGTGTTCATTATAGTACCCTATGGGTCTATTTTGATCTGAATGTTTTTGAGTCAAAATGTCCAAGGCATTTCCCTGAATTTCATTAACAATCAATGAAAATGAAACATGATTTGGATGTTGTATTAGTCAGGATTCTCTGATGGGACAGAACTAATCGGATCTAAACATATCAAGGAGAGTTTATTAGGTAGTATCAACTCACATGATCACAAGGTCCCACAATAGGCCATCTGCAAGCTGAGGGGCAAGGAAACCAGTCCGAGTCCCAAAGCGGAAGAAACTAGAGTCCAATGTTCAAGGGCAAGAAGCATCCAGAATGGGAGAAATATGTAGGCTAGGAGGCTTAGCCAGTCTACCCTTTTCACATTTTTCTTCCTTCTTTTATATTCTAGCCACACTGGCAGATGACTAGAAGGTTCCTACCCAGATTAAGGATAGGTCTACCTTTCCGAGCCCACTGACTCAAAGGTTAATCTCATTTGGCAACACCCTCCCATACACACCCAGGATCAATACTTTACATCCTTCAATCCAATCAAATTGACACTCAGTATCAACCATCACAAGTCTACCCCTGGTCAACTTGAACCCATACACCTCTCCTGAGATCATGCATAACCTTCTAATAAAAACAGTAATAAGGTCATAATTACGCCCAACATAATACTACTATCGTTTGTACAACCAGAAAGGCACCAATCCCCAAAATAAATGCTATTACATAAAGTTAACAATACTGAAATGCTGATGTGAAGTCAATAAATCTCACATCACATAATAAAGGAAAAAGGAAATAAAATGAAGATATTTTCTTAGTGCAAGTGCATACATGTACAAACATGTTTTTTAACAAAAGAAGGAGAAAATATTCATGACAATTGCAGTCCTCTTTTCTGCAACTGGTCACACAGCTGGTACTGATGACTACCTTCTTCTACTAGGCATTCTGTATTTCCTTTGCCTTCAGCAAGCACCTCAGCAGGTCGTGGTTTTTTTCTTGGTGCAGTGACCCAAACCTTCATTTCTGAAGGGTCTGGAACACTTGTAGTCCCACTTGGATTGGGCTGTTGTAGTTTCCCATTGACCTTAATCACAGATCATGGTAATACTAAGAGACACCCTAATGAATCTCCTGTATACCATGCAAACTCTTCATTACCTTCGTTGTGGAGTAGTAGACTGATTTCCTCTTGATAGTCTGGGTAAATCTCCCCAGCCAACACTCTAACACGCTTCTTAGCCTATTAACCAATAATAATTCAAATTAGTGTTTTGTCCATTCTACCTGTAAGTTTTCTACTTATATAAATTAAGTAGGAATGCAGTAGGCTTCCCATCAATTTCACTTCTAGGAACAGCATGATTAGCCAATGCCAGAGATCCACACGACTCAGACTATTCTGATTGCTGCTTTTCCTCTGCTGTCCATTATGGTAGCTATGGCCACTTTGCCTTTAATGGTTGAGTGCCCCCACTTGGCCTGTGCCACTTCGGGGTCCAATTATTCCCCTTGTATTTAAATTTTGTAATTGAGCAACTGTGGTTCCCATTGTTAGACCTGACATACAGAGAAGAGCAATTACAAGGTTCTTGAAAGATGCAGGTGCTGCCCTCACAAATCTATTTTGCAAGCATTGGTCGAAGGTATATGTTCTGGACCCTCCCAGCTGTGGTGTGCAGGTCTAAAGTGATGAATGCTCTCCACCATCTCAGTCTCCCTAAGCCTGTGGATCCTGTCCTCTGCATTACTCCAAGGGAGATCAGGCATTTTCAGCTTCCTCACAGTGGGCCGTCTTTTAATTCATATTTCAGCTAACCAAGCAAATAAACTATTAGAACTTTTTTAAACTCCCTGAGCTGCAACATTAAATGCAACACCCCTACTTAATGAGACCAAATCAATAAACTCAGCCTGATCAACTATATGTTCTTTCCACCGTTATCCACCCTCAATGTCCCTTTCCATGCCTGTTCTCCGGATTTCTGCTTATAAAAGTCATAAAACTCAAGCAGTTCTTTTTGAGTATAGTGTACCACCTCATGGGTCACATTCTCACCTCACCTCTAGGGACTCACCAGAACTTTCATCTAGTTATAGGCCTAGAAGCAAACAGGGTATTGGGGGTGGCTTCTGAGGAGAAGCAACATTATCTTGCCTGGCAACTGCGTTAGGGAAGGCCACCACTATTGCCTCAATCAGCACAGGGTTTATTTCCTCAGACAAAGGTGAAAAGGGTGATGGCAGTGTGGGTCATGGAGGAGATTAGTGGGGTCATAGTGGGGACTGGGGAACTCTTTTTACTGGCAAGAAAAGTTTATCAGAGTTTACAAGCTCAGTGTCCCCAGTTCAATCATAGTCCTCCCAACTGTCCCCATTCCAAATTACAGTGTCCTGTTCTTTTCCAATCAGTGCCCTCAGTTCACAGTAGACAGCTGGTGAGACTGTGCATGCACCTTTCATTGCAGGTCAGCCACTTGCATAAGAGTTGTGTCTGTTTTTGCAGAATTTCAGCTCTTTCTCTATAGGAGATAAGACTCTGACTTAGGGCATTCTTAGAAGATTTGAGGCTCAATATCTGCTTCTGAAGCCAGGAGGAGTTAAAGACCTTGATTTCATCTTTTTTTTTTCATAACTTTGTCCACTGAACTTAGGAGCAACCAGCTACCTTCATTATTTTCTTCAGTTCTCCACATGTAGTCAAAGGTATTACGTATAGAGTCACTAAAGTCTTTGCCTCTTATGAGCGGTGAATCAGGAGTGTCATATGCACTCATTTTGCATAACTCTTTAAACAGTTTATTTTAAGGACTATCAGTGTTCTCCTTACTATGAGAAGTAGAGTCCTTACCATTTTTCGGTCTAATCATATTAAGCAGCCAACTCCAGAAACACCAAAACCAACAAAAGAACTTTATCTTTAATATTTTTTTTCCTCCAGAACTACTCCTGGTACCCGAACCCATATTAGTCAGGATTCTTTAGAGAGAGAGAACTAACAGGAGGTATGTATATATAAAATTGGAGTTTATTAAGTAGTATCAACTCACACAACTACAAAGTCTAACAATAGGCCCCCTGCAAGCTGAGGGGCAAGGAAGCCAGTCCAAGTCCCAAAGCTGAGGAATTTGGAGTCCAATGTTTGAGGACAGGAAGCATCCAGCATGAGAGGAAGATGAAGGCTGGGAGGCTAAACCAGTGTAGCCTAGTCACATTTTTCTGCCTGCTTTTATATTCTAACCTGATTATTCTATTATAATCGGCTGTGTTGGCAGCTGATTAGATGGTGCCCGCCCAGATTAAGGGTGGGTCTACCTCTCCCAGCCCACTTAATCAAATGTTAGTCTCCTTTGGCAACACCCTCACAGACATATCCAGGATCAATACTCTGTATCCTTCAATCAAGTTGACACTCAGTATTGACCATCACAGATGTCTTAATGGCTGGGGCATCTACAAGATTCTTTCTAATTATTTCTAAAGTATCTGATTTTCCTCTGTCCATTTCAAGGTTCCTGACTTATGTTGTTTTAAAAGAGCATATGAAATTTGCATTTTTTAAGGAGAAGTTTCAGCAGTATTCTGCCAAACCCCCAAATCTTCTCAGTTGTTTCTTAGTTTGGGGGATAGGGAAGTACAATATTCCTTTTATTTCACCAAGATTGATAACAAAGACTTCCTTTGATATTAGGTGATGTAAATATCTTACTTTCTTTTGACAGAATTGAAGTTTTCTCTTTTGGGACCTTGGATACCTTTCAAGCTAATCATAATAAATGAATTTTATCATCTATGGATGCTTGCTTATCCACTGAGAAGAGAAGCACATCATCTACATACTGCATCAAGGTAGATTTATTAGGGAACTTGATGCTTGAAAGGTCTCCTTTTAATATTTATGAAAAACAAATTGTGCTCTCACCACATGCCTGAGACATAACTGTCCATGTGTACTGCTTATCTTCCCAAGGCAAAGAGAAATTGACTATCTCTATTCCCAGGAATGCTAAAGATTTTACTGCATAGGTCTATCATGATAAAGAACACATCATTATTTCGGATGGCAGTCAACAACATGTGGGGTTTGGTACTACTGAATGTTGAGGAATGACTATGTTATTAATTGCTCTCAGAGCCTGTACAAATCTCCATTCTCTACCATTTGTTACATGGGCTTATACAACTAATAGTTAACTTTCTTTCTATATGATCCAAAATTTTAGGTCTTATTACTTCTGAAGCCTCTGATATTACAGGGTATTATTTAAAGTCCAGAAGACAATTCGATAGATTTACTTGAATTTTAATTGAGTCAGCCAATATATTACTTCAGTATGAGTGGAGGAATTTAACCACCATTGATCAGGTACTATTTTTAACAGTTCTTATAGTTATTAATTATTTAACAATTTAAGTTCCTCCATGACAATATGAATTGCAATCTGTAAACTAAAAGGAACATATTTTGAAAACATTTTATATGTACTGAACCTATGTTTTAAAAAAAAGGATAAAAAAGAAAAACATTTTGGATCTAATGATTCTATTTTATCTTCAAATTGTAAACATATTTCCCTCTTTTGAGGAAAGGGGTGTGGTTCTTGTATAGTACTAGAAGGTCTTTCACTTTGAAATAAATGGGGACAATCTGGAGAGGATGCTGGAGAGGATGTGAAGAAATAGATATGGTTTTATACTGTTTGTGGGAGTGTAAATTAGTTCAACCATTGTGGAAGACAGTATGGTGATTCCTGAAGGATCTAGAACCAGAAATACTATTTGACCCAGCAATCCCATTACTGGGTATATGCCCAAAGGATTATAAATCATGCTACTATAAAGACACATGTACACGTATGTTTATTGCAGCACTGTTCACAATAGCAAAGACTTGGAACCATCCCAAATGCCCATCAATGATAAACTAGATAAAGAAAATACAGCACATATACACCATAGAATACTACGCAGCCATAAAAAAGGATGAGTTCATGTCCTTTGCAGGGACGTGAATGAAGCTGAAAACCATCATTCTCAGTAAAGTCACACAGGAACAAAAAACCAAACATTGCATGTTCTCACTCATAAGTGGGAGTTAAACAATGAGCACACATGGACACAGGGAGGGGAACATCACACACCGGGACTTGTTGGGGGTGGGGGGACAGGGGAGGGAGAGCATTAGGAGAAATACCTAAGGCAGATGACAAGTTGATGGGTGCAGCAAACCACCATGGCATGTGTATACACGTGTTAACAAACCTGCACGTTCTGCACATGTATCCCAGAACTTAAAGTATAATAATAGCAATAATAAAAATAATAAATGGAGGCTGAGGAAAACATGGGCTCCATATAGGAGGCCTAACTGGAACACTGTAGGTTTTTATTTATGTACTAATATGGAAGTATTTTGTTATACAAACCACATATTATTTTTAATTATTTTATTCCAAGAAATAGGACCTTGTAATAATGTATTTCTCGTGCTGAAAAAATATCTAAGCAATATTCAGACCTATAACCAGCAATGTAATACTCTCCTTAACTCAAATTTTATAAATAGATTACATAAAGAATCTCTCCTTAAAAAGGAAGACTCAGTTTCAGAAGTATGATTAGCCATAATTTAGACTTGTTTTTGAATTATTAAAATAAACTAGTGAAAGGTAGTTTGGATTGTATGTGCCGCTTGTGGAAATAATTTATCAAGGTGTCATCTTTGAGTCAGTTCTTTCCATTTAACACTTATGATATCACTAGTAGTTTAGCTCAGTGTCGTTACGGTCTTGTGTTTCTTTCTTATTTAATTAATTTTAATTTCACCTAAGATATTAGTGAAAAGAAGAGATACCTTTGATTTTCTCATTCCTCTTTTTATTTTTTTCTTTGGCCTGTAGATGTTATTTTTATTTCAATTTCATATAATCATTTTTGACCTATAGATGTTATTTCTATTTTAACTTCATACGATCATCTCATACAGGTTTGCAGTAACTGTGAAGTGGTAGATTGGGTTGGTTTTGGAGCATATTAGGTCGTTGAAGGCTTACATATTGAACAATTGTTTTAGTTGTAAATGCATAATCTTGTTTACTTTTCCTACGTGTTTAGTTTCCCTTTCCCTTTCCTCCTTGATTAGGTTATAATGTTTGACTGGCAATATTAACTACATCATGAGTTTGAGGGGTAGCCCAACTAGGGTATTGCCTTTTTATTACAATTGCCAATTCTTTATGTAGTCTACTTATAAAGTTCAAGTTAAGGATAGTATTATTTTGCTGGTTATAGGTCTGAATATTGTTTAGATATTTTTTCAAATATTTCACAGTGTGTCTTGACAGGCTCATTAAGATTTTGTTGGCATTATTGTGTTTGTTCCAAATAATGACTCTGGAAAACGAAGGAGACACCCTCTAGTAAAGCTTTGGTAGAACTGCAAGCCTCTTCACAATCCACTTCAGAAAAGTTGTGGAAGCTTTCTAAAGGATATCCCCAATTTATCTTTGCTATCCAATATTTGGTTTTACGTTCTGACACAAACATGTAAACCACATGTACACCAATGAGTCCAGTGAAAATTTAATGTGAATTCTCTAGCAAATCCAATAGGGCTTTAAAGAGGAACTGGGAAATTTTTAATTATGTCTTTAAATTCTACTTTTCATCATGGTTGATAAACCAAGTCAGGTTCTCCTCTACCAGATACAGGATTTTACCCAAATGTACCTGGATTATCAGAAAAAGGAAGATGAGGAGGAGAAAGGTGGTAAGTCTGGACAAGAACATTCTGACAAAAGAGAAAAAAGAACTTAAGGAGGAGAAACTACAGCAGTCTTTTTCAATTCAGAAATTGTTTTAGATAATCTTTTGTCTTCCTTTTGCAAAGAAATGACTTTATCAGAAGCCCTTGTATAGGCTTCTATGCACTACTTAAAATAGCTCTCCCAGGAATTATATTTTATTTTAGAGCCAGATTTTTTTTTTTTTTTTTTGATTGAGCATGCAGATAAACTTCTTTAGGTAATTCAAAGATACTCCATTTTGACCACTGTAATTTGGGGCCATCATAAGTTATGTGACATCATTTAAAAAAATATTTTCATGTAGAGGGGTTATGGTGTTAAACATGAGTCTTATTGGTGTTTCTAGTGGTATATCTCTACTTAAGGAGGAAGACTCAGTTTAAGAAGTATGATTGGTCATAATTTAGACTTTCCTTTTGAATAATCAAAATGAACGAATTGGAAGTGTTTTGGATTGTGTGTACTGCTTGTGGAAATAGCTACTCAAGGTGTCACCCTTGAGTCCATTCTTCCCTTTTAACATGTTTTGTTGGTACCAAGAGACTGGGTGCCTAAGGCACTAGGTGACCAACCTTTATGTGTGCCCGCCAAGTTAAGCAAGGTTACTTGTAAGTTCTTCTTAAGATATTCCTTGTGAGACTGTTTCATATCACAAGTGATAAACTTTAACACACCTATAAGATCTTAGTTATCTGAGGTGCCTTTTGGCCAGGAGAAATGGTATCTCTTATCTTCTGGATTTATCTCATACTTACAGAGAGCCTTTTACAAATTTGTTCACTTAGGAAGAAACATTAGATTTGTCAATTGAACCAAGCTTCAGAATCTGTCTAGCTTTAAAGATTGCAGATTTTTCACTTAAGCAACAAAGATTTACTTCCTTTTTTCAAAGAGAAATTGTTTTTTCCCCTGACCAAGCTTTCAGATGAGAGAAAAGACTGAAAACTCTAAGGAGTAATTTTAAACAAAACCTTAACCTCATAGAAAAGCAAAAATCACAAATCCACAATTATCAGAATCTCTAGAGAAAAACAAATGTAATTCCTACCTTGCAGTACAGCTTAAATTCCAATCTCATTGAGTTCGAGATGTGTACTGCTTGAATAAAATCTGTATCTCAACCAAAGCAGGAGATTTGAACCTGAGGGGTCTTACCAGAGATCCGCACTGACTCTAGCAAGCTCAGATGAACAAAGCCATTCATGCTGGTACCAGAGCATCTATTGTCTGCAAAGTGATGAAGATCACTGGAGGTCCATTTCCAGTATTTTCATGGTTGTCAAAATGTCCACTTTAAATGACATGCAGAAAATATGATTTAGTATAGCATTTATTTGAGCACAAAACTTAAGGATAGCCACCTGGGAAACAACTCTAAATAAATGAGGTCAGCATTCTGAAGGAGAAAAGTTAAGGTTTCACTTATGTACGCAGAAACAAAGACGTTTTAGCAGGATTACAACATTTTTCATACTCAGACCAGTGTATATGTTACAGTGATTTGATTGGTTACAGATTGCTACATTCCAAAGATTATTACTTTATTATTCCATAAGGAGGAATATGATAGGGAGGATGTGGCTTCTATCTGGTCCTGCTTGGTATACCTAATTATTTACAGAAAAAAAAAAAAAGGCAGGAGCTGTAGCAGTATGCCATGTGACAGATAGCCACATTTATTTCAAGGCTCAGAATAATTTTAAGTTCCAACAATTTTAAGTTTGAATTATGTAACAAGGTATAAATCAGAGATTGGGTCTCAGTCTTTTGATACCAAGCCAAGTGAATTTTCTGATACACTGTATACAGTGATGACTAGATCTATTGGTGGGAGACTGTATTTGGTAATCTTATATGAGTTTAGGAAAATTACTTGGAAATTCTGGACTTCTAAGTACAAATAAAATTAGAACTCTTTATTCATATTAAGGAGCTCTGAAGTTTTTTCCATCCAAGCAGGATTTAGGCATATAGAAAAAGATGGATTCTTTCTGTACATACTGAAAAGTATACCCAAATAAACTGCAGCATACTCTTTTGAATCAGCTAATTATAGCAAAAAAAAAAAAGTTCTCTTCATGTCCCATTTCATTTGTTCATAAATTTAAGTAGTAAGATGTCCTTTCTTTTCTTTTTGTTGAGATGGGTTCTCACTCTGTCGTCCAGGCTGGAGTGCAGTGGCAAGATCGCAGCTCATGACAACCTTGACCTTCCCGGGATCAAAAGATCTTCCCACCTCAGCCTCCCCAGTAGCTGGACTACAGGTGTGTGCCACCATGTCCAGCTAATTTTTGCATGTTTTATAAAGACAGGATTTTACCATGTTGCCCATGCTGGTCTTGCACTCCTGGGCTCCAGCGATCCACCCATCTCAGCCTCCTAAAGTGCTAGAATTATAGGCATAGCCACTGTACCTGCCAACATGCATTTTCTTACATCTAAATCTTTGCCCTTTTCTGCATGATTATTTTTGGATATTCAGAAAGTCTGCTCAGTGCTCTTTATTAAGTAAAGGATCCTTTGACTTTTTCAATTTAGATTGATTAAAATAGTCTCATTGCCTAAATATCTTACTTAATGGTTATACTTTTGACTCTAGTTATTTGAACTACTTGAAGAAGTACTTTCTCTTCAAGTAACTGCTTTTAAATCACAATAATGTTTTGGAAATTTTAAACATGATTCAGAAGAGAGATTTCTATTTTCAAATCCAGAGAGATATAGGGCTACTAAGTAAAATTTTTTTCTCACTAAGTGATAAAGAAAAAAAAAATTCAATTGAACAATACTTTGCCAAATAAGTTTGCTTTAATAATAATAATAATTCTGTTTTGTAGTAATGTAAAATTAAAATATTCCTAGTTGGCTAAATTTAAAAAAAACTTGAAGAACAACTTTTATAAATTAGACCATAATTTATATGTCTATATTATCTCCCAAATCTGGAAATTTTAAAGAAAGTTCATCATATTCTCTGAGATGCTTCATTTGAAATGTTCTTGTGTTTTTGTTGACTCAGATTTAGAATTCTAGACAAACATGGGGAAAATACCAAATCTCCTGAGAATTTGGGATTTATCTTGCTCTTTTATTGTTTCACTTGAATTCTCCTCCGTTTAACCCTATTCAGTTGAATCATTTTTAGCTTTCTGGTTCTCAAAAAATTACTTCACTCAAGATTTTCTCTAAAATGCTAGAGTTGTAGCCAAACTCAGGTTTGGCTGCCAGCTGCTCGAAAAGCCAGGCATGAGAAACGAGGGTTGGTGGAAAGAAAGTAGGTTTTTCCAAGGATCAGCAGCTGGAAGACTCAAGTCTCAGAAAACAAAACAAAACAAAACAAAATCTCAAACTTTCAGGCTGGCTATAGGAATTGAAGGGAGAAGGTGGCATGGAAGTGACGTGCAGGAGTAGTGTGCAGGGTGCAGGTCTGCTTGTCATTTTCCAGTGGTTATCTTGAGTAGTGGACCATCTGGAGGTCTACGCGGCATCATTCAGGTGGGGTCAGGTTGTGGATTAACCATGCACTGACTTCTTCTCAAACAAGAGAAAATTGTAATCACCATCTCTACTTCATGCTTGGGTAGTTTAAAGATGAGCCTTTGGAATTTCTGAGGAAACAGGTAGTTAGATATATGTGTAACAAGAAACAAAGCAAGGGATGTGTTACTTTTTTAAAAAAAGCAGACTAGCTGACTGGCTCTACTGATTCCAGACTCCCCTCTGTCAATGTCCATTCCATGTCTATGGGATATGGGGGCATAGACTTCATTCAGACTGCTTCCTGCTGACAGAGAGCTTAGTTAGGGAGCTAAATAATGCAATTTATTTACCTGGAGTTAGAAATAATCATGAGGTCTTGGACCCATAGAAGCAATGTGTTGAATCATTGCATGAGAATCTAAGAGTCTCTGAGAAAAGCAGTCTTGCAACTCATGCATATTGTACAGCAAGAGTGCAATCCACAGCAAAGAATGCCTATTCTTATAATCATAGCAAAGATTACCGACAATTTTCTCTGCCAGGAGGGCCCTGACGCAAACTGGTAAGATAACCATTGGCATAGTGACATCAATGCAACAATTAGGTATACCTTCTATCCTTCTGCAGGGGCGAAGGAAAAACATTCCCTTTGACTTCGGAAGGTTTGCTGAAAATAAACTAATGAAAGAAAGATTAATAGGAGAAGTGGCATACAAATTTATTAATGTGCATGAGAGTCTTAACAAAGATTTAAAAGAAATGGTTGTAGGAGTTGATGATTTTATAATATCTTCAGGTTACAGAATTAATGGGGGCTTGGAGAATGGACAAAAATACGTTACTGTAGTAAATTAGGTTATAGTGGCAAAGGCAGGTTAGGAGAAGGAGAGAAGAGGAGGCCTGGGGAGCAAAGGTGGCACAAGTAGCAGCCCACAGAGAGAATGGACGGTAAGTGATTCTTTGAGAACTTAAAGGTGTCAGTTTCTCAGTTTATCTTTTCTAGACCAGAACAAGGAAAGGCCCTCAGAGAAAGCTGAGCTGCATCAAGGCAAATTTTCTCTACAAATGCAAATCTCCTCCACAAAAGAAGGTATTTTAGATATTCTAACATCTCCAGCTTTTCTGAATAACCATCTTGAAATTTGTCAAAGAGGTATGTTTTGGGGTGAAATAACTTAGTTTTCTTCACTATGTCCAAACCATCTCTAAAACTATGTCCACATGAGGACCATAATGTAACCAATGGGGCAATAGACTCATCAGTTAGACAAAAAATAGAAGGAAATTTGCCTTTTTTTAAAAAAAAAGATAAACTTGCTTGAAGATGTATAAGACTTTTGAAGGAAAGTGCTCTCCGACTCATTTTTACTAAGGAGAAACATTTACCAGTCCTTTGCTGGTGAACTGTTTCTACAAATTTTAAATATATCTAGCTGCTTAATGTTCATTTTGTTTAAAAATAAATGTAAGGTGGCTTCTTATGCGTAATCATGTGTACAGAGGAATAACAGAAAAGTAAATTATTTTGCTTGATTTAATAGCTCCTAGTTGTCTTACCTTTCGTTGAAATAAACTGTCCTTTGAGCTTTTTATAACCAGCAGCCGCATTTTGACTAGCAAGTGTCTCCAGTCTCTATTCTAATGTGAAAGCTAATACGTGTCCTTAATAAAACCATAGAATTTGATTACAGCAGAGGAATCTTACAAGTGAACTGAGCCAGTTTAAGATTTTGTTGATAATAGTTGTAAAAAAGTATAGTTCATGAAGAGACAAATTATCTTTCTTGATTTTTATCTCTAAAGGAATAGTCCATATCTTCAAATATTCCAATGGGTTTTTCTCCCTTATGGAACTTAAATGTACTGACTCAGAAGGCCTTAATGTCTGCCTCAACTTTACTAAACTTTAGACAGGCTTCTTCCTTCTCCTGGCCCATACTTTTTTTTTTTTCTTTTCTTAAAGCATTTATTTTAGATTATTTGTAATTTTTTCTCTATCCCTTTAAGATGTAAATTTTTAAAAAGTTTCTTGCCAGTTTTACAACCAATAAATATCTTTCTCAAGACCTTAGAGACCATCTCGTCTAAATGTGATCAGAAGGAAAATAGTGCCAGTATCTCTCAGTTGTTATGGGAAGGTAGAAGCCTAACTCCAATGAGAAAACACAGATAACCTAATCAGAGAAAAACATTTCCAAAGTCAGGAATAACTCAAGGTGCTCCACACATGCCAAGGATCAGCTTCCTCTCTGAAGTCCTCCAGTATTCTTCAGGTAACTCAGCCCAGCACTTAAAACTTCTCCAGTCCTTTATTTCAATAGATTGAGTTCAGACTCAGCTATGGCCTATCTTCCCTATCACAGAAGCCTTGAAAAATCTCTTGCTTGCCTGTTAAAGTTTGTCCAGTGCACTTTTGTTCTGATGGTATCTGAAACTTCTGTTTAATGTGTTCAATTTCCTGATGTTGCAATCATTTTTTTAAGTGACTTTTTTGTTGGGAATTAACAAAGCTGTTTTAATTCTCATTCCAACAAAGATACACCCTGAGAGAGGCATGAAATTAAAGAAACCTGTATATTTTAACAATACTTTGAACCCCTCAGAGAGATTTCACTTATATTCAGAAGAATACCTTCAAGTGACCAAAAAAATAAAATAAAGTAAAATAAAAAAAGAAAAGAAATTAAAATCATCTCTAAACTACTTATACAGCTTCAGAACTGGGTGAAGCCACAGATCTGGACTCAGGGAGAATTGTAACATGAACTATGTGTTAAAAGCAGGGGTCAATTCCCATCTTTACTGAAAGCCTAGAATTACCCATGGATCCAAAGATTTTAAGTTTATTTCAAAAATAAGAGATGATCTATAAAATATTCTCATGGGAATGAAAAAAATTCTAATACTTCTTTGGGGTCAGTTTATTCTGTTTTATCATTCAATTTACCTCCAAGTAAAAACAACCTTCTGGGT
This sequence comes from Colobus angolensis palliatus, assembly GCF_000951035.1. Lineage (NCBI taxonomy): Eukaryota > Metazoa > Chordata > Mammalia > Primates > Cercopithecidae > Colobus > Colobus angolensis. The sequence goes on along the minus strand of NW_012121043.1, from coordinate 8,482,535 downwards.
TAGTAAAGGGAACAGTATACAAAATTGCTATTTAAAAAAAAAAAATTAAGGAAAAGTGACTGCCTCTGAGTATCTCTTGTCAACTCTAATATATCCAATTAGCAGAAAGTTTGTGTCAAAAGGAAAATTCAGAACAAAAATTGACTATAAAAGGATTTATAGATGAAATGTAAAATTAACTTAATGGGGGAATGGGACAGTGAGTAGTAAGAATAATTAGGAAAGCATCATCATTATGATTAAGACTCTGATGACTAATTTTTGACTCCTTTCAAAATCTTTGTAGATTTTTTTATTTCTCCAACTCTTTGAAAAACTTTTTTCATCCAGATTCTTCATGTTTTATCCTAACAGTAGTTACAAGAAATTAGTTACCAAATTCTTCCTGCTGAAAATATCTTGCCTGAATTATTCGATCAATACAACTGATGGCAGCAGTGGCCCATCTGGAGCAGCTGCTGCAAGGACTCCAGCTGCAGCGTGGGAGATGTGGCCAGAGCTGAGCACTCACTGAAGTCAGCAAGAGACACGAACAAGTGGGAGCCCTGGCCCCTTCTGAGTTGGCGAGGTAGGAGCCCTGCCCTCCCGGTTGCAGCTGCAGCTGCCCAGCTAGGGCTGTAGACCCGGTCATCCCTGCACTCCTGGGGGCTCAGAAAGTCTCCCTGCCCCAGCAGGCTCAGAAGTGCCTGCCCCTGATGCCTGGCCTCTCCCTGCTTCCAGCACCTGCTGGGAATTCACAGTAAAGTTGAGGCTGAGGCAGACTGCTGTCACAACCCAGCCGGATGTGAGGTGCTCAGGGTGGCGCTGACACACCAGGACCCTGCCACCTTGGCATCTTCCAGACTTTGGGCACTGACAAGCATGGGAGGGAGGCTGAGGGAGTGCTGAGGGTGGTTCATGGTGGGCCTGCAGGTGCCTTTCAGCAGGCATGTGCCATGGATGACGTGATTGGCAGGAGTCAGACAGGCTACTGAGTGAAAAGACATGGGTCTCCAGTGAGGCCCACCTTCCAGTGAAGGATGTCCTGAAGCATGGGAGCTTGACTGACAGTTCCAAGGGGTTTCTGCAGCCTGAAGTGAGAATTTGTGGTTCTTTATCTGGGCCCACCCATGGCTGCCCATGGACCAATCAGCACACACTTCCTGCCTTCTGAGCCCATTAACACCCCTGCCACCGGCCACTCAGCCAGGCTCAAACAGATTTCCAGAAGACCTGTTTGCAGAAAGGAGCTACCAACTGCAGGTCTCCTTCCTACTGAGAGCTGGACACTCTTTGAGACAACTTGCCTTCAGAAAGGAGCTACCCCCTGAAGATCTTCTCTCCACTGACAGCTGGACACTCGCTATCTGCGGAAAGGAGTTACCCACTGCAGATCTCCTGAGAGCTGTTCTGTCACTCATTGAAGCTCTTCTCTGCCTTCCTCACCCTCCAGTTGTCTGCATACCTAATTCTTCCTGCACACAGGACAAAAACTCGGGACCCAACAAATGGCAGGATTGAAAAAGCAGTAACACAAATAGGGCTGAAACACCCGCCCGCCCCCAACCAACTACCACTACTAGCTCTGTTGTAGGCAACGAGAAGGAGAGAAGTGCTACAGCCCTTTGAGGAACCAAGACCTGGGGGCTCCCCAAGCTAGGGGTGTGACACCCTTTTTGGGTCTCTGCAGTTTCTGGTATCTCCAAGCTTCTGGGAACCACTGCATTTCCCTCCACATGTGTGCCTGCAGCAGAAGCCATGTGCAATACATCTGGTCCAGCGCAGCCTCACATGGAGCTGGCACCTATGCCAGCGCTTAAAGCTGCCCACCCCACAGTAGTAGGCAACATGCTTGGCTGTGCACACTGGCCAGATCCTGCACTCACTTGCTCACACACCCCTCACCACCCCACACCTAACTGGCCCTTGGCAGGTGTGGAATCCGGACTGATAGGGTGAGCTGAGCGCAGCCTGTCATGTTGAATGGGTGGAACGAGCCCAGTGGGCACAAGCAATACTCAGGCAGAAGTTGCTGTGGACCACAGGGCTTTCTGGTTGGTGAAGTGACACCCCAAGGATCCTGTGACACAAATATATCGATGTATTCGTTCTTTCACTTGGTTTCATCACTGGGGAAGTAGACAAATTATATTAGGTGTGAAAAAGACATGCTGGGACAAATTAAAGGAAATGCTAGTGACACTGAAATCATAGGCATGGTCTCAACTATTGTTCTGTTGTAAACGTTGTTCGATTCTATTAAAATGGTGCTTATTATAAAACAGATACTTTATTCATAATGTTATAGTGTAAATTTTATGACATATTTTAAAATTGAAAATAATTAACTTTTGCTATTTCTATGCATACTGGGTACTTTAAAATATTACATATGACTACTCTCAATGTCCTCTCAAAAAAATGAAAGTTCAAAATATTTTTATTTGCCTTTCCTCCAACCAATACTCAGTACCACTGTCATTTAGATAATAAACTTTAACAGATACAACTTTCATAAAAGACGTAATAAATGACTCTTAGTATCCAACATTCATAATTTTAAATTATAGATCATTTTCTGGTAGTATGACATTACAGAATGAGAACGAGTCAGTTCCAGAAAATTAAGTGGCATGTCACTGATTATGTTTAATTTAAAAGCAAACTCTCATTTCCATTCATCCTTAATGCTTGCTCAGTCTTAGAGTGGGATGAACGTCTCACTCACTACTAACTCTTCACTTTCTTAAAGTAAATAGCAGTGAATGAGGTGAGATTTGAAGGCCCATAGGAGCACATTATAAGGGACACTTGGTATTCTATTTTGGGCAATATAACTTAAGGCTGCAATGTGAATTGTTTTCTTAGATCGACCGTTATTACGTAGCAGGTCCTTGAATGAATAGGGCTAAAGACCCCTTAAAAGGCTTTAAACAAGGCATACGTTTTCATCACGACCTGGACATTAAAACAAAAATGGCAGGTGGCCTAAGAATTTAGTACGATCAATCAACAATTTTACAAATGAGTTCATGTCTAGTTAAGGACTTTTTTGACATGACCAATCCTTTTAGCAATAGCAGTAAGTATAACAATATAGATTTAAAGAGAGTAAATTAAATATATGTATGTCTTTGAACAAATATCCTGGTGACTTTATGCACTAAGTACTAGCCATATAAATTCATTAATCATTGAATATTTGATATTACTGAATTATTTCTATTGGCCTAGGAATTGAAAAAAATATAGCTGTAGGCCAAGCTCTGCATATGAGTTACTATATATAGCCCTGAATATGTATTCTAACTCTTACAGGATTCAGTTTTCTTCATCTGCAAAACAAGAACTATGATTGGATAATCATTAAGACCCTTTCAGATTTAACATGAAAGTAGAATGTAAGCATATTACATTTAATAAAACGCTGAAAAACAATCTAAGGCAATAGCGATTACAAAAAATTACACATGACAAAGACCTTAATTAATGAATTCATTTATAATTCATACGTGCTGTGAACCAGAAACCTACAGTTAAATATAAGGCTAACAAAAGAAATTGACATAATCTTTTTAAAAAAACGATTTTATAGTATAAATAACAAATTTAATATTAATGTAATGAGAAAAAAACTCAAAACTTCTAGCTAGTAAATATCATTCACTATATTCACTATATCTCAAAATTGCTAGGCACTAAAATGACTACTATAGGTTTGTACATTCATTAGACTGGGTAATGAATATGAATTTTAGTTAATCAAGGCGTTTGTAAGAGGGACTAGAGGTAAGATCTCAAGTCTGCGCTCAACTCTACTGAAACAAAGAGCTAGAGAGTTTTTAGGAATTGGAATGAGAATATGATAGGCCATCTGTGTTTACTCAAGATTCTCTCATCTTCATGATACCAGGTAGTGTTACAGGTAGCAAGGCACCAGTAAAGTTAGGCTCCTGGAGATCCACAGAAAATGAGATATAGGACCCTATATTCTTTGATGATTATATGTCAAAGAGATGGCTCCCAAATTCTTAGAAAGATGTTCGTGGGTTGTAAGGACTGGCATAAATGTTTTTTAAAGATCTGTTATTCCAAAGGGGCATAGACCTAATTTATCAATACAAGTTTTTGAAATAAATGCTCTAAGAAAAGGTGAGGTCAGAGGCCTCAAGTCGGGAAGAATCTTGCCTAAAATTTAGTCAAGATGAAGGAAAGTTAAGGACATCATGATCAGGTGGCACTGATTTGGGAAAAAATTAGTACTTCATAATACATCAAAATAGAGTATCAGGTTCTTACTAAACATAGTTATTTTAAACTGAAAACAGTGTTTGATTTGAGTCATCCAAAATTATTTTTAAATGATATTAGCTGCATGTTCTGCATCTTGTACTTTTAATCTATTTGCTTTCCCCATGTGTGTACTCTCTTACCACTGTTTAATATCCTTATCACGGCTAGGAAGGGTTAAGTAAGATAAAAAATATTAACCTCATTTGCATATAGATTACAGGTTGGGGTTATAAAAAAAAGTAAACCCACCTGTTTATACTACACATTTGTAACGGGATGAACTACATGCCATGACTTTAATATTTCTGTATCAAATGGTCCCCAGCATGGCCCATTGCTTCAATGAGTCACATGCTGTGTGTGATTGTGGGGGTGGGCTGTGTGTATAAGCAATAGGTGAAAATAATATATATTTATATGTGATAAGAAACTAAACATTTTCCCAGGAGGTATAGCAACAGAAAACTGAAAGAAAAAATACCTTAATTTGACTACCTATTTTGTAAAGGCTAATATTTTTTACTCAGACTTTTCAAGATCACTATAAAATAAAATGGATTTTTTTAAAAAGAGATAAAATAAGTTCTTTAAAAATACTATTACAGGCCAGGCGCGGTGACTCACGTTTGTAATCCCAGCACTTTGGGAGGCCGAGGCGGGTGGATCACGAGGTCAGGAGATCGAGACCATCCTGGCTAGCACGGTGAAACCCCGTCTCTACTAAAAATACAAAAAATATTTAGCCAGGTGTGGTGTCGGGCGCCTGTAGTACCAGCTACTCGGGAGGCTGAGGCAGGAGAATGGTGTGAACCCGGGAGGCGGAGCTTGCAGTGAGCCGAGATTGTGCCACTGCACTCCAGCCTGGGCAACAGAGCGAGACTCCATCTCAAAAACAAGAACAACAACAACAACAACAAAACCTATTGTACGTCCATAATATGATGGGGAATTACTATTGGATGTTTGATTGAAAAGAGAAGGTTCATATTCATCCAGCTAATTAATATAGACCAGAGGGTTCTTATAGTTGAAGATACGTTTGGGGTTTTGTTTCACCGAATTAACATGTACAAGCAACAGTGAAGAGCTTGATTGCAGCTTATTTGTAAAAGGTTTAAATTTTCTTTTGAAATAATTCACTTTATTGAATTAAAATTTTTGAACCATTTAACTGCTTTAACTGCTAAACCTTTTCCTGTGTTACCCATGATGTTAATATTTGGGATGGCTCAGCAAAGAAATAATGATGAAGTTATGTATGACTGAGATATAAAGAAAAGGCATATGGGAACACCTTCATATTCTACCTCATAACAGGATTGTAAATTTTAGACTCCCCTAAAGAGAAATGCTATTTGTGCTAGAGAAGACCTGTCAGCATAATAGACAGGTGTTCTATAAACTTCCTGGTCGCTGGCAGTTTAACTTTCTCCAGCTCTGAAAAGCACTAGCTCCAAAGACAGTTCTCTCTCTCTTTGAAGAGAAATCAAAGTCATGAAATGTGAACAAACAACTAACTACATAAAACTTATTTTACTTGTACTCAAAATAGTATATTTAAAGGTAATATAAGTACTATGAACATTTGATCTACCAATAACAGAGCTATCACAAAACTATAGAAAAATAAAAATCAAAATAGGTTTATTGTAGGAAAGAAAGTTCACCAGAAGTGAAATGTTTTTAAAGATTTTTTTTTTCATTTACAATAAAGTTTGAGTTAATATATCTATTTTAGAGGGCTTTAATAAGAAAGGAATAATATTGAAGTTTAATTATATTATCATCATATAGGCTTTCTGAATCTCATTCAACTTAGTACAAAGGCATTTATGAACAACAACAACAAAATGTTTATTTGGCATTTAAGCCTAGCCTTTCACTGAATATGTTAAGAAATTGATTTATATTATAATTTGGAGATTATATTTGTATATTTGTAAAGTGAGTGTTTTAGATGTAATCTTGTATATTTCTCCAGCATAGGAAAAAATTGCACAGTTTAGATAACAAAAAGCAGGATCAATTAACATTAGCTTATGACTTATGCAGGCTGAACTGATTTCCTGCTGATAAACACATTTTTCCAAACAACAACAGAATTTGGGAAGGGCAATCTACACACACTTTTTGTATCAATTGAAACTACATGCAAAATAATTTCTTAATAGGAGTCAATAGAAACGCTGAAATAGATAAAAGGATTTCAACAATTACACAATTAATTCAAATAAAATTTTATAAATCACCTTGGTTTCTGAATAATAAAATAGAAGTTGGGTGAGGGAAGAGAATGCTTATCCAAAAAATCCTGCTTACTTCACATTGTTACTAAATGGCAGCTTATTCAAAAGTTGCACCATACCATATTTTTATTTATCTGGGATTTGATATTTTCCAAACACTTACTTTGATACAAGAAAATTTACTTTCTAAATATACTTTTTGTACTTATATTCAAAACACTTTTATTTCATATATAATTTTATAAAGTTTCCCAAATTCTAAATACCCTATTGATGGTTAAGCAATACTGTTTTCTGCTGAATATAAAGAGGTTAAAAGTGTAATTATGTACTAGCTTTTTGAAATTCATTTATCTTTGAGTTACAAGAAATAGCATCTAACCAGTACATTTTGACTCTTTCAAATGGTGACGTTTATATATTTATAGTTTTGCTTAGTCCAAGTACTTTTTTCTTTAAAATTAGTTAGTGTAGAAAAATTACATTATCGAATGTATTTTTATTATAAAAGATTTATTTTAATTTTACTTTAAACTTATATTACATTATTTACTCAGGAAACAAGAATCATTCATTTTCTCCTCAATGACACATATAAATAGTCCACAAGAACTCTATTATCACTCATGAAAACTTGCATACATTATAACGAACACATTCTGGACAAGCTACTTCTGTTATGTAAGCAAGTTATGAACTACTGGGAAGAAGCATAGTTGGATAAAAGACCATAGAAGACAAACTTTTACATTTTGTAAACCATAATTTTTATAAAGTTTTATATATCTTATTCAACTATGAGAACCATATTCTCATATATGACTCAGATAAATTTTTAATGAAGAACATCAGATTGTATTTGAATATTATTTAAAATTTTTGGTATGTTATTGATAATTTTAGGTTACTAATGAGTACTTCAAATTTTCAAAATCCCTTATTCAAAAAATTTCAGCAGCATAATAAAACATATTTTTAATTAAATATGTTTTTATTTATTAATCCCAATTTGATTATTTAGTCAATTTCTATTATGCTCCAAAATTTCTAATAATTAATGTGGGCTAATTGGAATAGGCAGAGTTCCAATAATTTAGGGACATACCAAGGATAACAACATATTCAAAGAGAATAGGAGAGAAAAATTAAGAGTGAAGGCAATAGTGTTGTTGGTTGGATTGTGGAGTGGAGTTGGTTAGAAGAAGCAAACAATGTCAGTCAGTTTTTGAGAGAGGATGCTACTAAAGGGACCTTCTCACAATTGGCTTTAAAATCCTATTCAATATCCATTCATGTTAAAAACTCTTAATAAATTAGATATTGAAAGAAAATACCTCAAAATAACAAGAGGCATGTTGTATGACAAACCCACAGCCAACATCATACTGAATGGGAAAAAGCTGAAGCACTCCCCTTGAAAAGATGCTCTCTTTCACCACTCCTGTTCAACACATTACTAGAAGTCCTGGTCAGGGCAGTCAGATAAGAGAAATAAGCATCCAAAGAGGAGGAGAGAGTGTCAAACTATCCCTATTTGCAGATGACATGATTCCATATCTAGAAAACCCCATAGTTCCAGCCCCCAAAATTTTTAAAGTGATAAACAATTTCAGTAAAGTCTCAGGATACAAAAATCAATGCATAAAAATCACTAGCATTCCTATACACCAACAACAGTCAAGCTGAGAGCAAAATCAGGAATGAGTGTCGAGGCCCCATGTCCAAATGATGACATGAGTTTATATTTAGAAAACCCCAGAGTCTTGGCCCAAAACCTTTTTAAAGTGATAAACAATTTCAGTGAAGTCTCAGGATACAAAAATCAATGCATAAAAATCACTAGCATTCCTATACACCAACAACAGTCAAGCTGAGAGCAAAATCAGGAATGAACTCCCAGTCACAATTGCCACAAAAATAATAAAATACTTAGAATACAGCCAACTAGAGAAGGGAAAAATCTCTACAAGGGGAACCACAAACCACTGTTGAAAGAAGTCAGAGACGACATAGACACATTAAACAGCATTCCATGCTCATGAGTTGGAAGAATCAATATCATGAAAATGGCCATATTGTCCAAAGCAATTTGTAGATTCAATGCTATTCCAATGAAATTATCATTGACACTCTTCCCAGAACTAGAAGTAACTATTTAAATTTTTTATGGAAACATAAAAGAGCCCCAGTAGCCAAGGCAACCCTAAGCATGCCTTCATGCATAAACAATAACAAAGCTGAAGACATCATGCTACTCAACTTCCAACTATACTATAGGGCTACGGTAACCAAAACAGCATGGTACTGGTACAAAAACAAATACATAAACTGATGTAATAAAATACAGAACTCAGAAATAAAACTGCACCCATACAACTATCTGATCTTCAACAAACCTGACAAAAACAAGCAATGGAAGAAGCATTCCCTATTCAATCACGTGTGCTGAAGATTGAAACTGGACCCTTTCCTTATACCATATATAAAAATCAACTCAGGACGAATTATATATTTAAATGTAAAACTCAAAACTATAAAAACCTTGGAAGACAACCTATGCAATACCATTCAGGATGAAGGCACTGGCAAAAATTTCATGATGAAGAGGCCAAAAGCAATTGCAACAGAAGCAAAAATGTACAAAAGGTATCAAACTAAACTTAACAATGCATAGCAAAATAAACTACCAACAGAGTAAACAGACAGCCTACAGAATGGGAGAATATTTTTGAAAACTATACATCCAAGAAAGGTCTAATATCCAGCATCTATTGGGAACATAAACAAGTTCATACACACACACACACACGCACACACACACACACACACACACTTACTAAAAAGTGGGCCAAGGACTTGAACAGACACTTTTTGAAAGAAGACATACCTATGGCCAACAATCACATGGAACAAAGCTCAATATCAGTGTTCATTAGAGAAATGCAAAACAAAACTACAATGAGATACTATCTTACACCTGTAAGAATGGCTATTTTTAAAAAGTCAAAAAGTAACAGACACTGGTAAGATTGTGGAGAAAAAGAAGCACCTATACACTGTTGGTGGGACTGTAAATTAGTTCAACCATTGTGAAAGACAGCGTGGCCATTCCTCAAAAACTTAAAGACAGAATTATCATTCAAACCAGCAATTACATTACTGGGTATATACCCAAAGGAATATAAATCATTCTGTTATTAAAAAACATGCACGCGTATGTTCATTGCAGCACTATTCACAATAGCTAAGACATGGAATCAACTAAGTGTTCATCAATAATAGGCTGGATAATGAGAATGTGATACAGACACACCATGGATTACTACATAGCCATAAAAAGGACATGTCTTTTACAGGGACATGGGTGGAACTGGAGGCCGTTATCCTCAGCAAGCTAACACTGGAATAGAAAACCAAATACCGTATGTCTTCACTTATAAGTAGGAGCTAAACAATAAAAACACATGGAAACATATACAGGAACAACATACGCTGGGTCTGATCAGAGGGTGGAGAGTGGAAGGAGGGAGAATATCAGGAAAAATAACTAATGGTTGCTAAGTTTAATACCTGGGTGATAAAATAATCTGTACAACCAATCCCCATGAGACAAGTTTACCTATGTAACAAACCTGCACTCGTGGTCTTGAACTTAAAAGATAAAAAAAAAAGAAAGAAAAATTACTGACTTGTTAAGTAGGAGAGACAAATGAGTGTGTTTTACTTTCAGAATAATTATCCTGGCAATAACATAGTGAAGGGATTTATGTAAGCAATAAGAAATTTTGGAAGCTTTTCTAATTCGGGAGAAATATAATGGTGGTCTAATACATTGCCTGAAAGCAGATATATAAGAGACATACACAGAAATAGGATAAACAGTAGGAGATTATACATACTCTTTGAGAAATGAACCAACAATTATATTAATGTTTTTACCATTCACTGAGATTTGAGAGTACAAAAATTGGTTCAGATTTGGAAGAAGATGATAACATCAGAAGGGGATCTACTGTCATCCTATGAACTTCTTAAACTCAGCATTTATGCATGGATTATAAGCATAGAAAATCTGGAATTAAAAGTATTGAAACAATCACCATGTGGCTAAGAAAAAAATGAATGAATTGTCAGGGAAACTATGCAGAAAATAGTGGAAGTCAGAATTGAATTTTTAGAAAGCTAAAAATTTAATGCTGTGGGAGATAAACTTGTCAAAGAACAAGTAGAGCCAATGTAAGAGGGTGTAGGAAACATGCACATTATAGAAAAAAAAATTTTAAAAATATGTTTAACCCCAAATTCCAAGAAGGAAAAGGTGGGTAACCAGCCCCTGTGATGGCCTTTGACTGATAAAAGTGAGTGAAATCCCCAGATGAGCGAGGGGCAGTGTCTGTCTCTGTGACTTATATTTCCAGTGGGGATTCATGCAACCAAGGCCAAGGGAAAGCATTTTGTTGCTCCCAAGCTTTAGAGATAACTTGGGAAGAGGCTTGGAGACACTAAGAGGGAATGACACTGGGAAAAACTGTAGGCATGTTCCCAGACTTGGGATGGAGAGCAGGCTGCCATTTTTAATCCAGGTTCGTACAAAGTCAGTTATTCTTTGGTGATCTAGCAGTGTGGCTCTGCAGGCATTTTAGTCCAGAGATTGCTGCACTCTGGAGTCAGGTGGCAACCTCTGCAGCCAGAATTGAGTGGCAAGTATGACACTGGAACTATACTTTCCTCTGTCGCAGGTCTGGAGTGGGAGGAGAGCTGCTGCAACCATAGCTTCTCGTCGGTGATAAGACTTGCAGCCAGAGGCAGCTTGGAGACCTAGAATTGGTCTGTGTGTGACATTGGTGGGTATCCCAGTCTCCTCCACTGAGATCTTGGCACAGCACGGCCCTCCCCTCTCCAGTCTACTACCATGTAGATCTTTAGGCATTCAGAGTGCCCACTCACATGAGTTAGCAGCCTGAGTCACCCCATGCTCCTTGTACATAGATCATGGTGCAGAGGAACCCTATCCACTTCCCCTCAGGCTGATCTTCAGACAGTCAGAGCACATGCTTATCTGGATCAGTAGCCTGAGCCATCCTACCTTTCCTGTGCATAGATCATGGTATAGTGGAGTCCTGTCCACTCCATGACCAGGCAGATCTCAGGCAGTTGGAGCACTTCCTAATCTGAATCAGCAGCCTGAGCTGCCCCTCCCTTCTTGTGCAGATTGTGGTGATTGGGGCTCCCTACACTTCATGCCCAGGCAGATCGCAGGGATTTGTAGCACCTACTCTCCTGGATTAGGAGTTTCAGTGACCTCCCTGCACCATGCAGTGAACTTGGGCCTTAGGAGGTGTCCCAAATCCACACCTAGGCATACCTCTAGGGGCTTGGTGGTCACCTACCAGACACCTTTCAGTGCTGCTTTTTGTGACTGCCATTGGGTGACTTGTAGGCAGGCTTGCCTAGTCCAGCCACACCCATCTTGCCCCCTACTACCCCGCATCACTCAGGGTTGAGCAGAGAGCTCAGATTGTGCAATGCATTGCATCAGCCTATTGAGTGTGGCAACAGAGACCTCCCAGTAAACAAGAATGAAATATATGCCCATCCACATTGGCAGCAGCTGGATTTTAACTATCATTGCCGTCTACTGGCCTGTAGGTTAAACTGCACAGGCCAATAAAAAGCCCGCTGACGGAAATGAATAGGGCTATAGAAGCAAAACCAAATACCCTAGCGAACATTCTCTAATGGCATACACAGGGACAAAGGGGAAGAAAATAATAATAATAATAATAATAATAACAATAATAATAATAATAAAACTGGGAAAGAAAATAAAGGAAACAAT
>NW_012121043.1:8468140-8469625 GCF_000951035.1 Colobus angolensis palliatus | reverse complement strand
AAAATGTTTTTTTTTTTAATTAACAAGGTCTTCTATAAATATTGGACATGTAAAGAGACCAAGTCTACAAATTATTGGCATTCCTGAGAGAGGAAAAAACATAAACAATCTGGAAAACATATTTGAGAGAATAATTTAAGAAAAATTTTCTGGTCTCGTTAGAGAGGTAGACATCCAGGTACGAGAAATCCAGAGAGTACCTATGAGATACTTTTTAAAAAATGGAAATCACCAAGGTATATAGTCACCAGACTTTCCAAAGTCAACATTAAAAAAAAAGTCTTAATGGTAGATAGAGAAAAATGTCAGACCACATGCAAAGGGAACCCATCAGGCTAACAGCAGACTTCTCAGTAGAAACCTTGCAAAACAGAAAAGGGTGGGGTCCTATTTTCAGCATTTTAAGGAAAAGAATTTCCAACCTAGAATTATATATTCTGCCAATCTTAGCTTCGTAAGAAAGGAGAAATAAAATATTTTCCAGACAAATAACTGCTAAGGGAATTTGTTACCATTAGACCAGCCTTACAAGAGGCCTTCAAGGAAGTTCTAAACATGAAAACTGAAGAACAGTACCTGTTACAACAAAAACATACTTAAATGCACAGTCTACAGTCCTTATAAAGCAACTATACAATAGAAACTGCAAAGCAATCAGCTAACAACTCCACAATAGGATCAAAACCACACTTGTCAATATAAACCTTGAATGTAAACATGTAAATGGTCTAGATGCCCCACTTACAATGCACAGAGTGGCAAGTTGGAAAAAAAAAGATCATCAGTCCGCTGACTTTAAGATACCTGCCTCACAAGTAATAACACTAATAGACTCAAAGTAAAAGAGTGAAGAAATATCTGTCATGAAAATGCAAAATGAAACAAAACAAAAGAGCAGGATTACTGTTCTTATATCAGATAAAATAGACTTAAACAAACAACAGTCAAAAAGGACAAAGAAGGGCATTACAGAATAATAAAGGAGTCAATTAAACAAGAGCATGTAACTATCCTAAATATATATGCACCCAACATTGGAGCACTCGGATTCAGGAAACAGTTACTTTTAGATCTATGATAAGACTTAAACAGCCCCACAATCATTGTGGGGGACTTCAACAGCCCACTGCCAGTATTAGATAATTGAAGCAGAAAATGAACCAAAAAATTTTGGACTTCAATTTGACACTTAATCAATTGAATCTACTAGACATCTAAAGATTACTCCACTCATCAATCACAAAATATACGTTCTTCTCATCTGCATACAGGACGTACTCAAGGATTGACCACATGCTTGGCCATAAAGCAAGTCTCAATAAATTTTAAAAAATTGAAGTCATACCAACCATACTCTCAGACAACTGTGGAATAAAAATAGAAATCAATACAAAGAAAGTCTCTCAAAACCAAACAATTATGTGGAAATCAGACAACTTGTTTCTGAATTACTAAGTAAAAAAATAAATTAAAGCAGTTTTTTTT
>NW_012121043.1:8461276-8463627 GCF_000951035.1 Colobus angolensis palliatus | reverse complement strand
CATGATCAGGTAGGCTATATTCCTGGAATGCAAGTTTGGTTCTACATGTGCAAATAAATAAATGGGTTCACCTCGTAAATGTAGGTAATAACAAAAACTATATTGTTATCATAACAGATTCAGAGAAAGATTTTTGTTGAAATTCAACATCCCTTCATGATAAAACCCTGAACAACCTAGACATTGAAGGAACATGCCTGGAAATAATGTGTCATTCATGACAAACCCACAGCCGACATCATACTGAATGCGCAAAAACTGGAAGCATTCTCTTTAAGAAAAGGAAAAAAGATAAGTGTGCCCACTCTCATTACTCTTGTTCAACATAGTACTGGAAGTCTGAGCCAGAAAAATCAGGCAATAGAAAGAAATAAAAGGTACCTAAATGGAAAAATAAGTCAAATTATTTCTGTATGCTGACAATATGATTATATATCTAGAAAACAATAAAGACTCCACCAAAAAGCTCCCATATCTGATAAATGACTTCAGTAAAATTTTAAGAAACAAAATCAATGTATGAAAATCAGCAGTATTTCTATACAATAATGTTCAAGCTGAGTTCCAAGCCAAGAATGCAGCACCATTTGCAATAGCCACAAACACACAGAAATAAAACACTTACGAATACATCTAACATAGGAAGTGAAAGATCTCTATAAGGAGAACTACAAAAATCTGCTGAAAAAAGTCATCGATGACACAAACAAACAGAAAATCTTTCCATGCTCATGAATTGCAAGAATCAATATTGTTAAAGTAGCCATAATGCCCAAAGCAATCTACAGATTCAATGCTCTTCTTACCAAACTACCAATGTCTTTTTTTGCTGAATTAGAAAAGCTATTCTAAAATTCATATGGAACCAAAAAACAGCCCAAATGTCCAACACAATCCTAAGCAAAAATAGGAAAGCTGGAAGTGTCACATTATGCGTATACCCGATACCATAAGACTACAATAATCAAAACAGCATGGTACTGATAGAAAAACAGACATACCCCAATAGAACAGAATGGAGGACCCAGAAATAAAGTCACACACTTAAAACCATCTGATCTTTGACAAAGCTGATAAAATCAATCAATGGGGAAAGGACTCCCTATTCAATAAATGGTTCTGAGACACCTGGCTAGCTGTAAGCAGAAGAATAAAACTGGACCCTTACTTTTCACCATATAAAAAATTAACTGAAGATGGATTAAAGGTTTACACGTAAAATCTCTAACTAAAAATTCTGTAAGAAAACCTAGGAAATGCCATTCTAGACTTTGGCTTTGGCAAATAATTTATGACTAAGTCTTCAAAAGCAATTGCAAAAAAGCAGAAAAATTAATAAGTGGAACCTAATTAAACTAAAGAGCATCTGCACAGCAAAGGAAACTAAAGAACTTTAGCACGAAAGAATAAACTATCAACAGAGTAAACAGACAATGTACGGAATGGGTAAAAATATTTGCCAACTATGCATTTGACAAATGTCTAATATCCAGAATCTATGAGTAGCTTAATCAACTCAACAAGCATAAAATGAATAACGCTATTTAAAAATGTCAAAAAGATGGATTAAATATGTAAATGTAAAATCCAAAACTATAAAAGCCCTGGAAGATGACCAAGGCAACACCATCTTGGACACAGTAATGGGCAAAAATTTAATGACAAGCACACCAAAATCAATCCCCCAAAAAGCAAAAATTGACAAGTGGGACCTAATTAAACTTAAGAGCTTCTGTACAGCAAAATAAACTATCAAAAGGATAAACAGACCATGTACAGATTGGGAAAAAATTTTACAAATTATGTATCTGACAAATGTCTACTAGCCAGCATCTATAAGGAACTTAAAAAATTAACAAGATAAAAACAAATAACACCATTAAAAAGTGGGCAAAGGACATGAACAGACAATATTCAAAAGAAGACATACATGCAGTGAACAAGCATACAAAAAAAAGCTCAGTATCACTGATCATTAGAGAAATGCAAATCAAAATCACAATGAGATATCATCTCTCACCAAACAGAATGGCCACTATTAAAAAGTGAATAAGTAACAGATACTGATGAAGTTGTGGAGAAAAGGGAACACACACACTGTTGATGGGTATGTGAATTAGTTCAACCATTGTTGAAACCATTATGGTGATTCCTCAGAGACCTAAAGAGAGAACTACCATTCAACCCACCAATCCCATTATGGGGTATATATCCAGAGGAACATAAATCATTCTACCATAAAGACACACGCACATGTATGTTCACTGCAGCCCTATTCATAATAGCAAAGACATGGAATCAACCTAAATGCCCATCAGTGACAGGCTGGATAAAGAAAATGTGGTACATAT
>NW_012121043.1:8386950-8460918 GCF_000951035.1 Colobus angolensis palliatus | reverse complement strand
TCAGAGACCTAAAGAGAGAACTACCATTCAACCCACCAATCCCATTATGGGGTATATATCCAGAGGAACATAAATCATTCTACCATAAAGACACATGCACATGTATGTTCACTGCAGCCCCATTCATAATAGCAAAGACATGGAATCAACCTAAATGCCCATCAGTGACAGGCTGGATAAAGAAAATGTGGTACATATACACCATGGAATACTATGAAGCCATAAAAAAGAATGAAATCATGTCTTTTGTGGGAACATGGATGTAGTTGGAGGCTATTTTCTTAGAAAACTAACACAGGAAAAGAAAACCAAATATCACATGTTCTCACTTAAGTGAGAGCTAAATGATAAGAACTTATGAATGCAAAGAAGGAAACAACAGACTCTGTGGTCTATTTGAGGGTGGAGACTGGGAAGAGGAAGTGGAGCAGAAAAGCTAACTATTCAGTGTTGGGCTTAATACCTGGGTGATGAAATAATATGTACAATAAACCCTTGTGATACATGTTTATCTGTGCAACAAAACTTCACACGAAACCCCAAACCTAAAATAAAAGTTAAAAAAAAAAAAGTGGGAAAGGACCAAATAGAAACTTTTCAAAAGAAGACATACAAGTGACCCACAGACATGAGATAAAATGCTCAATATCACTAATCATCAGAGGAAGACAAATCTAAACCATAAATGAATGCCATCTCACACAAGTCCGAATGGTATTACTAAAAAGACAAAAAGGAGATGCTGAAGAGGCTGTGGAGAAAAGGGAATGCTTATACCTTCTTGGTAGGAATGTAAATTAGTTTAGCCACTGTGAAAAGCAGTTTGGGTATTTTTCAAATAACGTAAAACAGAACTATCATTAGACTCAGGAATTCCGTTACTGGGTATATACTCAAAGGAAAATAAATTATTCTTTAAAAAAAAAAATGCTGGAGAAACATGTTCAGAGTATAACACATTTAAAGTAATGACTGATAAGGAGGAAGTTACTTCTGTCATTTTGTTATTTGTTTTTAATAGGCTTCTTGACTTTTGTTGGTCATATTTTCCTATATGACTATCTTCTTTTGTGTTTCATTGATTTTTTGCAGTGAAACATTAAATTCTTTTCTAATTTCCTCTTGTATGTATTCTTTATCTACTTTCTTTGTGATCGCAATGGATATTACACATCTCAGTTAGAATATGTTAATTCGAATTTATACCAGTTTAATTTCAGTCATGTAAAAAATTCTTTTAGCAGCTTCATCTTACCATTTTTAGTTATGTCACAAAATTACTTATTTACACATTCTATATACAAAAATGCATACTTTTAATGCATTAATTTATTAAGTAATTTATAAAATAAAATGTGGAGTCACATACCAAACTTAAAATAATACTAGCTTTCATAATTCTCAGTGTATTTGTCTTTGCTGATAGCTTTATATTTTTATATGGTTTTCAGTTACTGTGTAGCATCCTTTCATGTCACCTGAAAGATTCACTTAAAGATTTCTTGCAAGGAAGCTCTACACACCCTCGTCTTGTGTTTATCTGGGAATGTCATAATTTTTTCCTCACTATTAAAAAACAGTTTTGCCAAATAAAGAATTCTTGGTTGCTAGCTTTTTTTGTCTTTTGGCACTTCGAATATATCAGCCCACTGCTTCTTGGCCTACAAAATTTCTGATGAGAAATCTGCTGGTGTTCTTACTGAGGATTCCTTGTATGTGACAAATCACTTTTCTTTTGCTGCTTTCAAAGTATTATCTGTGTTTTTGACATTCTGCAGTTTGATTTTAATGTGTCATAGTATATGTCTTTTTCAGTTAATCATACTTGGAATTTGTTGAGCCTGCTGGATGTTTATGTTTATGTCTTTCATCACATTTGGGCATACATCCCATGACTTTATAATTATATATATACAGTTGTTTTTGAATGCCATAGTCTTCAATGGCTAACACCCAAAAGAGAAAAAAAGAAAAAAAAATGAACGGAGAGAAAAAGTGCTGGTCTTTTAAATGCACTGGAAGTCACTTTGACAAGAAGAATTTGCCTTATTGCTGGGATGTAAAAAATTTGTCTACACCTGTGTACACCAGATACTGCAATTAGCAATCACAGCACTGATTGTCAATATTTGGAGAAAAGGATCATTTTAGCTCACACTGGCTCTCAGAAGCTGTGTGTAAGCGACTTCTAAAAAGCATGCATAGCTTGCTGCCATAGAAATGAGGAGTGGTGGCTGAATATCTGCAACTGTGCTGAGTTAAAATTGACCCAAATTCACAGTTTATTAACCAAGTCTTCTGCAGAAAGTTTCACGCCTTCAATTGACTTCCTAGTTCCAAAAATTACATGAGATTGATTCTGCTAGTGCAATTTTTATCTAAGTGAGAAGACGTATTTCTTGTGTTTCTTACTCTGCCATCTAGTAAGTATCACTTCTTTAAAAAAAAAAAATTAGAATTATGTTGCCAGATGTGTTATTCTTGGATGGTAGTTTTTTTTGTTTTGTTTTTTTTTTTTAGTATTTTGAATATATCATCTCACTCCCCTCAGGCCTGTACAGTTTCCACTGAAAAAATCTCCTGATAGTCTCAAAGCAGTTCCCTTGTATGTGACAAATCACTTTTCCTGCTTTCTTAATTATCTTTGTCTTTGACATTTGACAAATTGATTATAATTAGGGAGAAAATATGAATTGGGTGCCTTCTCCTCATTGTGCCAATTTGTGATAGCCTCTGTCTTCAGCTCCACAAACCATCTGGTGCTGTAGCAAGCCACTCTTATTCCCTCGTTTTCAGAGGTCCTCAGGTATCCAAACTATGCTAATTCCATTAATGCTCTGAATCAGGAAAGGCAGAAACCAGTCCTTTGGATATCCCTCCCAAAAGCTGGAACATTGGATGCATAATCCACTAAAAAACATTCCTCCAAGGGAAAAACTGCCAGCTGAGCTGAGCTGTGCTGGCTTCGGGATGGGCCAATCAAAGAGATTATAAAACAGCTCTTTTTACACATTTCATTGTGGCTGTTTTTGACTTTGTGCTCACCTGTTGTACTGAAATTTCTTAACTAATTTCTTGAATTCTCGCAAAAGTATTTTAGCCCGTATGTTTTTGTTACTTTGGTGTCTCTGCAAGATAACAAGGATTGGGACTGGTTATTTCACCATCTTGCAACTCCACACCCCATTCTAACATTTAGGTAAAACAAAGTATCTAAAACGTTTTAAAGTTTAAAAACCACAAAACAAAATTTTAGAATATATAACTTCTATTAAATTTCTATTGGTGTATATACCAAGAATTTAATATTGAATAACCTTTTACTAAAATTCAAAGAAATAAGAGGGGAGATAAAGATCTAGAGAAACGTGAGTTTTCTATTGTTGTGTAACAAATTTCCACCAATTGAGTGACTTGAAATGGCACCCATTTTTAATCTTAGTTTTCATTAGTCAAATCTAGGCATATATTAGCTATATCCTCTGCTCATGGTTTCACCAAGCTGTAATTCAGGTATTTAACTGTGTGTCTCACCAGAGGCTTAACTGAAGAAATTCTCTGCTTCCAAGCTCCCTCAGGAAGTTTGTAGAATGTATTTCTTTGTGGCTGTAGAAATCAGGTGCGTGTTTTCTTCCTGGAAGTCAGCTGATCAGCTGTTCCTCAGTGTTAAATAACAGTTTTGCCGAATAAAGAATTGTTGGTCGCCAGCTTTTTTCCATTTTAGCACTTTGAATATAACAGCCCACTGTTTCGTGCCCTACAAAGTTTCTGATGAGAAATCTGATGATATTCTTATTCTTCTAGAAGCTGCCAGAGTTCCTTGTCATGCAACCCTTTCCATAAGGACCTTCTATAAGACATTGTAGTTTGTTCCTTCAAGAACAGCAAGATACACTTTCTCCCCTGTCTCCTAAAACAAGTTTTATATCGCAAAATATAATAATGAGACTTATAGCTCATCCCCTTTGACATATAATATAATCTAGAGAGTGGCATCTCATCATTTTCGCCATATTGTATTGGTTAGAAGCAAGTCACAGGATCTGCCCACACTCACTAGGAGATTACAAAAAGACAGAAATCATCATTGGCAACCTTAGGGTGTGTCTACCACAAGACAGCTGAATTTTCAAATATGCCAATACATTTGTATTCATGACCAGAAACTATTTTGAAGTGTGATTTTAATTATTCCTGTCAAATTTTTGTAAAAGTTTAAATGTACCTCTGTTCTTTCTAGAACAAGCACATGGAACGTAAAAACAAACAAAAATCAAATTTAAAGACAAGCAAATTTGTTATACCTTAAAGTATGCATACATGAGCATTCTAGGTTAAAAAAGCTATTTGAAATCAGCAGTAGAAATGACTACATTACAGTTAAACTAAATTTGATTAGATCTCAGTTCATAAATCATGTTAGTTTTTATATTAAAATTGTCATTCTAACACATCTGTGCTATAGGTAATGACATTTGGGAGCTTTCGTGTTTTTAGAAGTTTTTAAGTCAGCAGAAAATAACTTGCTGAGCTGAGGATTTTGATGAGTCTGAATGCTTTATGGTTTATCATTCTCTGATTTTTCTACTAGGTCATTAATAAAGATTTTTTTCCTGCTTGAGGCAGAGATTCACTAATTTAGGTCTTGCAATGAAATATTACAAATATATATAGTATATATATTTGAAAAACTTTTATGATGAAAATTATTTTTCTTTCCTCCTTTTTCCAATATAAATGATAGCTATACATATTAACATAAAAATACAAGAAAATCTGAATGCTTCAGTTTATATTTACTCCTCAATAAACTATAGTAATTTATGAGATTGTAAGCTTAATTTTTTATGAAAATAAATCAACACAGTCATTTCAATCTTTTTTATAACATCGTAGTATTTGATGATGTCAAATCAATAATACACAGAGAGATATGACCATTAAATGTCACAACTGGGCTGTGTCTACACAAAACTGGAATAACCGTTTAAAAATGAAAAGTTATACAGAAAACTAGTCACTGTAGACTTGTCACCAAAAAAGCAGATTTGACTTTCTAAATAAATGTGTTCAGTTGTTGCATAGGAACAAACTAAATGGTAAGTGAGTAGTTTTGTATTTTTCCACTGTAAATCTCATGTCTAAATGTAATCGCCAATGTTTGAGGTAGGGCCTAGTAAGAGGTGTTTGGGTCCTGGAGACAGAGCCCTCATGAATGGCATAGTGTCCTCTCTGTGGCAATGAGTGAGTTCTCTCTGTTGCTTTATATGAGAGCTGGTTGTTTAAAAGAACCTAGCATCTCCCTTTCTCCCTCCTGCACCATGTGGCCTGCCTCCCCGTCTTCACCTTCCACCATGAGTATAAGCTTCCTAAGGTCTCGCCGGAAGGTAAGCAAGTGCTGCTGCCATGCTTGCACAACATGCAGAACCATGAGTCCAATAAAGCTCTTTTCTTTATAAGTTACTCAGTCCCACTGATCCGGTTTGTATCTGCGTCCTCACCCAAATCTCATGTTGCAATGTAATCCCCAATGCTGGAGGTGGGGCCTGGTGGGAAGTAATCGAATCATGCAGGAAGTTTCTTATAAATGGTTTAGCATCATCCCCTTGGTGCTGTTCTCATGGTAGTGACCAAGTTCTTATGAGATCCGGTTGTTTGAAAGTGTGTGGCAGCCCCCATCTCTCTCTCTTGTTCATGCTCTGGCCATGTGAAGTACCAGCTCTTTCTTTATAAATTACTCAGCCTCAGGTATTTCTTAATAGCAGTGTGAAAATGAACAAAAATGCACAGATATTCCTTTATAGCAATGCAAAATGGATTAACACAGTAGATTTAATCAAAATTCTTGCTTTAGTAAAATAAGATAGAAATATTCCATTTTCTATTGATTTGAGGAATATTTCTCACTGAAAAAAGTCAAAAATCAAAAATCATACATTGTTACTTTGAGCTATTTAGTGCCTGCTATTCAAATGACCCTAAACTTTGGTTAATTTTTAAGTGTTTGAAATAACTTTTTAAAAATGTGGTATATTCCCTTGCTATTTACCATAAATACGTTTTTATTGTGTAATTACCCAGAATCTCTCTCTCCATCTGTCTCTATCTCTTTCCTTCTCTCTTTTTCTTTATGTCACTGACAGATTTGAAAAGTTCACTTAACACGGTTACAGAGGTACTCTCTGCAGCTATTGACATACATTAGATATTTTACATATTACAGTATTAGTTAGATTCTACTGGGATATTAAATCAAAGTTTTACCTTTCCTTTTTCTTTTCTTTTGTGTTTTTAACTATGACTTCTAACAAGTGTCTTCATTGGAATACCCCCCATTTGTGGAGCTCTCATTGTGAATATTTTTGGTTAACCATATAACATTTATTTCCCTTTCATTCTTCTCATTAAGATTGAATGCCCAATTTTCTGTAGATATCAATCACTTCCCATCACAGTCCATGTAACAAGCATGGCTGCCTCAGCTTACAGCTCCTGCAGTTAGCCTGTGTCTTAGGATCACGCCAGTCTTCTTGATGACAGGTCAGGTTTGGGCTTGTGACACAATTCAGACTGATAAGAAAGATTGTTGGTTAGTTGTAGCTGGAAAATTTACTCTCTTTTCTTCTGAGAAACCATCTGGAACCATCTCACTTTTTCTACTTCTGGTATTGTCATGCAAGCTGTATGGCTCAGAAGCCCTGCAGTCGTCTTGGTTCCAGCCTTGCCCTAAAGAGATCATCAGGAGAAGAGATGCTTGCCAAAAAGTAGAACGTTCTGTATTGGTCCCTAATCTTAGACCTCTAGTTACTGAGGCAAGAAAAATGTGTTATCATTAAAGGTTATTCAGGGATTTTTTGGTCTTTTGTTTGTTTGTTTTGTTTTGTTTAACTTTTATTTTACATTCAGGGGTACATGTGAAGGTTTGCTGTGTATGTAAACTTGTGTCATGGAGGTTTGTTGTACAGATTATTTCATCATCCGGGTAGTAAGGCTAGTACCCAATAGTTAATTTTTCTGCTCCTCTACCTCCTTCCATCCTCCACCCTCACATAGACCCCACTGTCTGTTGTTCCTTTCTTTGGGATCATGAGTTGTTATCATTTAACTCCCATCTGTAAGTAAGAACATGTGGCATTTGATTTTCTATTCCTGTGTTAGTTTGCAAAGGATAATGGCCTCCAGCTCCAACCATGTTCCGGCAAAAGACATGATCTCATTCTGTTTTATGGCTTCATAGTATTCTGTGGTGTATATGTGCCACATTTTCTTTAGCCAGTCTGTCATTGATGAGTATTTAGGTTGATTCCGTGTCTTTGCTATTGTGAATACTGCTTAGGATCACATAAAAATCATGTACTTTTATGATAGAAAGATTTATATTTGTCTGACTATATAACCAGGAATAGGATTGCTGGGTCAAATGGTAGTTCTGCTTTTAGCTCTTTGAGGAATCGCCATACTACTTTCCACAGTGATTGAACTAATTTATGCTCGCATCAACAGTGTGCAAGTGTTCCCTTTACTCAGCAACCTCACTGGCATCGGTCATTTTTTTTTACTTTTTAGTAATAGCTATTCTGACTGATGTGTGATAATGTCTCATTGTGGTTTTGATTTATATTTCTCCAGTAATCAATGATATAGAGCTTTTTTTCATGTGTTTGTTGGCCATAATTGTATGTCTTCTTTTGAAAAGTGTCTGTCCATGTGTTTTACCCACTTTTTAATGGGGTCGTTAGTTTTTCTCTTGTAAAGTTAAGTTCCTTATAGATACTGGATATTAGGCCTTGGTCAGATGTATAGTTTGCAAAAGTATTCTCCCATTTTATAGGTTGTCTGTTTGATAGTTTTCGTTTGCTGTGCAGAAGCTCTTAAGTTTAATTAGATATTATTTGTCAATTTTTGCTTGTGTTGGGATTGCTTTTGGTGTGTTTGTCGTGAATTTTTGCCTGTTCCTATGTCCAGGATGGTATTTCCGAGGTTGTCTTCCAGGGTTTTTATAGTTTTGGGTTTTACATTTAAGTCTTCAATTCATCTTGAGTTGATTTTTGTATATGGTGTAAGTAAGGTGTTCAACTTAAATCTTTAGCATGTGGCTAGCCAGTTATCCCAGCACCATTTGAATAGGCAGTATTTTCCCCATGACTTGTTTTTGTCAGCTTTGTCAAAGATGAGATGGTCATAGACATGTGGCCTCGTTTCTGTGCTCTCTCTTCTGTTCCATAGATCTATATTCCTGGTTCTGCACCACTACCACGCTGTGTTGCTTACGGTAGCCCTGTGGTATACAGTATTACATTGGGTAATGTGATGCCTCCAGTTTTTTTATTTTGCTGAGATTTGCCTTTGCTATTTGGATTCTTTTTCGATTCCATATATACTTTAAAATAGTTTTTTTTTTTCTAGCACTTTCTAGTATGATGAAGAACATCATAGGTAGCTTGATAGCATTGAATCTGTGAACAGCTTTGGGCAGTATGACCGTTTTAATGATATTGATTCTTCCTATCCCTGAGCATGGAATGTTTTCCCATTTGTCTGTGTCATCTCTGATTTGCAAGTGTTTTGCAATTCTCATTGTAGAGATCTTTCACCTCCCTGGTTACCTTTATTCCTAGGTATTTTTTTTTCTTCTTTTCTGGCAGTTGTGAATGGGATTGCCTTGCTGATTTGGCTCTCAGTGTGGCTGTTGGTTTATAGGAATGCCATTGATTTTTGTGGGTTGATTTTGTATTGTGAAACATTGCTAAAGTTTTTCTTTTTATCAGCTGACAGAGCTTTTGAGCCAAGACTATAGATTTTTCTAGATATGGGATCATGTCATCCTCAAACAGAGATAACTTGACTTTCTTTCTTTCTCTTGTCTGATTGCTCTGGCTAGGACTTTGTTTTTTTTTTTTTTTTTTTCTGAATATTTGTAACTGCAAGGATCTTTTATGTGTATTTTCCCTTCTAATTTTCTCCCTTTCAGTGTTAACATGTTAATGTTAATATTTTAACAAGATAAAATCTATAATAATGTGAATTAGCCACATTCTCAGCAAAAATAAAAAGAAATGTTAATATTTGATGATGTGTATAACATACACACATACACACACACTTTTATATTGCTTTTTCTTATACTGAATTGTAGCACCAGTATACAAGGCAACTTTTTTACATAGTAATTATGGATAGAAGGAAAAGAAAAGAAAAATATTGCTTATGTGAAAGATACTAATTCAACAAACAAGACACCATAAAGGAATATGAAGAAGACAGGAAATAGAGTACAATCTATATCATTTACAATTTTGTTTCTTGCACCATAGAAGCTAATAATATCTCTCTCAGACAAATGGTAAAATTTGAAACTAAGATATTCTGAATAATTTAACTTGAAAAATATTACTTGAAATATCTGACTAAACAAAAGTATATATTTTTGATGTTATTTTATCCTAATTTTCTAATTAATCCTGACCTTCTTTTGCTATCTTCACATGAAAATTGGTTTAATTAAGATGCTCACACAACCACATAAAAATCTTTGGTAAAATCATTGTAACAGGTGCATAATGGATTCCAAATATGATCACTCTCTAATAATCAGAACCTGTGAATATTACCTTAAATGGCAAAAGGAACTTTGTAGATATGGTTTATTTAAAGATCTTATGATAAAAGATCTCGAGATGAACACATTATTAAATTATTGAGAAGGGCTCAAAATGCAATCACAGTGTTCTTAAAAGAGGGAGACAGAGAAAAATTTGACTACAAAACGACAAGTAGGGGATGTG
Organism: Colobus angolensis palliatus; assembly: GCF_000951035.1. Classification (NCBI taxonomy): domain Eukaryota; kingdom Metazoa; phylum Chordata; class Mammalia; order Primates; family Cercopithecidae; genus Colobus; species Colobus angolensis. The sequence continues at coordinate 8,451,133 of NW_012121043.1, read as the reverse complement.
GTAAAGGTAGTAAGAGTTTGGAGTTATATGAGGAAGACATCATGAGCCAGGGAATGCAGATGACTTCAAGACACAAGATTCTTCCTGAGAACCTCAAAAAAAAAAAAAAAAAAAATCAACAGTGCCTGACTTTGGCCCAGTGAAACAGATGTCTGACTTCTGGCCTCCAGAACTGTATGAAAACAAGATTGTATTTTCTTAAGCTGCCAAATTTCAAGTTCGAGGCATTAAAGAAAGATTAGTAAGTGGTCTACCACTTTGTTTTATTCTTATCTTCCTGCAGAATCATCATCTTAACTCCAAAGATGTGCTCTTGTCTCTTAAAACTTTTCTTTCATAGCCTCTTCTTCTCCCAGTCTTGAGAATTTATGCAGATTTCACATGTTTGAAACTATTAACCCTAATCTTCCTGCTAATTATTGAACATAATCTGCAAGACTTGACCTTCATTGATCTTAGCGGAATACTTAAGTTCTGCTTGACTGTCTTAGCCTTTTTTATTTCTTCCCATTATAGAAAATTAGGATGGGACTTACAAACCTTTCAGATATTACAAATTTATAATTTTAAAACATGGCCCAAAACTCTTAACTCTGTAAGTGAAGCACTAAGTAATTCTGTAGAGACACTCTCCTCTTCATATTCCTCCTCCCATCATTTAAACAAAACTGCACTTTAAATTGTTGTATGTATTAGGTTTGATACATGCCATTTAATTTTTGTAAAGAGTTCCTTGGCATACAAAATTTGAAAATGATATATGTTAAATTGATGCCAACAGTCTCCTGTTTATTACCCAGAAAAAAACCTATGTATTGTTTATATTTATTATATAAGCATTAATTCTTAACTTAACTTTTTAAAAACTTACCATTGTGAAAAATGTTTTGTCTTGCATTTACTACGTGTAACAAGCTCAATGTCTTTTAGCTTCAAGAAAAACCAGCCTAGATCCCGCTTCTACTAAACATGGAGAGAAGGGGCAAAAAGCAAATTTCTTCTTCCTCTGAATAGATTTTCATATCCTATCTTAAAACCAAATTTACATCCATTTCAAGCAATTTATTAGGAACACCTCTATCTTAGAGTTTTTTGCCCCTTAACTACTGTGCTCTCCCCATGTTTGGTGACTCACATCTTTCAGGAATATAAAAAAAAATTGTACACAGTATGGTTTGAGGCACTATGGGGTCCTTCTTAGAAGATGTTGGCTTTTTGACAAAACTGGATTCTATTTCAAGTGTTTGATCTTGGGTAATTTTTAAACATCTTTGTGATGATAATATTGAGTTTCAACATGATTGGACTGAAGGATACAAAGTTTAGACCCTGGGTGTGTCTGTGTAGGTGTTGCCAAAGGAGTTTCACATTTGAGTCAGTGAACTGGGAAAGCTAAATCCACCCTCGTCTGGGTGGGCACAATCTAATCAGCTATCAGTGCGGCTATAATATAAGCAGGCAGAATAGTATGAAAAGAGAGACAACCCTAGCCTCCCAGCCTACATCTTTCTCCCATGTTGGATGCTTCCTGCCCTCGAACATTGGACTCCAAGTTGTTCCGTTTTGGAAATGACTGACTGTCTTTCCTTCTCAGCCTGTAGATGGCATATTGTGGGACCTTGTGATCATGTGAGTTAATCCTTAATAAACTACCCACATAGATAGATAGATAGATAGATAGATAGATAGATAGATAGATAGATAGATAGATAGTTAGATAGATAGATAGATATAGATATAGATATATAGATATATATTCCATTAGTTCTGTCCCTGTAGAGAACACTGACTAATACAACCTTTATATTTCAATTTCCACATCTGTAAAACAGGAAAAACAGTTCCCACATTTCCAGGTAGTGGGTATAGTAACTGTTTATTGCCAAGTAGGTGTTTCATATATTTTACTTGCTATTAATCAGCTACACAATAACAATAAATATTCAGCTGTTTTGTTTGTTTGGATTTAGAAATAACAAATGTATTCATTTTTTTCCAACAAATTGGTCATTTTTTTTTTCAAAACATGCATGGCAGTTTTTGGGGAAATACATGGGAGACTTGGTTTGTTTAAAAATCTCTTTTCTAAATGTCCTGAAGCAAATGCACTTTTGAATATGTTGAAAGTGGAGGAAGGAAGAAACCAGTTATGTAGGCAGTTAGGGTGGGTCCTCAGTAAAACATCTTCAAACCCAAAACAGACTAAAAAATAATCTGCAGGCCGCAGATAAGAAAATACCTGCATCCTTGCATAAACATGCCTACTCTGAACCCAGATGAACAAATTCCATTCCTTTTTTAAACACATTTCCCTCTCCTTGGTTCACCTTTGTCTCATTTTATGCACTGCCTCTGGATCGGTCCTTGCCTTTTACTATTTTATGTATACCTATCTTTCTGTGATGGATTGTAAGTTGAATCTTCATTTGCATAAAGTATAATATCACTCTAGCCCTGATTGGTCACAGTCCAAGCCTTCACTCCAGCCCCTAATTGGTTCTTTACACTATCATACCTCTTTCTGAATGGCACTTTTCCCAAGCTTAACCATAAACCAATCAGCACACATTTCCTCTTTCTAAGCCCATAAAAACCCCAGACTCAGTCTCACATTTAGCAGCTCTCTTTTGGGTTCCTTCTCCTTTCTGTTGCTTAATAAATCCAACTCTGCCTTACTGACTCTCTGGCATCTGCATGCCTTTTTCTTCTTGATTAGGGGACAAGAACCTGAAGCTCACTGGTGGTGGGAGTAAAAGAGCTTTACCATTCCCTCTCACTCACCTGAACAACAGGAGTGAAGAAGCTGCAACAATGTAATGAGTATTTTAGAATGAATCCCACTATTATCATTTAACCAATTTTCTACTTTTGTGACAAAATCTAGAGCCAAATGAAAAGGACAATAAGTGCCAGATACACAGTTTTTATGAAAACGTTGAGAATATGATTAAAATTGCCTTAAACATTAATGTATTTTTGATGTTGGAAAGGGGAAGTTTTGTGCTAAATCAAAATGCAATCACCATATTAATTGGTAGCTTCAGGTAGAAAAGAAAGCTGTAACTTACTCTATTTTCTTTGGGTACATTAAAAAATGGATTTAAAAATCACTTAGGCCAGGTATGATGGCTCATACCTGCAATCTCAGCACTTTGGGAAGTTGAGGAGGGCAGATCACCAGAGGTCATGGTGGTATGTGCCTGTAATCCCAGCTACTTGGGAGGCTCAGACAGGAGAATCTCTTGAACCTCAGAGGCGGAGGTTGCAGTGAGCTGAGACCGCACTATTGCCCTCCAGCTGGGCAACAGAGTGAGACTCCTTCTCAAAAATAAAACAAAAAAAATCACTCAAAGTAGCATCATCAGTGAATGATTTTATTACCAAATCTATCCTTTCTTGTTTGACTATCTTACTAAAGTCTAGTTTAGTGATCTTACATCCTTCCTTCCAAATAATAACTGCTCTATAATGGGTTATTAATTTTAATTTAATAAAGGGGACTAAATTTTGTTAGTAACTTATTCTGAAATTCTACAGTAATCACAGATAACTTTGCTTGAATATATACATTTTAAATTTTGTACTTTGCTATTAGAAAAATTATATTGACAATTTTATCATAAAAAAGTAATGGGCGAAAAGTTTGGTTTTAGTTCAGATGTAGTATTTATAATAATATTTCTGATCCAAATTTCCTACCTAAAAATTGAATTAAATACTACAAAATTTTTATAACCAAAAATATGTTGTTTGGTTCAGAATTTAACTCATTGCCTGGGCAAAATGGCCTTATTAATTTAGAATAAGATTTTCCTTGATCTTGTTTTTTTGTTTTTATAGAGAAATATACAGAGTGTTTATTAAGTTCCAAATACTAGATACAAGCATGTAAATGACACAGTTTCTTGCCATTAAGGAACTCAGAGCCAAGTGAAAATTTTTCAGTAAAAGAAAAAACTATACTATAAGTAGGCCATCTGTGTGGCATATTTTTAGGGCCCTAAAAAAGGAAAATTCCTATGTACAAACCATAATATCTCACAGATTTTAAGTTAGTACCCAGAAATTCTACCACAAAGATTGTTTTCTAAGAAGATGGAGTCATAAAAGTTTTATACTTCCAGAAATTTGCTAAAGTGTTAATTAAGAGATTAGTTTTTAAAATATTAACTAATATTTCAGTCATCAATATTTAAGGAAGAACCAGTTTATCAGACCATTTCTCAAATGACTTGTAGATTAAAGCAAGCCTACTGAGAAAGACCCCACAGATGAATAAATAAGGGTCTGATAACTTCAAAGGGAAACATCATCAGCTCAAATCTATACTGTAATTGCCTAGAGATGAATACTGCTAATAAACTTCTTGCAGTTAATTCACAAGAAACATCTCTTTTAAAAGGAGTAAAAAAGTAAAAGAACCCAAGGAAGCTGCATTTTGAAGTAAATCTAATCGGAAAAGAATTATGCATGCAAAGATACTTTTGAGATATTCTAATCATAATGAAATTATACTATATATTAGGTATTAAAATATAAGTATACCTAGTTTTATTGTGCTTCACTTCATTGCACTTTGCGCATACAAGTTGCAGGTACATGGCAACCTTACCTTGAATATGTCTGTCAGTGATACTTTTTCAACAACATGTACTCTTTTCATGTCTCTGTGTCAAAGTTTGGTAATTGAAATTTTTCATTATTACAACATCTGTTACAGTGATCAGTGATCTTTGTTTTTATGATTGTTGCTGTTTTTGAGTGTCACAAACCATGCCAACACTTAACTGGTAAATGTTACATGTGCTCTGACTGTTTAACCAACTGTTTTCTTTTGTTTTGTTTTGTTTTTTCCGTCTCTCTCCCCTTCCTCAGACCCTACTATTCCCTGAGACACAATAGTATTAAAACTAGGCTAATTAATAACTCTATGGTGGCCTCTAAGTGTTCAAGTGAAAGAAAGAATCATACATCTCCCTCTTTAAATCCAAAGCTAGAAAGGATTAAGTTCAGTGAAGAAGGCATGTAAAAGCCAAGTTAGGCCAAAAATGAGGCCTCTTGTGTCAAACAATTTGCCAAGTTGTGAATGTTCTCGAAGGATATTAAAAGTGCTATTCCAGTAAAACCATGACTAATAAAGTAAAACATCATTACCGCTGATATGGAGAAAGTTTTGGTGGTCTGGATAGAAGATCAAACCGGCCACAACATTCTCTTAAATCAAAGCCTAATCCAGAGGAAAGTTCTAATTCTCTTCAATTCTATGAAAACCAAGACAGGCAGGAAAGCTACAAGAAAAAGATGGACTCTAACAAAGGTTGATTCATGAAGTTTAAGGAAAGAAACTGACTCCATAACTTTAAAGTGCTAGATGGAACAGCAAGTGTTAATGTAGAAACTGTAGCAAGTTATCCAGAAGAACTAGCTAAGACAACTGATGAAAGTGGCTACACTAAACAGATTTTCAATATAGGCAAAACTGTCTTATGTAAACAGACATCTAGGAGTATCAAAAATGCCTGGCTTCAAATCTTCAAAGGACAGGCTGACTCTCTTGTGATGGGCTAATACAGCTAGTGACTTTAAGTTGAAGCCAATGTTTATCTACCATTCTGAAAATCTGAGGGCTTCCATGAATTACACTAAATCCACTCTTCCTGTGCTTTATAAACCGAACAACGAAGTCTGGATGACAGCACATCTGTGTATAGCATGGTTTACTCAATATTTTAAGATCACTGTTGAGACCTACTACTGCTCAGAAAGAAAAAAATTATTTTAAAACATTACTGATTATCAAGAAGGAAGCTAGTCACCCAAGAGTTCTAACGGAGATACACAAAGAGATTAATGTTAGTTTTATGCCTGCTATCACAATATCCATTCTGCAGATCATAGGTTAAAGATTAATTTAAACTTTCAAATAAAATAAATAATAAGACTTTCAAGTCTTACTATTTATAAAATATATTTTGTAAGGCTATGCCTTTCATAGATAGTGATTCCTCTGATGGATCTGGGCACAGTAAATTGAAAACCTTTTGAGAAGGATTAATTATTCTAGATGACATTAACATTCATGCTTCATGAGAGAAAGTCAAAATATCAACATTTACAAGAGTTGCTAAAAAACTGATTCCTATTATAAGGAACTCTCAACTTCAGTGGAGGAAGTAACGACAGATGTGGAAATAATTTCAGCGGAGAAAATAGCAAGAGAACTAGAATTAGCAGTGGGGCCTAAACATGTGACTGAATGGCTACAATCTTATGGTAAAACTTGAACAGTAAGGAATTGCTTCTAGTAAAGGAGCAAAACGAAAAGGTGATTTCTTGAGATGGATGCTGTGAATATTGTTAAAATGACTACAAAGGATTTAGAACATTACATAAACTTGGATGAGAAAGCAGTGGCAGGGTTTGAGAATATTGACTCCAATTTTGAAAGAAATATTTCTGTGGATAAAACACTATCAAACATCGTATGCTACAAAGAAATCTTTCATGAAAGGAAAAGTCAATAGATAAAGCAAACTTCACTGGGTTCTTAAGAAATTGAAAAAGCCACCTCAACCTTCAGCCACCACCACCCTGATTAGTAAACAGCCATTAGCGTTGAGGTTGGATCCTCCACTAGCAAAAAGTTACGATTTGCTGAAAGCTTATATGGTCAATAGCACTTTTTATCTCTATAGTATTTTTAATTAAGATATGTTTATTATTTTTAGATATAATGCTACTGTACACTTAACAGTATAAACATAATTTTATATACACTGGGAAACGAAAAAGTTCATGTGACTTGCTTTATTGGAAAATTTGTTTTATTGTTGTTGCCTAGAACCAACCTGCACTATCATTGAGGTATGCCTATGTATCACCTGTATCAAGACAAGAATTATTAGAGTCTTCAGAATATTGTTCATTTGTATACCAGCTCTGTGAAGACACATTATTCACTCATGATTTTCTAAAGAAAGGACTGCTGTAAAATGTGAAATTAGTCTCATCTATGAACCAGAACACTTGGGAGCAAGATAGGCAGAGATTGGCTGACTCAATATATAGAGTATTTACCAAGTTGTGAGACTTGAACCCATGTACTAATTCAACTTCAGCGGGTTATAATTATTGTATTTTCTCTACTCTTTGAATTTGAGCAAATGAAATCCTTATAAGCAAAATATTTTTATTCTCTTCGTAAGATTTCCAGTTATAATCAGTTACTTATAAGCTGAATTTAATTACTCTTCTGTAAATTATAGCTATTTGTATGTGTTCAAAAAAAAATCTCTTTTGTTATTCACAAAAACAGTTTGTGGGTGCTTTTCATTATTGATGCAGATAACAAAAGTTATACTTGTGAGCCAAAAAGAAAAAAAAAATCTTTAGGAATTTTAACTATGCCAGAATGTCATAAATTTTAAGGTTTCTATTGTCCTGATTACCGACGGTATGTTGTCCAGAGGAAGGGCAGGAACCTATAAATGAAAGTAGTATTCTAACAGCATAATACCACAAAACACCCTCAAAGCCTATAAAGAAAGTGAGCCTCTCCATCAAATATCCATAGACTTTGTCTACAAAAATCCACATGTCAGCCCTATGTAATAAGATGTATGGCTGTGGATACATTTTAGAGGATATATTTAAAGAGCAAAATTTGCATGGAAAAACTTCACATAGGTCAGAGCCACATAGCTCTCCTTATATTTTGTATGATTTATGCAGACTACAAAAACTTCTTGTTTCTTTTACTCAGAAAATATATTTTTAAAACTAGTTTTATATATTAGTCAAGGGAGGATTCCATGCTTGAGCCAGATCTCCTCATTTATAGTGTTAGTGGCATATCTCTGCAGTCCTGAAACCTGTGTAACTCACAAAGATGCAAACACAATGAGCTATAATGTTTTAGGATAGAGCATCAGTTTTATTTTATTGTTCAGTGTTCACTAGGGAAATGTGGTTTTGTTTGCTTGATACACTTTGCCTTTCCGACATGGGCTTCCATTGAATTATTGGAAATCACTGGTTGAGAAACTGTTGATCCACTCCCTGTTTTTTCTGATGATTACTTAGTTGGAAAGGGATATATTGTATTAGGTCCTGTGTTCCAACTGCCTTGAAGTCACTGATACAAGATATTAGATAATCAAACACTAAAATTTTCAGCCTATATGACTGAAAGCACTAAAATCAAATTCATTCTAAAAATGATATCCTCCTCTTGCTGGCTATTTTAAATTAAGATGCTTCAAGCATTTTTCACAGCAATCATCAAAACACTCTCACCTCCCCCACTATCTTCTTCTTATAACCTGTTAAAATAACACTGTCTACAATTATGGCATCATTTGTTATGCATGATATAATAGACTGAAGATATAAAGAGGTATTATCATTACTTTTGTCCTTTGTTCTTTCAGGCTAGAGTATTGCATACTTCTTTACTTTGACATTTATTGCTTTTAGATTGGTAATAGAATGGTTTGTGTTGCTCATTATCTTGAATGATGATAATATTAGAGGTTGGGGAGTTCGTGTTCCCTGTTAAGTAAAGTAAAGGCTTCGTATAATTTAGCAAAGGCTATTACTGGACAATTACCCAGAATACAGTTCAAATCTAATAAAGTTTAGTCATATCCAGTCTTAAAGAGAATATTTACTATGGTTTTTGCGAAATTGGATCTGGTAGTATTCGTATATACTATTTTTCCATTACATTTCACAAGTCTTCTCTGACTCTTTCATAGGTAAAAATTACAGTAAAATAATTTGGTTATAATAGTGGACAAAAAATGAAAATTTATTTAGCTTTGAATTATTTTATTTAGTAAAATATGTATATGTTTGTAAATTTTAGTCTTTTACAGCATTAGGAACCAATGCTAAGTACTCTATCCTGACACATTACACTGATTTGCTAATTGTTCTCTATGAGCATTTCCAAGTCCTTCATAGCTATCACCAAACATTCCACAAAGTTCAAATGAAAAAGAAGACTTCAACTAGGAAAAAAGATTATTTTCCACAGGGAGTACAGCTGGTAATGTCTGAAAAAAAAGTATGTTTCCCCACAACACTGGTAAATAATACATGGCCCACAACACTGGTAAATAATACATGGAGACAAATAAGAAGGACTAAATCTCTAACACTTGAAGAAAACAATGACTTCAATATTAGGAACTCAAGAGAAATACAAATTTGAAAAGTGATGCATACTAAAACATGTTGGCCAAGGGCTTGATACGGGGCTAGTCACCTGTTACTCCTCAGCCAATTTTTTTTCCAGTGGGATACATTTTCATAGATTTGAACCTGAATATTATTTGTTTAAAGTGAGAAAGTAATTTAGAGGTGAATTCTATTTTAGTGGAGAAGTTAGAAGAACTGGGAGAAAACCCCAATCTCAAAGTTATGGAAGTGAGGAAGGGATGCATGCTTTCACTGAAAATACTAGGGCTCTTGGGCTGAAGTTGTTTTGTCAATGTAACCAAATGCAAATAAGAAATACATTTAAATTTACAATAATCAGTAACAATTAAGAAAGTAAGCTTTCTAATCATTTATAAGCTCATAAATCTTTATATTTATAATTCTATTTTTCATTAGGACATTATTATTTTAGTATAATACTGTTTTGGTATTTTAGTTCACTAGTGAAATATTTCCTTCTCAACATTGTACTAAAATATAATATTATATGTGTTGGCATTGTTGAAATGGAAATGTTTCTTATATTCTATTAAGGTAATTTGTTATTAGCTCAGTGAAATGGCTTATTCTTTCAGGAGGAAAAATTATTGAAAAAAGAATATGTGAAAGAAGATAATGTGTTTGAATTCAGCAGATATAGCCATAATGTGCTAAATGAGTGTGCTAAATGCTATAGCTAAATGAAATGTGCTAAATGCTATATAGCTACTGCTGAAAATTTTCCATCAAAATATCGAACGTCTTAAGAATGTCAAAATTTTAAACTGAAATTCAAATTTCATGTGCAATAATTTTATCAAAAGTCATTTCTTGTGTTTGTCCAGCAAATTTTTAAGAACTAAGCTTGTGATTTTAATTTCTGTAAGCAATGTCTTATAAAAATTGAGATTTAATATATCTATTAACGTTATGAGTATAACCTATGTGTGTAACCTATGTGCATGAGGGATTGATTTTTTACAATAGTAGGTGAACTTAATTACTATTGAGCAAAAATATTTAAGACACACTGAGCAAAACTGTATATTCATTCAAGCCATCTGGCTCACCGTATCTTGTTCACTGTGAATGCAATCAGCGTTAAGTAATAAACATTTTTCATGGCATGTCTCCATAACAGACGTCTTGTGAAACATCATGCTAATGAAAAACGCTTTGGAAATTGAACTATATGATATATCTAAGGGTAGTTTAGGTTCTCTAGGCAAAGGTAGACTAAGCCAATGTCAGAGCAACCATTTAGGCATAATCCATCAAACAAATATTAATAGAACAAAAAAATTGACCTAAACAAAAGTATATACTAGGTAGAGTATGCACTTTAGTTGTTTACAGATTTGTAAGGTAGATAAAATAAATATACCTGATAAATGGTATTCTCACAAGAGTACACATTTAAAGAACTTGTTTAACTATTACTAGATAATAACATCCTAAAATTTCACTTAAAACAACATATATATTTATTTCTCACAGTTTCTGTGAGTCAGAAATCTGGGTACAGTATAGCTTGGCACTCTGCTTCATGGTCTTTCATCAGACTGTAGTCCAGATGCCAACCAATGGCTGGAGCTTCTCCTGAAGAATCAAGAGGGGAATGATCTTCCAATCTCAGCCTCTGTGGGCACTGGCTGAATTTGACTCCTTTACACCTCTCAGGCTGAGGGCTTCAGTTACTGGCTGTTGGCTGGAGATTTCTCTGAGTTTTGTGCCACATAAAAACCTCCAACATGGCAGAGAAAACTTGCAAGGTAAAAATAGCCATTTCTTTGTAACTTAGTCATGATAATTTGATACCCTCAATTGTGCCACATTACACTGCTGAGAAGCAAGCTACATAAGGGGAGGGGCTTAGACAAGACTGTTGATATTAGGAAGTGAAGATCATTGGGTCTATTTTACGGGCTACCTGCCACAGGAGCTTAGCAGAGTTCATAATCAGAGATTTTTTTTTTTTTTTTTTTACTCATGGTGATGAATTCTAGTTGTAATATTTCTTGGAAACAATTTCTATACTTCTTAATGATTACGTTTGTATCAATCACTGAACTAAAAACGTGGTTGAACTTTTCCAATTTATTCTTCTAGGACAATGTAATGTGTGTGTTATCGTCCCATATTATAAATGAGAAAGATTAAAACAGACATATTTATTAATTTACTGAAATGCATAGCCCATAAATAACACATTCAATATTTAAACCCAGATAATGATTACACAATCAATGTTATTAATATTATATTATACAATTTTATAAAAATGTTTGCATTCATACTATGACTTCACCAGAAAAAGAAGGGTAGAAGACAATCAAATTAGGAACATAAAAAAAGAAGAAGAGGCTTTTCTTCAAAGAAAAATAATTAGATCCTCAATTGGGATATTAAAGTGAGTTGGATAAGATGCAACAAGTATGAAAATGTTAAAAAGAAAACTTAGAATGGTCAATATTTCTGAATGGAGTCAAAAAACTTTAAATCCTCAACCTTTCTTTTTTTTTCTTATTTCTTCTAAAAAAAGATAAAAGAAAATGGGATACATGGACAGAATATTCAAGTCTGTTACGTAGGTATATGTGTGCCTTGGTGGTTTGCTGCACCTATTAATCAGTTCTCTAAGTTCCCTCCCCTCACCCTCCACCCCCCAATAGGCCCTGGATGTGTTGTTTCTCTCTGTGTGTCTATGTGTTCTCAATGTTCAGCTCCCACTTATGAGTGAGAACATGTGATGTTTGATTTTCTGTTTCTGTGTTAGTTTGCTGAGGATGATGGCTTCCAGCTTCATCCACGTCCCTGGAAAGGACATGATCTCATTTCATGTTTATGGCTGCATAGTATTCTATGGTGTATATGTACCATGTTTTCTTTATCCATTCTGTCATTGATTGACATTTGGGTTGGTTCCATGACTTTGCAATTGTAAATAGTGCTGCAATAAGCATACATGTGTGTGTCAGGGATTTTTTTCTATAGTGCCTTGGTTCCTTGGCTCCTTTTTATCTGTACTACCTTTAGTAAGTTACATAATCATCCTAAACTTTAGTTTCTTCAACTAAAAAACATACATAATGATAAAGTCTAACCCACAGAATTGCTCTATTGCTTTGAGCTAAAGTATACCAAATTTTTCTGACAAAAATTTTTTTGTACATTTTTTGTAAATAGTACCAAAAATATTTCCTGGTGATATTATTGTTTTTTTCCCATTAAAATTTGGGAAGATGGTAAATGCAAAAAAACAAAAAACAAAAAATAAAGAAAAATCAAAGACTATTGGCCGGGCGCGGTGGCTCAAGCCTGTAATCCCAGCACTTTGGGAGGCTGAGACGGGCGGATCACGAGGTCAGGAGATCGAGACCATCCTGGCTAACACGGTGAAACCCCGTCTCTACTAAAAAAATACAAAAAACTAGCCGGGCGAGGTGGCGGGCGGCTGTAGTCCCAGCTACTCGGGAGGCTGAGGCAGGAGAATGGCGTAAAAACCCGGGAGGCGGAACTTGCAGTGAGCTGAGATCCGGCCACTGCACTCCAGCCTGGGCGACAGAGCAAGACTCCGTCTCAAAAAAAAAAAAAAAAAAAAATCAAGGACTATTGACATGAAGAGATAAATCACAAATGAGAAATAAAAATACACAATAAATGTAATAATCAAATAGTTACAAAATAACACAACCATATAATATCATTTTTAACAATTACACTGGTAAAAATTAAATAATTAAGTAGTTCATTCTAGGGAGGGTATCTTGAGACAAATATTCTCATGTAATGTTTTTGGAATAATTTTTTACAGGATATATAGTCAGTGCTCTGTATTCACAGGTTCAGCATCCACAGACTCACCCAACCACATATAGAAAATATTTGAATAGGTGAATAAATAAGAGTAGCACAATAATAAAAATAATACAAATAAAACCAATTATGGTATAATAACTATTTACACAGTGTTTATAATAATATTAAGTATTAGAAGTAATTCAGAGATGAATTAAAGAATACATTATTAGGTGCATAGGTTATATGCAAATAGAACACCATTTTATATGAGGTACTTGAGCATCCACGTGTTTTTATATTGATGGTGGCTTCTAGAACCAAATCCCCAAGGACACTGAGGGACAATTGTAATCAATTTTACTTATTTTACATTTTATTATGAAAAATGTCAAGCATTTGCAGTAGTAGAGAGAGTGGATGATGAACTGAATATACTGTCACTCACCTTCAGCAATTACAGATTTATGATCAAATTGTTAAACATTTACCCCTAACATATACTGTTTTTTCAAAGCAAATTTCAGACATAATATTGGTCCATCATACATTTTTAATGTTTCTCATTATCAGACTGAAAATAATTAAAAGTAATTTATTCATATTATCAAATATCAAGCTTAGATTTTCCCAGTATCTTCATAATTACTCTCTCTATATATATAGTGTGTGTGTGTATATATACACACATACATACACACATATATATATATATATTCTTGGCTCACTGCAACCTCTGCTTCCTGGATTCAAGCGATTCTCCTACCTCATTGTCCTAAGTAGGTGGGATTGCAGGCATACAACACCATATCTGGCTAATTTTGCATTTTTAGTAGAGACGGGGTTTTGCCATGTTGACCAGGCTGGTCTTGAACTCCTGATCTCAGGTAATCCACCCGCCTCAGATTCCCAAAGTGTTGGGATTACAGGCGTGAGCCACTGTGCCTGGCCCCAACTTTATATTGTTGAAGAGTGGTCCATGTTATGGTATACCAAAATTTGTTGAAGGGCTTACTAGTCTATGGACATTTGCATTTTTCCAACATGGGGGCACAAAATAAGTAAAGTGACTTTGAGTTTTCATGTATAAGCCCCTTTTTGACACACACATTTTCATTTTTCTTGAGTAAATACCTCAGACTGGGATTGTTGGGCAAATGTGTGTTTAACTTTAAATGAAACTGCCAAACTATTTTCCAACATGACTAGGTCATATTGCATTCCTGTCAGCAACATATGAGGGTTCCAGTTGCTCTACATTTTCTCTAACACTTGGTATTGTCAGTCATCGTTTCAGCATTCCAATGAGTATGCAGTGGTATCTCATCGTAGTTGTTAATTTATATTTTCTTAATGATTAATCATGTTGAACATGTTTTCACGTGATTAAGTATACTTGCATAACATCTTTTTAAAAGTATTTGTATAATTTTTAATAAATTTTAATAGATTTTTTTAGTAATTTTTAATTTTTGTTTTATTATGTGGAGTTGTAAGAATTCTGTATACATTCTGGATGCAGGTCTATGATCAAATATGTGTTTTAAAATTGTTTTCTCTCAGTTTTTCCTTTCCTTTTTTTAATTCCTTAATGGCATCCTTTAGAGAGCAAAATTTTTGAATGTTGGTTGCTAAACTCACTTATTTGTTAAAATAAGAACAAGATTTTGGTAGATTTTTTGGGGATTTTGCATAAAAATTGTGTATGACATTTATTTCTTTTTCTTACATCTTTTCACAGACCAGGATTCTCAATACAAAATTGATTGGAAGTGATAAGATTAGACATCCTTGCCTTGTTCCTGGTATTGGGGATGGAAGCATTCAATCCTTTACCAATAAATGTGATGTTAGCTGGAGGTTTTTTGTAGGTCTGTTTGGTGAAGAAAATCTAAAAAATGAGAATGCTGCCTTCTATTCCTTGCATGCTAAGTGTAATTATTATCAATTTTTAATTCTAAGTTGTTGAATTTTCTAATCCTTGTTTTGTACTTTTTGAGGTTGCATTTTTTTTTATTTTACTAATATCATGATTACAATTTTTTTAGATATTACACCAAACTTTTATTCCTGGAATAAGCCATACATGATCATACACATTAACCTTTTTATATATGACTTGATTTTATTTGCCAACATTATATTAAATATTTTTATGTACATATTAATGAGGGATATTATTATGTAGCAATATTTTGTTTTATGTCTTTTTCTGGCTTTTGTATGAGGGTAATGCTGGCCTCCTAAATCTATTAAGAAGTGTTTCCTTATCTTCCACTTTTGGAAGATTTTTTGGAGAATTCACCAGTGAAGCTATCTATGCATGAAATTCTCTTAGTGGAAACGTGTTTGTCTACAGATTTAATTTCTATAGTAGACATAAGGCTATCTACATTCTCCAATATTTTCTTGAGTGAGTTTTGACATGGTATATTTTTGAGGAATTTGTTCACTTCATATTGTTGAAGGTAATAATAAATACTTACTATTAGTTAATATTTACAATGTATTCTTGAATTCCAGTTGTTGAGTTGATTAGCCTAAGAATATTTATTACCACCCTTTTAGTGTCTGGAAGATTTGTATTGATGCCCCCTTTATATTTCTGATACTAATAAATTGCGTTTTCTCCTTTCGTTTCCTTGACCAATTGGTTAGATCATTGTCATTTTTATTGATTTATTTCAATGAAAAACAGTAGGAAGAGAGTGTGATATTGGAGGTAGTAACTGATAACTAAGACTAAGTAAATGTAACTGAAGACAAAATTCTTGGGAGGATAACATGACAAAACACACACACACACACACACACACACGATCTAGAGATTAAATTTAAAAGTTCATACCTAGTTATAGTGAGCTACGAGGACCAAATATTTTCTTTTCTTGGATGTCATTTGTTTCCAATGTTGAGATGCTTGGCTATTTTTCTTATTGCTCTCTGGTGATGTTTTATTTCAACTTTGCCCAGCAGCAGAAGTGAAGCCTGTCTCTGCTTTAAGACTGCTTTGTTCTATTTAAACTACTTTTTTTTTTAATTAACAGAAATTGAGATACTTTATTCTCAGAGGTGAGGTGGTCTGAAAGGAAAGGCACTACTGAAAAGTGTCTGGACAGAGATAAAATCTATATACTGCTAAGAATGAGGGAGATGATTTCTCAATATATATCATTTTGATTACTTCTTTTGTATTTAGTTCTGGACATAACCATTGACAGGATATATATTTGGAATAGATCAAATTAGATTAAACAAGAAGTTTAGTGAAATAATTTAGAAACTTCATGACATATAATTTATCACTAAGATTTATCTAGAAGAAACAAACATTGGAGCACTTGAGGCAGCTGAAGGCAAGAGACTTAGAGTAAGAAGTGTCAGCCACTCAAGAGTTTGCAGAATCACATATTTAAGCAGTGTACTAAGGCCAATGGAAAAAGAATGGCAAATACAATCTTTTAAAAAAGTCATGTACAAAATAAGAAATTGGAAGAAGAAAGATGAGACAATTATGAGATGCGGAATGGGTTGAGACAAAGTACAAACAAATGGGGGAATCAGAATATGTTGATCCTATTGAGCCCTTTGGTAGCCATGACATGTTTATCCCATGTGGCCTTATCCTCTTGTTTCTACTAGATACATGAAGAATGACTGGAAAACTTTGTGTGTGTGTGTGTGTGTGTGTGTGTGTGTGTGTGTCTGTGTGTTCATTGTCTGTATATGTGTATGTTTCTGTATTTTTTGTGTATATGTATATATAAACAATATCACGTAGAATATTGTATTTCTTATTCTTCCAATGGGAAGTTGCTCCATCAAGATATACAAAACTTGGAATATTCAAAATATCACACTGAATATGTCAGTGGTGTTGGAAATTATAGAGCTTAAAAGAATAATCAAGGACTCTGTATAAGATATGATCGGAAACATATTATCTTACATTTCCTACATTTTCTATGTGGGCTGCCATGATTATGGGAAGCAGAAAGAATTCATAAGAGATTGTTGTGATGGCTTTCAGAATCTTGTAGGACATTTTCTTTTTATTAGTTTTGAAATAAGACATTATTTAGCTTTTACAGAATGATGAAATTCACTAACTCATTGCAATCACCCATGACTTTTTAGCTGGAATATCTTTATCTTAATCTAAGTTACCCTAAGATTTCTTCTGAATTATTATTTTTTAAAGCTAACATTACATCTTGGTATCTACAGTGACCTGACAGTATCTGTATTTTCCAGGGTTCTTATCTTGGACCACTGATCTCACATTTCATTCAAACTTTGCTGAGGAAAATCTCATCCCCTCTCACATATTAAGCAGCCTTTGTGTGTTGAATCACCTAAATGTATTATCTCTAGTTTCCTTCTTTTGACTGGCCTTCAAATACATCTATCAAACCACTTGCTAGATTTTTCTGTATGTGTAAGTTATAGGCTTTTCAAACTCAAAGTGCTCAAATCTGAATACATCATCCCCTTTCAATTTGCTTCTAGTGTATTTTGCACCTCCTTGTGATCATCTTCCACCCAGGTACTGAAACTTAATCTTAAACTTAATCTTAAGTGCCTGAAACTTAATCTTGACTTCAGCTTTCTTCCCTCATACATACCCAGTTAATCTTAAAAGTTTATATATCTCCTAAATTATTTTCATTTATTTGTTTTTTAGTCCTACTACAACCATGATCATTTATTTCCTCATGGGTGTTTCTAGAACATCTGTAAAAACCTCTTTATCGCTGCTTCCTGATTTGTCTTCCTCAAATTCATTCTCCATATATCTTTCAAAGTCAATCCTCCTCATTTCAAATCAGCCTGTATCATTTCTGTGTCTATGAGAAGCCAAAGACTCCTTCTCACCTAACGGCAAACAATTTCACATGATTTTCAAGGATTCTTCTGACATCTGAACTCTATTTCTCGCAATTCTCCACTTCAAGCCATGGACTCCAAGCACATTTTATTGTTTTAATCCATGCCTTTGTATCTCCCTCTTCCTAGAAAGCATTTTCTTCTTCCCAATCATATTTGGTATAACAAACTCTTATTTATTCTTTATGACTCAGATCAAATACCAGGTCCTAGGAAAAGACTTTCTTGATGTCCTGCCCCCAACACATTTTCAGGCTTGATGATATATTCTTTTTCACATTCCCCTTAATATCTATTCCATACCGACTAGTGCATTGCCCTTACAGCATTAAATTTCTCTGTTAATTTGCCTTTCTCAAATAAACTCTGAATTCTTTGAGGATAAGGGTCTGTGGCATTAAATTTTTCCTCCAAACAGTTCTTAGCCCATACCTGGTGCATATAATTGTTTCATAATTAAATAATGAGTAAATGAAAGAATACCTCAATGAATAAATGGTAAGAGCAGAAGTGATATCACTCTGAATGCTTGAATAGACTAGAATCATAGACTGAAAACATCTAAAATGAGCTCCATGACTCTAATTAAGATTATATCTATAACTATAATACATTTTATAACTTCCCTTTTTAAAGTACTTCAATGTAGCTGATTTTGTGTTTGTGTGTGTGAGCATGCCAACAATGCAAATAGAGTAATGCATCTTTTGTGATATATGAGAACTTCCATTGCAATTAATTTTCAGAAAATAAAATAAATTCTGCATTTTATTTTCACTGCCTCTCAATCTCCAGTTTAATGTAGGGATTAAATATTCTGTATTTCAATTCGCATTCCTTTGATTCAAAACCTGGCTTTCCCACCTAAAAACTGTGTGGTCTTGGACAATTTACTTAAGCTTTATTTATATTAGTTTCCTCAACTATAAGTAGGAATGTTAATAATTCTCACAAAATAGTTGTTACTATGGTTGAAGAACATTCAATCCAAAATCCCTGTTCTTTTAAATACTCCTGAATTTCTAATGCAAGTAGCATTCAGAACAGTACCTGACATCCTGTAATCAGTCAATAAATGTTAACTAGTATTATTATTTTTGTACAGATTAAATGGATTGAATGATTCAAACATATTTGTCATTCAAATATATTACTGTGCTGTGTTAAATTAAGTGATGTCTTAGGGACCTTGAAGGTCTAAAGAATTGCAAACTCCTTATCTCAGTTCTCCTGGAATCTCTCACCATTTATTTTTAGTTAATATATTTGTTTTCTCTTCTTTTTAGTCTTTCAGTTCTCATTTCTTGCTATTTCATATCCTAAGTTCTAACATTATTTCCTGTCCATGAGTTTATTAAGGTATGCACATAGTTAAATGATATAGTTTGAGGGTATGGCTGCTCAAGCAAAGAAGAAAATAGCCAGGGAAGAAACTGATGAAGCCAAAGTGTTCTGCACCATTTGTGAGATGGTCTGAAATAGTCTGATAACACTTGATGTGGAAATCATCTGAAATTTAAAAGGCTGTAATGAAGGCAAGTTTCTTTATTTTAATTTTAATTTTAAGTTAACGGGTACAAGTGCAGGTTTGTTACATAGGTAAAGTTGTGTCCTGGGGGGTTTTGTTGTACATATGATTTCATCATCCAGGTATTAAGCCTGGTACCCATGAGTTATTTTTCCTGATCCTTTCCCTTCTCCAGTCTATGTTGCCTTGCATTTGTTTATTATTTACACACATTATATATTATATACACACACTTCTTTATATGTAAATGTGTATATATGTGTGTTTGTGTGTCATGGGTTTGTTACAACTCTCTCTTTCCTACCTAATCTCATGTTTAACAGTTTCCAGCAGAAACTTTTACAAAAAAATAAAGTCCACTTCCTTTTTTTCTCAAGTTTTGACTTGTCCCAGGAATTGATCTATTTATTTCTGGAAATTATATTGTGTTGCCTGCGTTTTTATTCCTTTCCAAACTGGGAAGGATGTCAAGGCAGCATCTTTGTGGTGTTCTGTACCTGAGAACTCTCCCTAGTAGTCAGCTACCATGGGAGCCTGCTTGGCAGGTGCAATCTAACTTCACAGTAATTTGATCTCATTTCTTCCTACTTTTGTCAACCTTTGACTGTTAATAGTCATTTCAACAGTGAAGGAAATGAAGCAGAAAAAAAGAAAAGGAAAAGGAAATTTTACTTATTGGCTTATTAGTCTTATTGATAAGTGCTTTTTTGGTAAAATCACTAGAATTTATAATTAATCTTAATTTATAATCTTAACTAGGACTTTGGTTATCAACATTATCTGATGCACCAACACAAATTCAACAATTTAAATGTTAAAATACATTGGATAAATCTTATTTTCTGTTTTATCTACATCAGAAAACATCAATTAGATAGTTTAATATATTTACTAACAATGTTGATTTTTAATTTTTTACAATGACTGAGATTAGTTCTCATTATTACTTCTCTTAAGGAAGTCTGAAATGTTTAGGAAATTCCAATTAGAGCTTATTTTATCCCATAATATTTTGAAAGCTGCCACCTTTTGAAACAGGTTTAGGGGAGGAGATCTGAAAAATGAGCTTTCTTTCTATAAGTTATGCTCTCTCTTATTTTGTTTATTCCTCTCTATTTAAAGCTTAATTTGTGCCTATACTTTTCTATGACACAGCAAATCAATAAATGGAGAAGAAGGTATGATTAACTGATCATATTTTCTTGAACTACATGAGGCCAAGCACCAACTTTTATGGATTTTTTTAAATTGTGTTAGCTCATTCTTATGGTGGAAGAGTGAGGTTCACCATGAGAATTAACTCATGAGTTAGTAAGCTAACTTAAAACAACAAATATGTAAATACAGGCAGGAATTATGCTTTTCTGTTATGCTTTTATATTTCACCCAGTTGACTATGTGTAGTCTCCATAAGATTGAAATACCTTCTAAAATAAATTCTTAATCAATTTTGGGGGAATAAACCCATACAAATGCACATGAGGGATTTTATTTTTTCCTATATTGTTCTCTGAAAGGGCTGAGATGTAAATTTTTTGATTTGCAAATCATCACATTGGAGATATATTTTGTTTATCTCCAATGAGAAATATACATGAGAATATGATTTTAAAGAAGTAAGTAAGCTTTAAAGGAAGTGGCTGAAATTATTTTGACAGATTGGAACGACATTTGTAATCATTTTATGAAGTCTGAATGCTAGTAGTTACAAAGAAGAAGATAGAGACAGAGTGATATTTAAATAATAAAAAATAATGCACTTACAAACTGGAATGACTTGCAAATTATGAACATCAACTAAGACAGTTCATCAGACTTAAATATTAAGCATGTGTTATAGGAATCCATAAAATTTTTGAAAATTAAAAATGTCTCACTAATGTAACCTTGGAAAATATGCAACATTTCATGTCATATAAACAAATGTAAATACAATCTGAATACAACACCTTACCATTTTGACTTAAGCCTTAAGAGACATTGTGTTTAATTTAAATTTAAATCTAAATGTGAATAAAATAAACTATTTCTTTAATATTCTAGTTTGTTTTATCATTGTGTCATTACTAATCTATAGTTTCTCAGCTCCATGCCTGCTCTGCTGTGCCTTGCTTTCTTGTGCTGAAGCTGACAGCTACACAAACGTTGGCTGTTTGCAGTCGGCTTTCTGTTATTTTCTGTCAATAGGGACATCAAAGGCAGATTGGAAGGCAGGAGAGACGAAGAAGCTTCTATATTTCTCTTTGCTGACTGCAATTCTAACTTTACCAGAATTTCAGCTGTTCCTACAGTTTCCGGGTTCTATGGACACACATAGAACCAGACTCGTTGTGCTTATCAGGTGCCAGTCATAGCCCACTAATCAGTATGAATTCTAGCTTCTTTGTTCCCCAGTCCTGTGGGTGGAAGCTGCTTTCTGTAGTTAATAATTCTGCATGCAATAAAACCCCAGAAAGCAAGAGTCTGTCATTTCGTTTCTCCATCCTTTGTGGAAAGAATTCCCTACATTAAACTCCCTTGATTCAAAAGAATTTCATATATCAATTCTGTTTTCCTGACTAGTTACTGTCCTATGTAAGAATTAGGCTTTTGTGATTCTCACTCACATATGTTCTTTATTTTTAATTGTATTTTTCGTTTATTTATTATACATAAGATAACCAGAATTCGATTAAACATAATTCTATATATATTTTCCATTGATTCATTCATAGTCTATATTCATTTAGTAATTTTAAAGTTTTATTATTTTCAACAATGTAATTAGCACTTATAACTCACCATTCAAAACAAAAAATAGTATTGTGTAGTAGCTGAATGATTGTCCTTTTCCACAAATACTGCTGGGCCAGTTGGGTATTGATAAGAGAAAAAGTTTACCTCTTACTCTACACTATACACAATGACAGACGTAGGTCTAAAGTAAAAGGTAATATTTCTTAGCTTTGTAAAAAAATATATATATATTTATTTTTAATTGACATAATAATTGGACATTTTTATGGGGCACAAGGTAATGTTACAATGCATGTAGAGAAGGTACAATGATCAAATCAGAGTAATTACCATATCTATCACCTTGAACATTTATCATTTCTTTGTGGTAACAACATTCAAAGTTTTCTCTTCTAGCTATCTTGAAATATACATTATATGTTACTTGTTATGGATATCCTACTGTGTGACAGTGACAAAGCACCAAAACTTATTCTCCCTGTCTAACTGTAACTTTGTACTTATTGACCAGTCTATCCTAGTCCCTCTCAACCCTCTGTTCCTCAGCCTCTGGTTACCACTATTTAAGTCTCTTCTTCTAGGAAATTAACGTTTTTATATTCCAGACATAAGTGCTATCACATATTTGTTGCTCTGTGCCTGGCTTATTTCACTTAACATTATGTTCTCTATAATGCCTTCCAGGTCTATCCACATTGTTGCAAATAACAGAATTTTATTTTGTTTTAGAGTATACCGTGTGTGTGTGTGTGTGTGTGTGTTTGTGTGTGTGCGTGTGTGTATCATATTTTTTCCATTTATACAGATGGGCATTTAGGTTGATACTATATCTTGGATATCATCAAAATAAACATGCAGATATGTCTTCAGCATATGATTTCATTTCCTTTGGATATACATCCAGTAATGCTATTGGTAGATCATATATTCTAAAGAAAATAAAGCAAATAAACAGGAGACTTTAAAAGAGATAAATGTTTCTTAAACAAGAAAAAGAGATAAATAGCCATAAAAGAAAATGTTGCAACTTGGACTATGTTAAAGATAAATTTTTTGAAAGCTTAAAGTACCATTAATAGTGTGAATAGACTACATAGAGTGAAAGTATTTGTGATAGATACGCATATTAATATATATGTACATACAGATGTATCATATATATACACATACATATATATATTTTTATATCTATGACATAGGATTTGTATTTGTTTACAGAAAGACAAATAAACAAGAAAAAGACAGAAACCCAAGAGAAAAATGAGCAGAAGATTTGCTCATGCAATACACAAAAGAGTCTGTCAAATGGACAATAAAAGTTACATGCAATTTAATTTCATCAGTATTAAAGGGAATGCAAATTGAACCACATAATGGTACCCATTAGACAAATGCAGATGCCATAAAAAAGACGGAAAATAACAAATTTTGGCAAAGATATGGAGCAAGATAGTGGAGTGTAATAATGTAAATTAAAACTGTTTGGCAGGATCTACTAAAGTTGATTATAAGCAAATCCTATGACCCAGCAATTGCTCTTATAGACATATACCTAACACAAATATGGACACAGATTTACCAAAAGGCAAGCACAGCCTTGTTTATACTGGCATTATTTATAATAGTCTAAATTTGAAGCTATGTAAAAGCATATTCACAGTAGACCAGTTAAATAAATGGTGATACAGTCACACAATGAAACCATACAGCAGGAACAATTAATCCTTTATAACTACACCTTGAAAATATGAATTAATCTCACAAACCTAGTGCTGAGTAAAACAAACTGGACGCTAGAATACATACTATAAAAAACACAAGCAAAAACTAATCTATAATGTTAGGAGCAGGAGAAGTGGTTAGCCTTGACAAGAGTGGAGATAATGACTAAAAACAAAACAAAAACAAAAAGGGATTCCTAGGTTACTCTTAATGTTTTATCTCTTGATCTGAATATTGGTTACAAGGGTGTGTTCAGTTTGTGAAAGCTCACTGGCCTAGACATTTGTGTAGAGTGTACTTTTCTTTAAATATTTCCAGTCTATATTTCTGCCTCTCGCTAGCTGAGGTATTTGTCATCTAGAACCTATTTCATCATTCCTTTTTATGTAGTTTTATTGCATTTCTATATATTCCTAAAGATTAATTTTAGAAATATGTAGACTCATTAGCTTTAATTTTATAAAAAGATACTATGCTGTATATAAAGGCTGTTGTGATTCATTTTTTTTCTATGTATTAACATTCAGAGTTAAATATACCACACTCAGCTCTACAGTATGCACATTTGCATGTGTGCACAAGCTTGTGTGTGCTTATATAACACATGAGTTTCTCCAAATATTTAGATTATTTCTGAGTAAATTTTAATCACTGTACTTTGCTGTCTGATTTCTTCTGTATATTGTTCAATGGCATTATTTTAAAAACTGGTTTTTCACAAAGCAAATGTGTATATCTTCTTTCTAACCTTTGTTCACATTTTGCTATGTATTGTTAATATCAATTAAAGAAATGAAGTCGTTTTTAATTTAAAAAGCTGTAGTAACTTTTTTTAATTTTAACTAGCATTACTTTTGCATCATATACACGGACAGAATAAACATTCATTTAATAGGACATAGTATTCAGACTTTTGTTAATTACTATCATTATATACATCAAGGGACATAATTTGACATGATGCATCTAAGCAATGACAAACATAGTTAATTGAGTTTTAGTATATACAACATTTAATTTAATTTTATAATTAAGTTTAGCAACAATATAGTTGTGTTTTACTGCTGTAAGCACACACTGATATGTTCTGAGGATAATTTTTGAATGATTAATGCAACATTCATTTTATGACCTTTTTAGTCACATGAGGATTATAATAGGCTATAATCATCATTGAAATAAAATATCTCTGTCTTCGAGGAGAAAAGAAAGAGTTACCACAAGCAGTGAAATACTAAACTCACAGACAGGATAAATGAAATATTTTCATCTGCTTTTGACATAATGAGTCCTGAACAAGGGCCCAGAATCATAGCAAAGCTTTTTATTCCTAGGGGTAACATTTCTAGGCTGGTTGGAGATAGAAATATTTTCATTTGTTAGGAAATAGTGCTTCTTGGAAGATTTGTTTACACCTGAGGAAGATGAACTATATTTAGTCCCATGGGAGTTTGTCTAAAATAATACAGTTCATGAAAAATGCCTCAATGAAACATATTTTATTTCACAGACTTTCATTTTTATATTGAATTTGAATTGGGAAAAACTCTTCATAATTAAACATATATCTGCCATTACTTTGTCAATTCAGTCTTTCTACTTCCATGTGAACGACAACAAAAAGAAAATCCTCTAATTGATATAAAAGAAAAGATTTTCATCTTTCCTTAAATTTATTCAAACATGCATTAACAAGTAGGCAAGACTCCTATTTATGTGTGCCTTCAGGGAATAACTATTAAACCCTTCCTGAAAATTTGTATCAAATAGTTCACTTAGGAGTGAAAGTAAATTTTACTAGGTTTAGTACAGGTTTCTCCAAGCGGTTCTCCTTCCTCTGTTTTTGTATCCCGCTGATAATTGATTCTTTTAAGGGGATAAACTATTAAAATATGTTTTTTTGAATTATAGTTCAATTTTCTTCCAACAAATATGCAAACATCATTCCAATAAATGTAATTTGAAGTGTAGTCACAGACTTGTTTTCTGGCTAATGTGTTTGGGTTGTCCAAGAGTCCTTAATATTTTCTTTACTGGAGTCAAATGTTTATAGCCCTTTTTTGGGTTTAATGCATTAATAACCATTTTATATTTCATGTTACCCTGTGGTCAATTCATATAATTATGTAACTCTAAGATGGCAGTTCTCAAGATGACATGCATCCTGGAAGGAAGCTTCATTTAGAATGGTGATGTGACACGATGATCCAACTGGCAAATCAGACTTACAAGAATCAGAGATCTTACCCAACACTAAATATTACTACTAATACTTCAATGATACAAATTGATCATAGGTTCTAGACAAAGCAGAGGGAGATCTGGAACCTTTCTTGTCTTATCAGGGTGCACTCTGGCTCAAATTAACATCAGAAAACTCTTCATAATGCATGTGGCTATGTTTTTATACAAAATGAAGTCATTTTAGTATGAACCATCTTTATTTTATGCTCAGTTACATAGCTTAGGTGACATTTGTTTAAAATACGCAACCCTGGACATACTAAGTCCATCCTGCTAAAAAGATTACATAGTTAGAGACTTCTGGGTTAACAAATACCACTGGATAGTTTTCCAATAAGTCTGTCTTAGTAAGTTTACAAAGGAGATTGAACAGTCCCCTTCTTTCCTTTCTTTGCTGAGAGTATCTCTGCTGTAAAAGAATAAAATTCATTGAATGCCCATTTCTCATCATTTTTTTCCAAACCATTACTAGGATGGACAAGAAAGTCAGTTAAGTAATGGGAGCTGGTGATGAGACAAGAAATAATTTGTCTAAGACATAAAATGCCAAACTGAGGGATAAAGGTTTGAGAAAGAGAAGGAAAAGCATTGAGGAAAGTATTTGCCCCTTCCTCAAATCTATCTGTATATACTCCAGTATTTGTATTTTTTTCAACAAATATGCAGAGATTATTCCAATAAATGTGATTTGAACATACATAAAATCCTGTCTCTCACAGTGAAGAGCTTTTCAATGGCATGGTTTGGCTTCATTATTGCAATTGCTCTAATTTGCTGTGTTGTTTTCCTGATGAATATATCATACACCAGGGTATTAAAAAATGTAATGGAAATGCTGTGCAAAATAAATAAATTTTATTATATTTTGCAAGCTTAGCAATTAGTGACTGCTGAAACAATATGAAACTACTGGGGACATTCTGCTCCCCTGAGAAATAAATGTGTCAATTTAAATTCTTTTAAAAATAATGCGAAACAATTAACATAAAATGATGCAATTATAAAATTAAAATTATATTTAAAATCATAAAGTTTAACATACTTTGTGTGGGTGGGTGTCCTACATGGTATTAAAATCTTGTCATGGTAAAACTAAAGCAGGGAAGAAATAATAGTTTTGAGTATAATATAACTCAAACTTCCCTTAAGAACAAAAGTATGGTATTTGAAACAAAAAAATGCAATCAGTCTTTATAGGAGTGGTCTATATATACATACCATCTAAATAAACTTTCATCATGCCCTAAATACTTGTCTGAAGTAGTTGCCAAATATAAATCATCTCTGACTTTTCTCAGGAACATATTAGAAGCATATAATTGAACACCAAGACATAGGGGGAAATTGCTATTGGAGATCTTTTGAAAATCAGAAACCAGGTGAACTACTTCTTGTCTGTAACTGTCCCAGAACATAGTAATGTGTGCTTTCTCTATTTGATATATGATTGTTAAGTTAGTGAATGTCTCACTGTTTCTCATTTAAGAGTTAGTATGGTCCTATGTTTATGTTAGGCATTCTATTGGGTTTCATTGTGAAGAAATTGGAAAATTTGTAAGACTATAACCACAAACGTAGTCAACTCTTCCATCTAGTGTGTACTTGATTTTACATGTACGTGTGATACAAAGCACTTATAAATCTCTCCTTCCATGATATTCTGTTAGTCTGCATGTGCCCACATAGTCTTTCTTGATACTGTGATGTTGCATAAACTAGATAGCCACTCAAAAATAAGATGATTTTATTTGCAATCCAGGTGTATAAAATCCGTGGATCATTCTCAAACACCAAGTGCTAAAACACAAGGTCACCAAGCAAGATGAGAGCTCAACATTTAGTGAAAGGATTTGAAAAATAATGACAGAAATAAAGCACGCAGTTAAGATCTAAAATGCTATTATTTCCACTGAATGAAAGTAAAGCACGGGTAATATCCTTTTTTTTTTTTGAATAAGATCATTGGATAATAATATTTTGAATAAGTAATTAAACATGCCTCAATAATTGACACTGTTTAATAATAATAGTGAAGAATAACATAATCAAAGCATAAGCAGTAATCCACATCCAAATACACATGTAGAGTTAATAATGAGTTCATAATGGTGATAAGACAGGATTTCTTATAAAGTCCTTCTCCAGTTAAAAATAAGTAAGTGCTACTAAAAATGAATATCACTAATTTTACTAATTACCACTCCTGTCACTAACAGTCAACTGCTCTATAAGTAATATTTCAATACCCTTATGTTAGCTCAGAAGAAATTTGCATATAGAATGGTTTATTGGGGAAGAAATAAACACTTGTGAGGGAGTGAGATAAACAGAATTGGGTACAGGGAGTCAACTGCAAAGTATTTTCAACAAAGACTTCAATTATTACCCTGAGCAGCTTTGAAGCTAGGACATGCCCTCTAAGTTGTCTAACCTTCCACCCGTTGAAGCAAAGGTAGCACTATTTTTGCTTTGGTACCACCATTTTCACCAGCTTTTGGATCCAAATTGCCCTGAGGAGAAGGCTTAACCTTGGGGGAAACAGCTCCCTTAAATCTAAGGCAACTTCCGGGGAGAGACAGCTATTAGCTGCCAAGAGGCAATACTTGCACTAGCTGGAGCAACTGATGCCTTGGTTCCTGAAGGGAGGAGGAGGCGCAGGAAACAGCATTCACTGTGTCTCTACGTAGATAAATAATACAAACAAAAGTCCTTCAGAAAACACTAGTTATTTATAACCATGAGTTCTATTCCACAACAGCTATTCATATAGACACTTTACAGGGAAATTTGCGTACTTCAATCATATAATGGAGATTTTTGGAGTATTTGCAAATGTGTCTCCCTATTACTGTATTTTAATGTTGACTTTTTCTTGCAACTTAAGACTCAAGGAAATAGATTACATACTTGTTGTGATAGTCAATTTTGTACGACAGCCCAGAGGGTGTTTTAGAATGAGATGAACATTTATATCAGTCAACTCTGGGTAAAGCAGATTGACCTTCATAATGTGGCTAGGCCTTACCCAATGACTCAAGTAACTTAATAAAACAAAAAGTATTGCCTTCACATGCAAGAGGAAAAAAAAGTACTGCCTTCACATGCAAGAGGAAAGTTCCAGAAGACTACCTTTGGACTTTGTCGACACTATTGGTTCTCCTGGGTCTCTGCCTGCCAGCGTTCATACTGGAACTGCACTACTACTGATTCTCTGGGTCCCCAGCCTCCTGGCCCACATTGAAGATTTGGAGTTGACAGCCTTCATAATCATGTGAACCAATTACTTATAAATCTTCATCTACCTATCTCTCTGTCCCTGTCTTTCTCTCTCTCACTCTCTCTATCTCTCTCTCTCTGTCTCTCTCTATATATACACATATGAACACATGTGTATATTTACACACACACATACACAAGCACAAATATACATCCCATTGGTTCTGTTTCTCTTGTGAGCCCTGACTTAAAACACCTACATTGATATGGAGCTATTAGTCTGTTAATAAAAGTAAAGAAATTATCACAGTGATTTTTATGTAATTATCTCTTATCTTATTTCTGTCTCATTTTTGCAGTATAATTATATTCCAAATAGATATTCCTGCATAGCTAAATGAGGATTTAGTACAAGGATATTTTAACCTTCTTTGATTTTCTCATGGGACAGATCCTCAATAAAATTATACCCAAAAATACATGCCTTTGACTAGAGTTAAATAAAAGAGGACAATGTCAGACAGGGGTATAAAAATATTTCAGAAATTATTTTTATCCTGTTCCCTGATTGTCTTTTCCAAAGACTGGGAATAAGTCTGTCGATGAAATTATTAAAGCTGTTAACTGAATTGAAAATACAGAGGCATAATTCTTTCTATTTTACTTCCCTTTGTGTGTTTCATGGATATTGCACTTTTTACAAAGTGAAGGCTTGTGGCAACCTTGCATTGAACAAGTTTCTTGGTGCCATTTTTCTGGTGGTATGAGCTGACTTCTTGTCCCTGTGTCACATTTTGGTAAGTCTTGCAACATTTAAAATGTGTTCATTATTATTACAACTGTTATGGTGATCTGTAATCAGTGATCTCTGTTGCTACTAGAGTAATTGTTGTGGTGCATCATGGACCTCACTCATGTAGGATGGTGATTTTTTTTTTTTTTTTTTTTTTAGACGGAGTCTCGCTCTGTCGCCCAGGCTGGAGTGCGGTGGCCGGATCTCAGCTCACTGCAAGCTCTGTCTCCCGGGCGTACGCCATTCTCCTGCCTCAGCCTTCTGAGTAGCTGGGACTCTACAGGCGCCCGCCACCTCGCCCAGCTAGTTTTTTGTATTTTTTTTTTAGTAGAGACGGGGTTTCACTGTGTTAGCCAGGATGGTCTTGATTTCCTGACCTCGTGATCCGACCATCTCGGCTTCCCAAAGTGCTGGGATTATAGGTTTGAGCCACCGCTCCCAGCCACGATGGTGAACTTAATTGATGAATGCACATGTTCTGACTGCTCCACCAACCAGCTGTTCTACAGTCTCTCTCGCGCGCGCGCTCGCTCGCTCTCGCGCTCATTCTCTCTCTCTCTCATTCTCTCTCTGTCTCTCTCTCTCTCTCCTCAAGCCTCACTATCCCCCAAGACACAAATTTTGAAATTAGGCCAGTTAACAACTTTACAATAACCTCTATGTGTTTAAGTAAAAGGAAGAGTCACATATCTCTCATTTCAAGTCAAAAGCTAGAAATGATTAAGCTTAGTGAGGAGGGTATGTTGAAAGCCAAGGTGAGCCAAAAGCTAGGCCTCTTGTGCAAAACAGTCAAGTTGTGAATGCAATGGAAAAGTTCTTGAGGAAACTAAAAGTGCTACTCCTGTGAAAACATAAATATAAAGAAAGTGAAACAGCCTTACTGCCGATATGGAGAAAGTTTGAGTGATTTGGATAGAAGAACCAACCAGCCACAGTATGTCCTTAAGCCAAAGCCTAATTCAGAGCAAAGCCCTAACTCTCTTCATGTTCTATGAAGGGTGAGAGAGGTGAGGAAGCTGCAGAAGAAAGAACGTTGGAATCTGGTAGAGTTTAGCTGATGAGGTTTAAGGAAAGAAGTCCTATCTATAACATAAAAGTACAAGATAAAGCAGCAAGTGGCAATGTAGAAGCTGCAGCAAGTTATCCAAAAGATCTAGCTAAGAGATTTATGAAGGTGGCTACACTAAATAACAGATTTTCAATGTAGGTGAAGTAGCATTCTATTAGAGAAAGATGCCATCTAGGACTTTCATAGCTAGAGAAGATAAGTCGATGCCTGGTTTCAAAGCTTTAAAAAAGCAACTCAGCTCTCTTGATAAGAACTAATGCAACTAGTGACTTTAAGTAGCAGCCAATGCTCATTTGATGTTCAAAAATCCTAGAGCTGTTAAGAATTGTGCTAAAGTTACTCTTCCTGTTGAATGGAACAACAATGCCTAGATGACAGCACATCTGTTTATAACATAATTTACTGAGTATTTTAAACCCACTGTTAAAACCTACTTTTCATAAATAAAAAACCTTCTTCTAAAATAATTACTGCTCACCCAAGAGCACTGATAGAGATGTACAAAAATATTGGTGGTGTTTTTATGTCTACTAACATAACATCTATTCTATAGCCCATGGATCAAGGAGTAATTTTCAAATCTTATTATCTAAACTTTCAAGTTTAGATTATTTAGATATTATGTAAATTTCAAGTCTTATTATCCAAAAAGTACATTTGCAAGTCTCTAATCTCCAGAGGTAGAGATTCCCCTGATGGATCTGGGCAAAGTAAATTGAAAACCATCTTAAAGGATTCATAATTCTAAATGTTATTAAGAACATTCATAATTCATGGGAGAAGGTCAAAATATTTACATTAACAGAAGTTGGAAAGAAGCTGGTTCCAACCTTCATGAATGACTTTTAGGAGTTTAGGACTGGAGTGGAGTTATGGTGGAAATGGCAAGATAATTAGAATTAGAAGTGGAGCCTAAACATGTCGCTGAATGGCTGCAACCTCATCTTAAAACCTGAGTGGATGAGGAGCTCTTTCTCATGGATGAGTAAAGAATATGGTTTCTTGAGATGAAATGTACTTCTGGTGAAGATGCTATGCACAATGCTGAAATGACAACAAATAATGTAGCATATTCCATTAACTTAGTTGATAAAGCAGCAGCAGGATTTGAGAGATTTGACTACAATTTTGAAAGAAGGTCTACAGTGGATAACACACCATCAAACAGCACTACGTGCTACAGATAAATCTTTTGTGAAAGGATCAATCAATATGGCAAACTTCATTGCTGCCTTCTTTTAAGAATTGACACAGCCAGCCCAACCTTCAGCAACCACCACCCTGATCGGTCAGCAGCCATCAACATGGAAGCAAGAAACTCCATCAGCAAAATGATTATGACTCACTGAAGTCTCGGATGACTGTTAGCATTTTACAGCAATAAAGTGTCTTTACATTAAGGTATATACATTTTTTAGATATAATGCTGTTGCACACTTAATAAACTACAGAACAGTGTAAACACAACTTTTATATGCACTCAGAAACCAAAGAAATATATGTGACTAACTTTATGATGATACTTGCTTTATTGTTGTGATCTGGAACTGAATTGGAATATCTTCAAGGTGTGACTGTATATATTTAAGGTCTGTAATATATGTATGGTGCATATGGTTTCACTAGCTTATTTTAATAAATGTATATTATACATCTATGATTTTTAAGGTTAACTAAAACTTATCTTTTTGATTTCACGGAACATTTGTTGAGGTGAACTCCAGCGTGGAGATTGCTTCACTCTTAGTCAAGTCTAGGCCAGGTGCAGTGGCTCACACTATATTCCCAATGTTTTGGGAGGCCAATGCATGAGGATAGCTTCAGCCCAGGAGTTCAAGACCAACCTGGCCAACATAGTGAGACCCTGTCGGTACCAAAAAAATGTAAAAATATTAGCCAGGCATGGTGGCATGTGCCAGTAGTCCTGGCTGTTTGGGGAGCTGAAGCAGGAGGGTCACTTGAGCCCAGGAGTTTGAGGCTGCAGTGAGTGAGCTCTGAAGGTGCTACTGCATTTCAGTTTGGGTGCCGGAGGGAGATCCTATCTTTAAGGGGGAAAAAAAAAAGTCTAATTTTACACTAAATTTCTTTAACTTCACCATTAATCTCATTATAAAATAAACCTGAATTGAATCTGATTAAGGCACATATAACCAGGAGACTGGTCCTTAATGATTGCTTTTGAAGGCAATTAAAAAATAAGTAAATGCAATTAATTAATTAAATAAAACATAATTTTAAAAGTGTAATATCCCTTTGCCTTATAAGTAAAACTAGTATATCAGAATAGTATTTCAGGAACTTTAACTGACACATATGTGTACTAAACTGTTCAGAAACTGTTTATTTTTTTTCTTTGTGGTTGTGTGCGTGTGTGTGACAGGGTCTTACTCTGTTGCCCAGGCCAGAGTGCAGTGGTGGGATCATGGCTCATTGCAGCCAGCCTCAAACTCCCAGGCTGAGGCAATCCCCTATCTCAGCCTCCTGAGTAGCTGGGACTTCAGGTGTGCATCACCATGCCTGGCTAAGTTTTTGTATTTTCTGTGGAGACATGGTTTCTCTATGTTGCCAGGCTGTTCTGGAACTCCTGGGCTCAAGTGAGCAACCTGCCTATGCCTCCTAAAGCGCTGGGATTACCAGCATGAACCACTGCACCTGGCCCAGAAACTCTGGATGTGGTGCTCAGCAATTTCTGTTTGTATAAGTTCTCCAGGTGATACATGCTGAAATTTAAAAACATCAGCTCGTGCAAGTGCTAAAAAGTGAACTGTGCTACCTAAATAGTGCTGACTGAATATGAAAATAGAATCACAAAAGTAATCAATTCATCTAAAAGAAGGCAGGAAAAGTTTTTAAAAAGGAACAGGAACAGATGGCACAAATACAAACGAGATAATCAAGTGAGATTTAAATACAACCATATCAATAGTTAACTCAAAGTAAATTGTCTAAACACTCCAATTATAAGATACAGTTTGTAAATCAGATAAAATAACAAAACTCAATTAAATGCTTTATGGAAGAAAACTACTTTGAAGATAAATACAGCATGTATAAAAATTTCTTACAAATATGATACATAATACAAATATATAAATACAATTGTAAATAAATTTACAGTAGGTTAAAAGAAATAAAGGATGAAGAAAGAGATCTACTCTGAAACATTCAAAAGAAAGCTGTGGTAATAGGCAGCTAGTCAGACATGAACAGGGCGGAAGAGGGCCTCCCCATACCAAAGAGTGCTGGCAACCACTCGGAGGTGGTCGGGCAGTTGTTAAGCCGCCTCTCTAAAAAATAATTGGCTGAAGCCGGCTCCAGGGAAAGGCAGTCTCCCAATAGATAGAAAAAACCCTGAAATTGAAAGCATCTTCTCAATAAGATCTCAGGAGTTGGGCAAGTGGGCTCATGCATGTGAATTAAGAGGGAAAATGGTGGTGTTTAACTGCTGTATAACTTTCCAGGGACATTTTTCCTGGTAAGGGAAGAATGCTCCAAGTGAGTGTGTGTACAACTCCAGTAAATACATTGTGCACGCTCATCTCCCCAGTGTTAGCAGGCCACTGTGCATGTGGATGCCCACCTCAAGGGAAGAATCAGGGGACAAGGGATGTAAGACCCTGAAAGTATGCCAATGTATAAAACCCCACATCGATAGGTCAAACCAGATACTTGTCTTTCAGGTCGTCCACTTGACCTTCTTCTAAGTATACTTTCCTTCCTTTTGTTTCTGTTTGAAGCCTTTTCATAAACTTTCACTCCAGCTCTAAAACTTGCCTCAGTATCTCACTCTGCCTTATGCCCCTTGGTTGAATTCTTTCTTCTGAAGAGGCAAGAATTGAGGTTGCTGCAGACCTGTGTGGATTTGCCACCAGTCGCAAAGTTGTAGTTACTAAATTAATATCAGGTAAAGTAACTTTCAGAACAACGTGTATTACCATGAATAAAGAGGGACATTACAGTGATAATAGTGTCAATTCATTAGGAAAACATAACAATTCTAAATGTGTATGCACTTAGTAACAGAACTTCAAAATACTTGAAGCAATAATTAATATAATTGAATGAATACACAGAACCACAGTATTTAATAAAATAGAAGACTTTATCATTCTATTCTCTCTCTCATTTTTTTTGAGACAGAGTCTTACTCTGTCACCCAGGCTGGAGTGCAGTGGTGCAATCTTGGCTCACTGCCACTTTTGCCTCCTGGGTTCAAACAATTCCCCTGCCTCCCGAGTAGCTGGGGTTGCAGGCATGCACCACCATGCCCAGCTGAATTCTGTATTTTTAGTAGAGACATTGTTTCACCATGCTGGCCAAGCTAGTCTCGAACCCCTGACCTCAGATGATTCCCCAACCTCACCCCCCAAAGTGTTAGGATTATAGGCGTGAGCCACCGAGCCTGGCCAACCATTCTACCTACAATATTGAATATGTGGAGAGGAAATCTGAAAGTATGTAAAATGCTCGAACAATGCTACCAAACAATGTGACCTAATCAATGTAACCTGACTTAAATGACTATGCAAGAGTGAAATACACATTTTTTTCAGATGCACATAAAACATCAACTGAGTTAGGATACTGGGCCACAAAAATATTCCAATTATATTTAAAAGGATTAGTATCATGCAAAGTATATTACCTGATGACAATAACTTGAAATTTATAACAAGAAAATATCTGGAAAATTCCTCAAATACTTGGAGACTAAACAGTGCACTTCTAAGTAAACCAAAGTACAAAGAAGACATCTGAAGTAAAATTAGAAAACAGTTTGAGCTGAATAAAAATAAGAACCCTACACATCAAAATGTTGGAAAAGCAACAAAAGTGGTGCTTACAGGAAAACAGATATCATCAAATCCTTTTATTAGAGAAGAAAATTATCCAGTAAATGACTTATGCTTCCATGTTAAGAAATGAGAAAAAAATGTCAAGGACAGAGAGTGGGTTTTTTTGAAAAGAAATTTGCAAAAAATTTTTAAATTTGCAGAATTTAATAAAGCCTGCAAATTTAGAGCACAAGACTGTGTTCTGTATTCTTTCCTTTTCTGTTGTTTTTTTTTTTCAAAACAAACATTGGAAACACACCACTATAAAACTTTTAGTGTTATAAATTAAAAGGCTTAGATTTTGAAATTATTATTTCTAACAAAAACTTAAAGAGCATTTTTCACATTTTAAAAATGAAAGAAATGTCCTTTATCTTTGTAATCTTGTAAACTAATTAGTATAACAAAACTAATTCTTAAGGCAATTTGCATGTTGCTGACTAGTGTAGAGAAGGGTCAAGTAGGAAGGAAATTTCCAAGACTGATAAATGTTTTGAAATATTTTATTACTAAACAAAATATTGTATTTTAAAATGCACTTTGAAATATAAGTGAGCTGCAAAGTATACCAATGAATCATATTAAGTATACTTCAAACTAAAAAAGTGTATCTTTTGTTAATCTCATGCAACTGCTAGACCATATCTCTGGGACCATTACCTTGCACAAATAAGATCTGACCCAGGGAAAGACTTCACATTTAACCCTACATTATTTTATCTTTTTAGATTCAACCCTTTGCTACAGCCTTTGTCATCATCATGAATCCTAATTCTGACAGTGTGTTAGGGCTGCTGGAATAAGTCCCACAACTGGTGTCTTAAACAGTAGAATTTATTATCTCACAGTTTTAGATGCTAGAAGTCCGAGATCAAGATGTTGGCAGGATTGGTTCCTTCTGAGTGAGGACTGTGATGGAGAATATGTTTCAGGCTCTCTCCTAGCTTCTGGTGGTTTGCTGTCAATCTGTGTTTTCTTCTGCATCAATCTCTATCTTCACCTTCATATGGTTTTCTCCCTGTGTCTATACATGTGTCTGTGTCCAAAATCCTCATTTTATAAAGACACCAGACATATGGCACCAGGGGCCCACACTGCTCCAGTACAACTTTCTCTTAACTAATTAAATCTTCTTTCCAAACAAGGTCACATTGTGAGAACTGGGTGTTAGAACTTCAGCATATAAACTTTGAGGGGAAGCGATTCAACCCATAAAAAACACCAAATGTATTTTCTGTTTCTCGTAGTTTTTTTTTTTTACTTTATTATATAATAATATTGGCTCTCCATTACAATTGAAGATCCAAAATATCAGCATATACAACAAAACCCTCTATCCTATAGCTCCAGTCTCTTTTAACACCACTCTGCCCTTTTTGTTCCATGTATACTTCTCTTTTTTAGTTTTTTTCTCTAACATAATGATCTCAGCCTCAGAATAGCTTCACACTCATTGTTTCTTCTTCCTAGAGTACTTTCCACTGCAATCGTCTTCTGAATCATTTAGCTAAAACTACTTATCCTCTAGATACAGTTCAAATCACAACCCCACGTGGGCGTTTGCTATGCCTAATCCCTAAGTTTAGTTGGCACTTTCATTTACATGGTCTTGTGGATACTTCTGTAAATATTATGATATACTTGAAATCGTTATTTACTTTCCGTCTTCCAAAGATTGTAAGCTGTATGAAAGGAGAAAACATGCTTTTTCCTTTTTCATATTTTCAATGTGTAGTAGTACTTCATTTGGCATTTTGCTCCAAAATTAATTTCATGATCATAACGAGAGTTATATAAGCTAATAGACATCCTACAATAAAGTTATTCAACCAGTTGATAATCCACACAATGACATAACTGCTATAACCATAATAGGTCTGTTGCCTGATGCACACGTCAAGTCAATATACCATGGCATTGGGTGGCAGCAGCAGAAGAGGTTTAATCGTGGGACCACTGAATGAGAAGATGGAAAGGAACTTCAAATCCACCTCTCTGAGGAGTTTGGGACTAGGGTTTTCAAGGGTTTTGAAGTGGATCGAAGTGTGGAGACTGTTGATTGGTTGAAGGGTGCAGGATGACATCATGGAACAGGGAGAAGCTGTACTCTTATGCTGATCCCATTCCCCTGTGGGAGTCTTCAACTAACTTCAACTAACGTTGCTAAAACTCATAGTCTGTAAAACATCTTAAGTGGTCCTTAAACAAAAGCTTTATGATTCTAATGTCAGAGACTTTGTCTATAGAACAAGGGGAATGCAATCCAATTCTTAAATGGTCTTATGACCCTAATGTCAGAAATCCTACCTACAGGAAAAAGGGTAATGCAAATGGTGGGTAGTGGGTATCTAGCGCTATGTGACTTTTAGCGACAAGGAAGTGCAGCCTGATTAATGCTTAATTATATAGCGACTATATTTCTGTCCACAACTCAGCAGGCAATTCTTGTCAATCTTGTGGGGATGGTTTCACAATACTCACATTCACCTTTCTCACTTGTGTTCAATATATTATTCTCATTCAAATAACACTGATGAGTATCAATGCCTAACACATTTCTTTAGTCTGCCAGAATAACAATCCTAAAATATGTAAATAAAAGCAGCAACAACAACGACAATAAAAAAAACAGAAAAAAAGAAAAAGTCAAACACAGTTTGTTTTAAGTTAACCAATATTGATTCCTGGTGATCATTGTTTTTATTTTAAATGCTTCTAAAGAAAAGCAAAGTAAATAGTTTGATAAATTTGTGTCTCATCTACGTTAAATTTGCCATTCTTCATTTTATAGAATATAATTAGGGTTATTTTTGAAAACTGTAGCTGTGCATTTCAAATCATTTTGTAAAATGTTTCAAGTATAACAAAAAGCACTTTGAAGGTAATTATAAGTTAACACTGCCCCTGCAAGGTCAGGATATTTTACCTAATTTCAGAACAATTAGTTGTTATAAAATCCATACTACACAATTAATTTAAGTATGTTAAGCATTACGTTGTTCTCTATGTAAATTAGTCTTAATGGCCCTTTCAGAATAAAAGCTCTATGAGAATAGAAACTACAGCTTATATTTCTACATTCCCTGCAAGATAGATGCAGGCTGAGTGTATAGAAGGCTCTGAATAATGTGTCTCAGGTCTCCCATCTTATGACCTTTCCTCTCTCTGCTCCAGGCACGCTGATCTTTCTGCTAACCCTTACTTATGAAAAGCATGATCCTTTTTCAGAGTCACTGCCTGTACTCTTCCCTCTGCCTAGCACAATCTTCTGCCAAATAGCCAGATGGTTTGTAGGAGCTACTGAAACACCACATTAACAGAGAGGCCTTCCCAATGACTCTCCTTAAATTGCTTAATATTTATCTTGCCTTGTTTTTATTCATAACAGTTTTCATCATGTAGCACATGGTCATGGTATGTTTGTTATCTGTTAGTTCTGTCCTTCCCCAATCAAAATAAAAATTCTAAGAAGGTAGAAACCATTTCCGTTTGGTTTTTGTTCTATCTTCAGTGGGTACTGGAACAGTTACCATCATGCCACAGCAGGCACTCACTGAACATTTGTTAAATGAATGAGTGAAAGATAAATGAATAAACAAATGAATGAATTGAATGCTTCCAAGTTCCCATCAAGCTATCCCAAATCAATGAAGTTGCTAAGTTAAACAATCTAAACTGCTGATAAAATAATATAGGATTTGTAGTCTAGCAAAAATGAAAAATATGTTTTATTGCTTTTAATTCTTTTGTCATTATTATTTGTGTATTGTTAATGCAAATAGCTGTGACACTATGATGCAAAACATGACATATGACTTGTGATTCTTCACCAGAATTCTATGTCTGTCTCAGTAGAGTGACTGATTATTTCCTGAGTCAGCTCAGGATGGCAATACACAGCTCAGGATGGCATACTATCATTTTTCAAAGTAACTTAGACTAAATCTCTTTCAGGAAACCACTGGATCCTGATACTAATAGTAATTCATTCACATCTTTCATAGAAGCCAGTTTAGTATTATCAACATAATGTTTAGCAAGAACATAATTAAATTTGTTTTGCTATCTTAGCATGGCTTCAGAAAATTGGAGAAAATGGTAGAATTGTGCATGGTCAAATCAAAATAGATTTATTTGAGAGGCTTAAAAATTACCGTAATTCCAATTCTCACTTAGGTTTTATATTATATACACAGAGCCTTTAATAATATTGATCATTGATTTGCCATCATATGGATGCAAAATCTAGTTATATTTTACATGGGCTTTTTCATTTTAAAATGATTTTAATAACATTACATAGAGATAGCCAAAATCAAGTAAAAACATTTCCTCATTTACGTTTCTCTTTTGTTTTCTTAATAAATAAGACCTATAATATATCAGTAAAATATGGTCTTATGATGTAGAGACAAAAATACTATTAAAATGTCACTATAACTTTTATGCATTAAAAACATTTAGCAACATAAAAACTTGA
Organism: Colobus angolensis palliatus; assembly: GCF_000951035.1. Taxonomy (NCBI): domain Eukaryota; kingdom Metazoa; phylum Chordata; class Mammalia; order Primates; family Cercopithecidae; genus Colobus; species Colobus angolensis. The sequence goes on along the minus strand of NW_012121043.1, from coordinate 8,410,624 downwards.
TGGCTAAGTGTAAATGAATCAGAACAGCTGGAATTAGAATTTTTTCCATATGTTTAGGAACAAAGAGATGCAATAATAGATAAAATCCTTACTCATGATTTGAGTAGATATTCCATTGTAACTGAAAACATAAATATACATTTTAAAGTCTGTTTTTCAGCAGAAGACAGAAGATCAAGTAAGCCCTTTTCTTTGTGTATTTCTATTTTCAGAATCTAAAGTAATATATTCTAAAAAGTTTCTGGGAAAACATCAGCTGGTTTGAAATGAGGGACAGGGCATCTCCTTCATAAGAAAGCACTTTTCATAAGTAGCTGAGTTGGCCTCAGACTCTTCCTTATTACTTTATTAAAAGTCTATATTATCAAAATGTCTTTCAAATATAATCATGCCTCAAACAAGAAAATGAATTTGACAGGTAGCTAGTGGACTCCAACTTCAGGTAATATTTTACATGAAAAAGTTTACCTCCACTCACTACAGAGGGAGGTCTAATTCACAGCAAATATTAATATGATAATATTAATTGCTTTGTATATACTTAATCTTCCTATTGAAAATTGTCAACAATAATTGTATTGGGATAGTCATTAATATTTTAGGCTATATATCCTCTCCAGTTCATTTACTTTATAAAAATAAATTTTCACTTTGTCTACTTCTTGCTATGGTGGAACATAACACTGAAAATTTTGCTATATGTAGTCAGGGAAAATTTGCATTAGACAGTCGGAATTCACATAGCACTATTCTTTTATTTTCTCCTGTCCCAGGAGTATATTTTGTATTTCCCACTCACTTTATTGCATAGCTGTTTAATCAACTGCTATAATGTTTGTGCACTCAATATCACATTGATATTTATTATAAATTGTAAGGAGATTAAAAATAGAATCTCAATGAAATATAATTCAAATATAATTAGAATGTTGTCAATCATTGGAGTTTCAGAGTCTTGGAAGTTATAAAGCACATGTCTTGTGAAAGCTAAAGTATTATTTCCATTTGTATGTATGGCTTTCCTTCCTCATAACTCTATAAACTTTGTATGCACAGTGTTGGGAAAAAAAATTAAGTAGAGATTCAGCAATACAAATTTCCTACTTTTTTTTCTTTACCTTTTAAGTTGTTTAGCTACTACCAGTGCTTTCATTTGGAATAGTTGGATGGAATTCCATGTCTGTCTGTTAGTTACCAGTAAAATCTTGAACTCCAGCCAAAAAATGTCTCAAATGTGATGTCCAAAAATACCCTGTCCCCCTTCCTGCTCCTTATTTGTTTTCCTGGAATATTCAACACCATTAGGGAAGACACCAGCTTCTAGTTGTCATTTCCTTAAACCTTGAATGTTTTTTTTTCTACTCTAAGCCTTTGAAACATGATAAAAAGCCATAGAAACCTGGAAAGATTTTTTTTTAACAGAATAAAAGTATTGCTAGCCAAAATGAGAAACAGCACCATCTAGAGAAACAATGACTAATTTTGATTCAAGAACCAATTATTAAATTGATATTTCCTATTCTACCTTTGCGATTATAAAATTTTAAATGGCTACAATGTAAGGCTTTCAGAAATTTTTTACTTTGACCTTTTTACTTTTGTAAGTGAAGAAACCGAGGATGTCTTTTGTTTATTTTCTCAGAGACGTCATTTAAAAATCATTGATTAAATGCATATTACATACAGGACTCTCTGCTAGAGACTCAATACAAAATGTATGTCATCATACGTTTGAGAGAAATGTGAGAAAGCAGTTAGTATAATTTAGCAGAAAGCTGTCATGACTTACTTCTGAGTTGAAAAAAAATTGAGGTAGTAAAAACTTGTGTGCTCAGACTCTGCACATTAAAAAAAACAAACAAACAAGCTGCTTTAAGCATAAGCTATACTGTACTTCTGTTTAGATCTAATTACAGATTCCCTTTGTCTGTTGTTGTCATTGGCCTTCACTCTTAGGTGCTCTTTGCCCTTCAGATCCAATATTCTGTGACTCTAGGTGCCTTGCTTAGATATCAGTTCTCCTTACCACAAAGTCAGTATTCCTTCCAGAATCTCCTTGGTTTTCTTCAGAGCTAATGAGATCAAACTCGAGGCAAAGAGAATAGCTGGAAGGCTGCTTCAATAACCGAAATGATAAATTAAGGAGAGTTGAATTAAGACAGTGATGAGGTCAAAGAAGAGATGTCAAATTCTGGAAACATTAAGACGAAATATGTATTATCTTTGGCCAACACTTCCCTCTCATACACACTGAGTCGTTAGGGGATTTAATTTCATCAGCTGAGCGGCTACACAGGCCAGAAATTGGAAAACAACATGCCATCCGTTAGCTGGCCCACTGACTGTTTGCTCAGTAAACTGATACCTCTGGAGGCAGTAATCTGGAGTTGCTACTAATGGTAATAAAATTTGTAGTCAAGGTTCTGCCTTAAAACCAAGTGAATAAGTCCTTTCATAATAGCTGAAAGTTTCCAGATAACATCATTTTTTTCTTTTTCTATCACAATTGATGGGACACTCCTCAGAAAATCTGCAATAAATATATTTGAAAATGAATAATAAATTCCCATGATAAAGGAGGTTGGGATTGGAGTGGATTTCGATGTTGTAATTATAACCAGCTGGCAGCATAATCAAATGCTTGCAATGTGACACAAAGAAGACACTGTCCTGAGGATCTAAATGGACAGCTATTCAGAAATACGTGAATTAGTGGTGATTCTAGTCTTGTCTCCTCGTTGCAGATGGTATGAAGCGCCAATGCAGTACTTCAGGAGAGCCCAATAAGGTAGAACTCTTTAAACAAATATCAATGTGTGAGTGGGTGCTAGACGGGGATGCATTTACAAGTAAAATAAATCTGTCTACCACTTACTTGATATCATTTTCAGGGATATCAAGAGTGATACCATTATCCCACAGATGACTTGTTCTGGGCATTGTATCATTTATGTAAAAGAGATGGCATTTCTCCCTTAACGGCACGTCTGGTAGGTGTAGATGGCTTTCAACCGACAAAAAGTTTTACAATAAATTTCAGAGAGTCTGCATGAAAACGAGTTGTGCCTCTTGGCAGCTGTAATAGAGGCATCTGCTGATTTGTTTAAGTCTGTATTTGCTCTTCCTTGCTGTTTATTTTTTATTTTTTATTTTTTTTATTCACCAAGGGAAGACTCAATTAACCAATTACATAAATATTATTATTGTCATGGATATGATAATAATTATGAGTACCTAAAAATTGTCCCTCTGGTCTGTACATTGGTGACTTTATTTAAATCTGTATTTGTGTGATAAATCGCAGCCATCACTCACAGAGTAAAACAAAGTTCAGTATAGCCCAAGCCGCATCTTTAATTAATCAGGGAAAGATTTATGAAAATCTTACAATGTGCTTAATCTTACAAGGAAACTTTGGAGTTTTATCCCCTTATTATTATATATAATATCTGTGCTTAAATATTTAAAAAGTAATTATTTGCACAACATCTTTCTTCCAAATGGGTCAATGAATTGTCACAGGATTTTGGATTTAGTATTGTACTATTCAGTGTTCAAAATAGTAGATATGTCAATTAAATGCAGATTGCACAAAATTGGTGAGTAGGAAATACACTGTGCAATATATTTAAGATATAGAAATATAGACATTGTTTGGAATGGTGAGTCTTTTTATGAAGATAAAACTCAAAATAAATGAAAAGTATATTTGGGAAATAAAATTTAAATTGCATTATATTTCAGTCATAACTAAGAATTAGGATGACTGGCAAAATCTCAATAGTAGTACAATGTGTTCATCAAAAAAACTAATGTGATTTAGACTACATTTAGAAAAATGAAGGAGAATAATTATTATTTTCCTGGGTGCAATAATAATCACTAACATTTATGTAGTACTTTCCAAGTTACAAACACTATGCTAAATTATTTACATATGATATTTTATTTAAAACTTACAATTAAGAATGTAGCTATTCCAACAGCTCCTTCTATCATTAAGGAAACTGAGGTAATGAGTGGCTGAATAAATTGCTTAAAGTCATTATTAATCCAAATATTCCATTTAGTTTGAGAACAATGATTTTAAAAGAATATAATAAAAGCTGCATATATTTAGAGAAGTGGCATGAGCATAGTGAGAACTGGGGGAAAATAAGTTTTATATTACTTATTTGTATATGATCAGACCCCTCCATGAGATGGTGAGTTCATGAGCACAGACCAAGATCTGTCAAGTTTGAGATTGTATCTCAAATATCTAGCACAATACCTGACATAGAGTAGGTACTCAACATATTTTCTTATAGAATTAATAAAATTAAATTTCCTTGCATAGACAATACTTTGGGATCCAAGTAGCTGTCTTAAAAGAATTTCAGAGCTGTTCTGTGGGAAAAGATTAGATTTATGTTGTATGCCAGTGGTTGGAACAAAACAGGCTTTTAATGTAGTTTAAAGAAAAATAATTATAATAGTCATTGCTGCTGCAGAGTAGGTGAAGTGATAAGCTATTATTTCAGTGTCATTGGATATCCCAGAATAATCTGGGCATAAATTTTCAAGGGTAGTAAAAAAGTCTTTACTGTTCATGCTAAATCTTCACAAATTTACTCTCTAAATGGTGAAAGATGTCCTAGGCATTGAAGTTGTTTATAGACTGAAATCCCTTGGTTCTAGTTTTCATTCCAGAAATGAAGATTGAAAGAAAATATCTAAAAGATTACCATATTTTGTATGAATAATTTGATTATATTTTGAATTTCAGCTAGAACTACTTTTATTTATAAATATTACATTACTCATGAAAAATTATTATAATGTTATTCAGTAACAAAGCAAATAAAGTAGACTACGTCTAATACAGTAGCATAAGTCATTTATTTATTTATTTATATAATAATTTAAAGGAAAAGTTAAGGAACTGTAAGGCAAACATCTGTGTAGTTGCTGCAAAACTTTTAACTATATTGAATTAATGACTGAAGCTGTAAATGTGAGTCTATTTGATTTCTGTGTAAAGCATACAAATGCTAAGTGAAACAAATACTCTTTTCCCTCTATATGTATTATACTAAAACGCAGACATATATAAGTCATTAGAGTCAACTAGTAAATTTTAGCCTATTACTTAGCTTAGATATTACCAGTTGAACATTTACATTTCCATAAAGTCAGAAGAGGCTAAAAACTAAAGCGAAGATGTACATTGCTGCACGGTAACATTTCTTGATAGGCAGAGTTCACGTGTAGCAAAAGGTGTAAGATATGCTTTTCAAAACATTGTGGGAAACTTTTGCTGCAAAGTTTTAAAAAATAAAGGCGGTAAATATTACAGTTGCTCAGGATTCCAAAATCTAATTAGTAATGTAAAGGACTGGAAAAATGTCAATAAGGTTTGGAGAGTCAATTTTCATAAATATTAAAAGAAGTAGACAAAATTAACTGATTATTTTTGTGCAGTTGAAGTGGTAGGAAAATTTGTAAAAATAAAAACAATGGCAATAACAAAACCAAAATAAACAAAATAAATTAATATTATAAAAACTATAGCATTATGTTTACTGCAGAGGTTATTACATTTCGATAGGTCTGAGACTACATTTAACATAAGATGTACATTTTCTATACTCCTAAGGCAATATCTGATAGATAATTCATACCTCCAAATTGTTGAAACTTTGAATGGGTGTTTCAACAGAAGATGTAGTAATTCGTCAAAAATCACCAAAAATTGAAGTTTCTTTGACTATATTTTCCCTGACTAAGGGAATTTTTTTTAAACAAATGCTTATTAGGCTCTTAGTAACTATCAGTCCTTTCGAAAATGCTGAGGATACATAAGTGAATATAAGGCAAAGTCCTGAATTTAAAGACTTCAAAGATTTCAAAGACTTCTGGGTACTAGGACAAGCTGTTTAAAAAGTATATAGCAAATATAACTACCGTAATGGAAGCTGGGACAAGTACTTTAAGAGGTTCATAGAAAAATGACTTTCGCTGGCTGGTAGGGAATGGAGCAGAGTTGGTTAGAAACATCAAGGACGTTGTTTGAGTCTGATTTTTAAAAATAAGAGGGATTTGCATGAGAGATCAATATAAAAGCATGAAAGTGCATAGTGTGTTCAAAAAACACTAGGAACACAAATTTCCAGGAAATCTGGGACTCTATAATAGTATACAAGGTGTTTAGAGCCAAATTGTAAATATACTCACATATGATGATGACGACTGTGGATTTTAATCCATGGAATAGTCAATGTAGGAATCAAACAACTTTTATTTAGAAGAACTGTCATAATTTGTTCAATTATTTTGAATGTTGATGCTAGTTGTTCTAGATATAGCCTATAGTGGAGGGACAGTGAAAACAAGCAGACCAGAAGGCAGGACTTCAATACAGTTTTGGAATGATTATAATAAGCTTTAATTACAGCTGTGGCTATATTTGTCATGTCAAATAGAGTGGTGGTTTCAAATCAGTTTAATTAAGCAGAAATAACATTTTTCAAAATTCCTTACCCTGTGTTGTTCCAGGTTAGGTTGGCCATAGAGAAATTTGCATGATATTCAAGAGCAACAAGCATTATGATTTTAGCTCTGAGTAAGGCACAAAGAGCTGTTTCCGTTTACGAATTAGTTACCTCCTCATCCACTTAGCTTGTATCCTTTACCTTGTCCCCAAGCCAATACCCCCTATTTTAGCTTTCTGTTAAGGTAGTTTTGGAATCAAATCATATTCTGACATTCTATTGGGGAAAAAACAAGTCACCTGCTATATAGACTGAATGTTTGTTTTCCTCTCCAAATATTGAAATCCTAAGCCCCTTACATGATGGTATCAGGAGATGAGGCCTTTGGAGGTAATTATATTATGGAGGTGGAGCCGTCATGAATGTGATTAAGTGTCCCTGTAAAGGAGATCCCAGAGAGCTCTTTGCTGTTTGCTATATAAGGTTACAATGAGTAGGCAGCCATCTACAAGCCAAGAAGTAGTCCTTCACCAGACACGTGATCTGTTGGTGATTTGATCTTGGATTGAAATTAATGCACAGAGATCAAACACCAGCTACAAACATGTTTCAGTTGCAAATACCTTCACAATGCTCTTTTTATAAGACATAGAATAAGAGAAAATGCAAGATTAGCTTGATGAGAACAATTTGAATATTACTTAATATATGAAATGAAAATAATTTAACATAAATTTTACTATGGATATTGTTATTTTATTTTGAATTTCATTATGGATATTATTATGGATAACTTGGATATCCATAATATGGATATTATTATGAGCAACTCCTTTTGTTGTTATTTCTTTTTAATACAGAGTTGGAGTCCTACTATGTTAGTCAGGATGGTCTTGAACTCCTGGGCTCATGTGATCCTCCCACCTCAGCCTCACAAAGTTCTGGGATTACAGGCACGAGGCACAACACCCAGCCCTAATAACACTTTTTGGAGTTTTGGCCAGTCTTTTGTCTGGGATTATTTCTGCATGGAGAGAAGCAGAAATTCCAGCCATGTCAGTGTGAAAAATACATAACTAAGTGGATGTTGGAAAGCTGAGAGTATCAGCATTACGTGGAAAAGTAAGAAACTATTTGTGCCTCTTTGCTTGAACTTTGGAAGTGGTAGTGGGCATTGGAGGGAGTGGAGATGCTTCTGATGAAGCATTTCCCTTGGATTTGCCAGTTCCTGATAGCTACTTCAGTTATAAAAATAAATAAATAAAATAGGATCACACAGTTGGTATAAACCATCTGCTTGAAACAAAGGATGCAAAAAATATTGTTAAAGTTGAGAGGAAATAAAGAAAAGGAACCCACTGTTGGAAAGAACAGGTGTAGAATCAGAAGAAATTCAGGTCCTAGTCCTTTATAGCTTTTCTGAGTCTTATTATCATCCTCTGTGAAATAAAAGAATCAACCAGTATTCTGTAATATATCTTAATTCTGTAATAATTCTGAAAGTCCATAGATGACTTTAAAGAAATATTAGAGATTATTTATTTATTTATTTATTTTTTGAGACAGAGTTTTGCTCTCATTGCCCAGGCTGGAGTGCAATGGCAAAATCTCGTCTCACCACAACCTCCACCTCCCGGGTTCAAGCTATTCTCCTGCCTCAGCCTCCCGAGTAGCTGGGATTACAAGCATGTGCCACCACATCCAGCTAATTTTGTGTTTTTAGTAGAGATGAGGTTTCTCCATGTTGGTCAGGCTGGTCTCGAACTCTCGACCTCAGGTGATACACCTGCCTCGACCTCCCAAAGTGCTGGGATTACAGGTGTGAGCCACTGCACCCAGCTGAGGTTAATTTTTAATTAGTTATGCACAAATATGATCACACTGAAAATGCAACATACATCATGTATCTACATAATTTCATAACTTATCTGGATGATGCTTACCCTTTTTAATTTAAAGCAACCATAAACCTTGGATTTTCAGGAGTAACCTTATTTTAAAAGTTCTAATTATGCCTTCCTATTATTCAGGCCTCATACCTCAGCATTAATTGTACATTTTGGTCACCACATATAGACACGTTCTTACCAAGTCTTCATGATCAAACAAGACAAGGTTTCAAGATAAGAAACATTTGTCTTCATGAAAAGTATATGAGAAGTTCTGTTGTCTAATGCCAAAATAAAATAATATATATTAATATAGGAAACTAAGGAATCAGAAAAGTGGCTATTAAATGCAAAATATAAAAAGGCTCCTTACTAATAAATGTCTATGAAAATATATTTCAATTTATCAACACTAGTGATGTGGTATATTTTACTTTCTGTAATGTGTGTGAGAAGTACTACTTTGGCTATTTGAAAATGTTACAGGACAAGGTACTCCCTGGTTCACAGCATGCTGACGGTTTTTCTGTTTTGTTTTTTTTTTCCCTAAAATGTTGAATTATTTCCTAAAAATTTACATAATGGGAGTGTTTAGTGCAATGTCAACACATGTTTTGTGTAAGTTTTATTAAAAGAAGTAAATATTATCGACTTCAAGATTGAAAAAAAAAAACCAGCAAGAGAGAGACTGAGTAATTTTCCCAATATCACCAATAAAGAATACTTGATGAGTAATATATCATTTTTTATAAATGTTGACAAAACTGTTTCTAAACAGTTTTGATTATATATTGTAATCAAATGTTATTTCTTAGCTGATGAAAATGGGAATACAAATCCTGCTGAATCCATGGTAATTTTTGCCCATATATAAGTCCTGCAGCTGGCTTTCATAAAGGTTGAAAAAGGAATGGTTTAGAAATAGTTCTGCTGCCAACAGAGTAGCTAAAACGAGATTCATCTTTTCCTGTTTAACAATCTAGGCACTTGATTCCCGTATAGTTTACGTTAAAATAGACAAAAGGATGATCAGGAGAGGGAAAAAGAAAATATGACATCCATTGACTTTATGAAATGTATCCCAGGGTTTCATATGAGACTTTCAGAAGCGAATGATAAATGTATACCTTTGTCAAGTTGTTATGGATTATGGTCAAGATCTCTTCGGTCATTTCTTTAAAAGTCAGGTTTCTTTTCAGAGTGAGAGGTTGAAGAAATATCTTCTTCTTTAGGGAATTTTAAGAAAGACTAATTTTAAGGACAGTTGTAGCCACATTGTTTTCTGTACCTAAGAAAACGAGCTACACAAAGTCCCAGAGTCTCACATAGCCTTGTAACATAGTGATGCAACAAGACGTGTAATTACACACAGATCAGAACATGTTGTAATGAATAAAATTCATAGATAATAGTATCTTACAAATCTTATAAAATCTCAGACATAATTATAAAAATTATAAAAGCAAATGGAGAAACAATATCATTCTATCAATAAAGTTATGTCTCTAGAAAAACTAATCAGATAATCATCCAAAATAAGTCAAGAGAAGGAATAATTCTTGTAACTAAAATAAAATCTATTCTTTGAATTAATTGAATCACTATCTCCCAATCAAATGTTTTGTTGCTAAACTGAAATAGATTTACTTTTTCTAGTATTTGAGGTAAGGATGAAAGAACCAGAAAAAAACAGGAGGAAAATAAAGTATTTAAAAATTAAGACTTTGTGCTTGACCAAAATTTTTTTGATGGCAGCATAAAATCCAGGACCATTTTCACCATTGTTCCATTTTTCTATGTCAAAGTCTTCTCAGGTATAACTTTCTCTCTCTCTTTTTTTTTTTTTATTGAAAATGAATACTGACTTTGTGGAATCACTGCTAAGATTGGGACCGATGACTGAAATGAAAAATCCCTGTTTTGAGAGTGAGAAAAAGAATGTTCTCAGAGGTCTGAAATAAATTATTTGCTGGGACTGTGTGTACGTGGGTACAATAGTCTTTTCAGCAGCAGACAGAAAGGCTTGCCAGGCTCATAAATCTGAAGGAACAAAAGGGGAACAAATGCCTCAGGAAAACCAACCCCCACCAAGTCAAAGAATGAATCATCTCTCTTATTTATAACTGAAATGTAATGGATAACAGTAATATCACATGCAAAAAGTGCATACAAACCTGCTGTTAGCTTAGAGAATTAGATTCAACTACAGACATTTTTGTTCATGTATTTTACTGTCTTTGAGACAGAAGTAAAAATTGAAGTGACTCTAGACAAAACTTTTAAAAGTCTTCAAATAGCCAAGACTTATTGAATCAATGTTTAAAATGTTCATATTTTATAAATGAATAAAATATCTACATCGTAAATGTTGTCTTTGTGCCCTCCAGCCAAAGACTCCAAGAACACCATGCATCAGGCCATCCTCCATTTGTGGCTACACCTATCTCTTCCAAAGGACTTCTAGATTATTGCTTCACAATGCCACAGGGACCTCTGAATAATATATTTTTATCTCCAATAGGTGCAGTGGTATAGTGCTCATCCAAGTCAGAGGACAGAAAGTCATTTCTTGTGTGACCATAACTGTCTTTTTTGCTCCATCTAAAGGCCCCATCTCTATCTTTTCCAACAGTGGCAGTGTGTAGAAGGCAGCTATGCAACCAACATCGAAAGGGTTCACATTCTGGAAATACAGTGATTTTTTTTTTTTTTTTTTTTTTTGCCTAAAGAGTTCCAGATGAGATATGGGTGAAAGATGTGCCATTGTGCTTCCCAAATAGTAACTCATAAATGATCAGAAAATGAATCATCTTTCACACTATTCTGCACGCTGGATAGTTCTTGCATTTGTGGTCATCATCAGTAAAGCAGAATAAGAATCTCTGGGAAAGTCATTGAAAACTGGTAGTCTTGGGCAGCATAATGGATCATGCAATGTCTTGAGCAATGATGCAACCAGCATTAAATAAATGTTATTAGGGACCTGCAGAGGCAAGAGGATATATGTGGTTTAAATACAAAGCAGTTCCAAAAATTCATGGCATTGTGAGTAATAACAACATTGTTATCTTTTTCTCACAGTGGGAGATAAGAAATTAGCCAGAAATGGTATGTTTGATAATAAGAAACCCAGAGAAGTTCCTTCACCTGACTAGGAAGACATGGTTAATGGATGCTAAAGAGAACCTTTTCATGTATTGGATGATAAATCAAACGTAAGTACATGTTCTCAATTAAATTTTCACTGCTAATTCTCAATTTCACTGATTATAACTTGCATGAGTGCATAACCTCTGTAATAACATTTTTGATCAAATTTCTAAAATAGATGAGGGACCTACAAAATGTATTTTCTGGGATCCCCACACACTCCAAGGGTGACTATAGCTAAACCTCATTCACATGGATATACCTAATTAGAAGGGAGAACGGAAAATGTATTTAGCTATAAATCGAGCAAGAATAGGAAATGTGTGTGTGCACAGCTAGCACTCTGCCACTGAGAGTTGGGCAATAAATATGAATGTATTAAGCTATACAATATATGACAGTATAAAATGTGTTATGGAGAAAAACAAAGCTGAGAAGAGAGATGGGAATGTCTAATCCTTGTTAGACTCAACATTCAGGAGCAAAATTCTACTCACCATATTGCTAGTTTTAATCTTGGTTTTGTGCATAGGGACTACATTTTGTTAATCTCCATACAAACTTGTGCCTATAGTAAATTCCTCTCTTCTTTGCCTACCTACATTTATTATTAAAAATTCACATTATTTAACATTTATTCCATCAAGCTCTTCCTTCTCCTCATCGGTCCCCATTCTAGTTTCCCTGAGCATTTTGTTCATGCTTTAACTGCACTAGCTTATTCTGCACTGTGTTACAGTGAATATTGTATATTTCTTGAAGGTATACTTCACTTTTCATTTTTGAATCTCACACTTACCATTGACTCAATTTTAATAAGTTCTCTATAAATGTTTGTGGAAGTGACTTTTTGGCCTATTCACAAGATTTGGAGCTTAAAAAGGTAAAAAAGCTCAGCTCTTCATAAACAATTATGTCTTAAGAAAATTAATACAACTGAGTTTGGCATGTTTTGTTGATGTATTTCGATTTATTTATGGTGAATTTATTTGACATATTTCCTAATTGTAAGCAACCATAAAAATTAGTCAACAAAAAAATTATCTTACCCTTAATTTTTCAGAGATTTGTATTTAGAATTACATGGGATGAAAAGAAGATAAACAATAATGAAACAATATAGCAATAATTAAAACAGATCTTTTCTGATCATCAGTACTTAAAGATATATTATCAGCCAAACCCGTTAGTCACTAAATATACGCAGAGCAGTTCTCCGGTGGCCTCGGACTGACCCAGCTCTCTCCACTTTCTTGCCTGTAGTTCTCAAGAATAATTAGGATATGCCCAGAATGCAAGAACTCAGATAGGGAGGAGCTGCCTCAAACAGCTGGGACCTTGTTCCCGTTACTCTTAGGAAACGTAACATCTTGAGTTAGGCAGCCTGAGACAGCTTAAGCTTTGCTCCCCTCTCCTCTGGAAGAGGGATATCCTTCAAGCCTTTGCCAGTGAGTCCTGGTGCCCCTAATGTATATAACCCTGGCAGGCTGCCTGTGGGGCTCCCTCAGTTGTGGTGCAAATTGGGCCACATGCAGTGTAGACTCTATATGCCCCAGGCAGCTTTCTTGAGCTTTGAGGAACTGGTTCGCAATGAAGTTGATGCTTCTTTTGTCCCTTACTGCCAATCTGTAAATAATAAATCCACTTTGTGCAATGTGTTGTGTATGAGTGTGCTCTACATTGTCAGACTCAGACAAGGTGCTACCCAACGCACAGTGAATCTGCTTCATAATATCCATTTACATTTAAATAAAAAACAAATGTTTCCTGTCTAACTACAAATAATCTTGCTGAGAGACTTATACAAGCACTCAAACCTACTTCAGAAATAGTGATTTCAAATTGCCAAAATAATTGCAATTCTTATTAAAATCTTTGGAGATATAGGGATGGTGATGGGAGACCACATTTTGAACAAAGAAGAATGTCAGATGAAACTGGAAAGTTCATTTACAAATCGTTTTCTTTGGACAAAATACAGCAGCTGTGGCAGAGGCTTGAAGACCAGAGGACTGGCAGGAATTCTGATCCTTTCCTTTTTCCTTGTCTTTCTCCATGAGCTCTAAACTGGTGACTGGAAAAGATTATCAGCACATAATCTGTTGCTCCGGATGTTGTGGGATGTGTGCACAACAGCTGACCCAAAAGTTGATGTTTCCCAAGACTGGGCCTCCAGCTTCCAAGCTAGAAGCACACTGTTCGGCACTTAAGTCACTGAGCATTCTTTAGATGTAGCAGTTTGCACTGTATCTGAAGGCACTCAAGGATTTTCTCACAGCAAAATGAACAATTCCTTTAATTCTGGATAAGAACTTCTCTGAACTTTTTACAGAATATCTATCCTTCAACACAGATGACCAAATGCCAGTAATGCTTTGGTTTTTTGGCAATCTTAGATCAACTTTAATAGAAATAGAATCTTTCTTTTGACTATCTTGGGCAGTTACTATATTTTGCATTATCTTAATTCTATTATTAATTAATTAACCTTATGAGGTAGGGAGAAGAGCTAAAATATTACCACTCATTTCTTCCTTTGATGGAGACTACAAAATGCATTTTTTTTCTTATTTCATTTTCTCCTTAAACTGTTGACCATATGCAGTCACAATGAGGGCACTGAAGCCAAACTTCTTTATTACTTGAGAATCATATAATGCTCTATACTCATTAGGATGCTTGATGTTCCAAATAGCAGTCAGGGCTAGGTTTCAATGCTAACCTCTAAGCTCAGCTCCTTCATTGTCTCTGCGTACCATTTGGTTTCTCAGCTTGGTACTGTGTATCTGGCATTTGTTTCTTTCCCTTTATAGCTGTGTGAATTTCATATGCATACCCAGAGACCTATTAGAAACAGACCTATTTTAAAAGAATAATAGCATAAATAAATTCACTCTGAGTTCTTTATACCACACTCAATGTGTGGGCTTAATGTTGACGCAGGAGCAAAATCACAGAGAGGCATCCCTTTTGAATTTTATGTTTATAAAAAAATGAAGCCTGTGGCATAGTGGGGGTGGGGGTGGTAAAGGAGAAGGTTATTTAAGGAGATAGACCCAGGATGGATTTGGAGATGAGTCTGACCTGCTGGAGTACGGGGTTGAATAAGAGAAGTGGTGTGGCTTTCAGGGCACTGGAGGATGAAAGAGAAGGGCAAGTTTACCTAACAAATGCCTAGAGTTGCATGCCAACTAGCAAGGAAATATAATCCTCAAAACTACACTTCTTGGGCTAAGGAAAACAGAACAGAGTCAAAAATTGTTCAGTGTTAGATATTCTCACTTTTGTTAGTGTCAACAAGATCATTATGTTACAATGAACAAAAATATTTACAATAAGAAATTCCAACAACTTTAGTTATAGGGATTTTAGATGCATATTTGCATATACATAGATTAACAAAGTTTAGAATGGTAGCCACAGCCAGGTAGATTGTTTTTAGCAGAACTTTGTTATATCCTTTGACACACAAATATCTTTTTTTGTGTTATTGTTACTCTGAGTTGGGCCTAGAAGTTCGAGTTCGGCATCACTTAATACATCATAAAATTCTACTCCTCACTGCATGGTTTTTACAATAATATTTTGGTGGGAAAGTGTATCTACAAGTGCACTTATGAGAGAGATGGTTAATACAACTGCATCGGTTTCAATCTGGGGCCCTTTCTATCTGAAAACTCCTAAAAAGTAGTGAGTTTGGATGTCATTCACTGTATTTTAATATTTATGTTAATAGTTAAAGTATATTGTTGACTTCGCATGTCCATTTTGTGGTCGGTCTTAATGTAAATCTGTTATTCTTCTGAATATTCTATTAAATGCATACTTTTGTTTGTATTCCAAACAAAAAGCATTATAACAATTAATTTAGGTTGGTACAAAAGTGATTGTGGTTTCAGACAATGAATGGTAAATAATTATAACTAGGCTCAAACACATCTTTATTAACCAAAATAGGAACAATTGCAGTCAATATATTTTTGTCAATGAGAAATGTTTGTTTATTCCTGTACTATAAAAATTTATGCTTTGGGACTCCACGAACTCTTGGAAAGCATTTTCTGCATCCTGCTGGTTGTGGAAACAGTTTCCTTGCAAAAAATTGTTGAAATACTTGAAGAAGTGGTAGTTGGTTGGCAAGAGGTCAGGTGAGTATGGCAGATGAGGCAAAACTTTACAGCCCAATTCATTCAACTTTTGAAGCATTGGTTGTGTGACATGTGATCAAGCATTGTCGTGGAAAATAATTGGGCCCTTTCTGTTGACCAATGACGGCTGAAGGCATTGCAGTTTTTGGTGCATCTCATCAAATTGCTGATCATACCTCTCAGCTGTAATGGTTTCACCAGAATTCAGAAAGCTGTAGTAGATCAAACAGGCAGCAGACCACCAGACAGTGTCTGTGACATTTTTTTGATGCAAGTTTGGCTTTGGGAGGTGTTTTGCAGCTTCTTCTTGGTCCAGCCCCTGAGCTGGTCATCGCCAGTTCTCGTGTAAAATCCTCTTGTCGTCACACATCACTGTCTAATAGAGAAACGGTTCATTGTTGTTGCACAGAATAAGAGAAGATGACACTTCAAAATGACTTTTTTTTATTTTTGCCCAGCTCATGAGGCACCCACTTTTTGAGACTTTTCATCTCTCCAATTCACTTCAAATGCCAAATGACCCGTAGAATGGTCAACGTTGACTTCCTCAACAACTTCTCATATAGTTGTAAGAGGATCAACTTTGATGATTGCACCCAATGGATAGTTGTCAACTTTCAATGGCCAGCCACTATGTTCCTCATGTTCAAGGCTCTAGTCTCCCTTGCAAAACTTTCTGAACCATTACTGCACTGTGCATTCATCAGCAGTTCCTGGGCCAAATGCGTTGTTGATGTTGCAAGTTATCTCTGCTGCTTTCTGACCCATTTTGAACTTGAATCAGAAAATCGCTGGAATTCACTTTTTCTCTAGCATCATTTCTAGTCTAAAATAAATATAAAATAAAGAGCAAAGTAATGAGCTACTAAAAAAAAGCAAGAAATGCACATTAAAATGATGTGTAATATGACCACATTTATTTAAGAATATATTCCAATAGCAAATGGCAATTTCAAGAATGCAAAAACCAAAATTATTTTTGCACCAACCTACCTAAATTCACACAATTTTGTTGGCTCAATGTCTAGAAAAATGTGTGTATATATGTATATATGTATACACATGTATATACACACACACATTTATATGTAACTGTATACACACCTTCGTGTTTTTAATACCAGTTAACATATTCACTTAAAATAATATATATATATATATAATTTTAAAATTGGTTTCAATAATTTCTCTAATTTCAGTAAACACTGAGACATATCAGATTTTAGAAACTTCAGCATGCTACATGAAGAGAGCACTAAACCAGAATTGGAAAATTCATTTATAGTTTAGTTTCTGTAATTTCCGGTTTCATAGTCCAATACAAGTTTCAATGTCCTCTGTTAAATAAATAGAACCATTCCCATCTCGCTGAATTTCTGTGATTTGTATGAGGATTAAAACAGGAAAGTTATGTGAGAGCATTTTAGGACAGACTTTACTTTTTAGAGTAGTTTTAGGTCTACTCTAAAAAAACTGAGGGAAAGGTACAGAGATATTTCCCATATTCTCTCTTTCCCTACACATGCAGTTTGTTTCACCACCAAAATTCCTCACCAGAGTGGTACATTTGTTGAAACAGACAACCCTACATTGATGCATCATTATCACCTGAAGCCCATACTTTACATTCGAGTTCACTCTTCATTGTACATTTTAAAGAGTTTGATAAATGTTAATGACATATATCCACCACTATAATACCATACAGAATAGTCTCGTTACCCTAAAAATCCCATGCCCTACCTATTCACCCCTGCTTAGCCCAAACCCTTGGCAACCACCGATCTTTATACTGTCTTCATACTTTTGCTTTTTCCAGAATTTTACATTGTTGGAATCATCTAGTACACAGCCATTCAGATTGGCCTCTTCCACAAAATAATATGCATTTAGTATTCCTCCATGTCTTTTAATGACTTTATAGCTCATTTATTTTAGTTCTGAATAATATTTCATTGTCTGGATGTATCACAGTTTATCTAGCCACTCACCTAGTAAAAGACACCTGGGTTGCTTCCAAGTTTTGACAATTATGAATACAGCTGCTACAAACATCTGTTTGCAGGATTTTGTGTAGACATAAGATTTTGACTCATTTGGATAAATACTAAGAAGCATAACTACTTGGTCATACGGTAAGAGTATGTTTAGTTCTGTAAGAAAGCACCAACTATCTTCCAATGTGGCTGTACCATTTTGCATTCCCACCAGCAACGAATGAGAGATCTCGTTGCTCTATATCCTAGTCAGCATGTCAAGTTGTTACTGTTTGGGATCTTAGCCATTCTAATAGGTTTGTAATGGTATCTCATTGCTGTTTTGATTTGTAATTATTTAATGACAAACGTTATTGCATATCTTTTCATATGATTATTTGCCATCTATATATCTTCTTTACTGAGGTCTTACACTCAAGTTTTGAATTGGGTTTTTCATTTTTTTGTTGTCAAAGTTTAATAGTACTTTTTATATACTGGATAATCTTTTATGGGTTATGTATATAACAAATATTTTCTCTCAGTCTGTGGCTTGTGTTCTAATTTTCTGGACAATGTCTTTCATAGAATAGAAGATGGTAATGAAGTCCAGATTTTCCATTTTGTCTTTAATAGATTGTGCTTTCAGTGTTGTATTTAAAAAGTCATCACCATACTGACATCATCAAGGTTTTATCCTATGTTATCATCTAAGAGTTTTATAATTTTGTACTTTACATTTAGGTCTGTGATTCAATTTTGAGTTAATTTTGGTGAAGGGTATAATGTCTATTTCTAGTTTTATTTGTTTTGTATGTGAATATCCAGTTGTTATACTATTTGCTGAAAAACTCCTCACTCAGTTGTATTTCTTTAGGTTTTGTTGTTGTTGTTGTTAAGGATCAGTTGACCCTATTTATGTTGATTTATATCTTGGGTCCCTTTTTCTTTGTTCCATTGATCTATTTGTCTATTGACCATTGAGGTTTAAAATGATTATCTAAATAACTGGATTGATATCTACGATTTTGTCTTTCACGTTTTTGTCTTTTGTGGTTTTAATTGAGCATTTTATAGCATTTTATTTCCTGTTTCTTAGCCTATGAGTTGTAGTTTTATTTGTTTTTTATGATTTTTAGATGGTTACCTTATAGTTTGTAATATATATTTACAATTAAACCAATTACACTTTCAGCTCCACTTTCTAACAACATTACACCATATTCTGGGTAGTGTGAGTACTATGTAATAAAAATTATTTCTAATTCCTCCCTCTGAATGTTTCCTTTATCATTACAATTATGCATTATACATATATATGCATACATAAGCACATATTATATATACACATAGATTTGCATACATACATATGAATATATTTTGGCTATTATTTTGAACAAATTATCTGTTATATCAACTGAAAATAAGAAAAACAAGTGTTTTTATTTTACCTTCACTTATTTCTTTTCCAATGTTCTTCTTTCCTTTATATAGGTTCTCACCTATATGATTTTTTCTTTTTTTGTTGTTTTTTTTTTTGAAGAACTTATTTTAAAATTTCTTACAAGGCACTTCTATTGGTAAAAAATTCTCAGCATTTGTTTGTATGAGAATGTCTTCATTTCTCTTTTACTTTTAAAGGATCATTTTATAGGATACAGAATTCCAGGTTGGTGGCTTTTTTTCTTTGTTTTGCTTCTCTCTCTCTCTCTCTCTCTCAGCTTTTTAAATATTTCACTCCATTCTCTTATTGTTGTATGGGTTCTGGAGAGAAGTAAAGTGCAATTTTTGTCTTTTCTCCTCTAAGGTTCCCCAAAACCCCTGACTTTGCTTAAGACTTTTTATTTATTTTTGATTTTCCTCAGTTTGACTGCAGAAGATACCTAGGTGTAGGATTTTTTAAAAAATGTATCCTGCTTTGTGTTCTCTGAGCTTTCTATATCTGTGATTTGGTATCTGACATTAGTTTGGAGAAATTCTCAGGCATCATTAATTCAAGTATTATTTTCTTTCTTTCCCCATTATTTTCTCTTATTATCCTCGTTATATGTATAGAACACATTTTGTAAATATTTTGCAGTTCTTGGGTATTCTGTGGGAGTTTTTTTTTTTTTTTTTCACTCTTTCTTCTCTTTGATTTTCTAATTTGGAAGTTTTAGCTGAAATGTTCTCAAGGCCAGATTTCTTTTTTTCTCAGCTGTGTCCAGTCTACTGATTTGCTCATCAAATGTACTCTCTTTTTTGCTATAGTCCTCTTGGTCTTTACCACTTTAAAAATATTTCTTAGAATTCTATCTCTCTGTTCATTTTTCCTTACATGCTGTCTACTTTACACAATTCAAGCACATTAATAATAGTTGTTTTAGGTTCTTGGTCTGATAATTTCAACATCGCTGCCATATCTGATTCTGCTTCTGTTGCTTGTTCCATCTCTACAAACTGTGTTGGCTTTTTTGCTTGTTTTGTTTGCCTTTTAGTATGACTTGTAATTTTTTTTTTAGGTAGAGTCTTGCTATTACTAGGCTGGAGTGCGGTGGCATGGTCATTGTTCACTGCCACCTCGAACTCCTGGGTATGAGAGATCCTCCTTTCTCAGCCTGCCTAGTAGCTGGGACTACAAGTGTGTCCCACCACAGCTGTCCTTTTTCTTTTTCGTGTGTGTATGCCTTGTAATTTCGTCTTCATAGCTGAATATTATATACTGAGTAAGAGGATCTGTATTAAATAGGCTTTAGTGATGTGGTGGTAAAGGGTAAGGAAAGGGAAAGTATTCTGTGGTTCCATGATTAGATCTTAGTTTTTTAGTGAGCCTTCACCTCCAAGCTGTGTACTTCACAAGTGTTATTCAATCCTCCCGTCCCGCTTTAGATGGAACACACTGGCTAGAATGGCCTGGAGTCGGATATTTTTCTTCCCCTACATTGATTGGACTCTGAAACAAAAATTCCAATAGTTTAGATTCTGTTAAAGAAAACCTCTTGAAGACAGGCCTCATTAAGAAAAATAGAATGCTCTGGAAAATTTCAAAATGATTCTCTTTCCCCACTCTCTATTGGAAACGTAAGGAAATTTCTCGATAATATTTACTGTGAGAATCTGGTGAAGCTTCTGGAGGTAAAACTGACAAAAGTAGGGGGCCCCTCTGATTCGGTTGTCCGGGCATATTTGCTTCTCAGAATTGTCCACAATGAACCTTCAGCGATTTGTCAATTCCAGTTCAGGTTTTCCTGCTCCAGTACTGGTTCTCACAAAGTTTTCATTTGGTGGATTTTTTCTCCAATAAGTTGTGATTCTCTGCATTTTCCCATCTCTTCAATTTTGAGGCAGTTGTTTTTCCTGTGACTTCACTTCTCTAGTCCAGAGAAGCTGTTGAATGTTTAGTTGTTGAGTTTTTCACTTGTTAGGACAGAGTAGTGACTTCCCAGCTTCTTACATGCTGAACAGAAAACCACCGTGAAAGCATTTTTAATGTGTGAATGCTGTGTACCTGAGAGCTATTATCATTTAGCTTATTAAGGAAAATGTTTTTTCTCTGTGTTCACTGTCTTTCACTGCTCAAAAAGGTTCAGTTTTAGGGAAGCTTTTGTAATTATTGAGGCCACTATTAAATTCAGTCAGTATTGTTCTCTGTCTCATATACCTTGCAAAATTTCTATGTATAAAAACACACCAAGGTCAAAATATGAAAAAGAAATTGGAAATTTTGTCCCTTTCCTTAGTTCCATAAAATTGAAACAAGATGAACATTGTATTAGGGTGTTCAGAATAATCTTTAATACTTTTTATCAACAAGTATTTACACTTTTTAGTCAATGAAAATTAGAGTCAGAGTTAGAAAATTAGAATCAGAAAATTATTTTCTTAGATTCTCCCTTTCTCAGCTACCCCATGGAAAGGAAACAGCAAAACATCCTTCCCCATAGATAAGCATTGATCTTTAAAATAAGAGCAATGATTAAAAAGAATTTGTTTGTTTTTCTCACATGCTTCATGCCATTCACTAAATTACATATTTGATAACCATAAAATGTTGTCTTCACAGTTTGCACTGATTTGCTAAATCATAAAATCTCTATTGCAAAAACTTAATTTTTTTCTTATGTAACAATGCAGAGATTTTTTATGACACAAAATAACTCCCTTTTGACTATTTGTGTTTTTTCTTTGAAATATTTTTGTAGCCTTCTGTTGGAAGTATGCTGAAGAAAAATCTAGGTTATAGGTTTAGATTTTGAGGTTGACAGTGACATCTTTGAAAATAGTTTACTAAACTATTGGTCGTGATTTCTTCCTTAGCTATGAAACCATTCCAGGACAAAAGCCAGATAAATCAGGGACCCACAGGGAGAAAATCAATAGTAATGACATTAGAGAAAGTACTTTTGGGAAGCAACATAAAAACAATAAGCACTGATTAATTGGAAAAATTTCTACAAATAAGCTTTTAAGGACAGTAAGTCCTTCCTGACAATTTCTGTGTTACATCAGCTTTGTAATAATATGTGAGACTATCACCATTATTCTCTCTCTCTCTACACACACACACACACACACACACACACACATAAATTGTATATATACAGATTTCTGTCTACACCACCTTTGTACCCCTTAGAGAAAACCACCGGCTGTCTTAATAAAACCAAACCTAAAGCCTCTAAGTTTGACTAGTCATGCCGGGACAGAGCTCTATATCTAACATACCAGCACTGTCCAGTTGAATGTTTTGTGATGATGGAAATATGAGATATCTAAGTTATTCTATACTATAGTCACTAACTCCACATGCCTACTGAGTATGCGGAATGTGACCAGAATGATTAATTAATACAATTTCAAATTTTGTTTAATTACACTCATTTAAATTAAAATTTATGTAGCCACATGTGATGAGTAGTCACTATATTGTCAGAATAAAATTTAGACTCTAGACTTCTGTTCCTTATGATTTCCCCAAGAAAGAGTTCCTGCCTTATTGCTGTATTACAGTGGTACTTTACCACTGGATGCATATAATATTAGTCTGGAGAGCATTAAAAGTATCAACTTTTGGCAAGAACAAACCAGCAATCCCAAGAGGATCCACAGACCTTCCGAAGGAAACAAACTGCTCTTTCAGGACCTGGGAGATACCTCAAATACTGTGAGTTCCCCAACTGTAGAAATGAGGAAGAGAGATCCTCCTTTCCCAAATACACAACTCCACTAGAGAAACTGAAGGGAGAAGTTTCCCACCTTACCTTACCACAATTCAGAGAGCCAGGCGAAATACAGGGGCAGAGGAACCAGCAGGAAAGGCCCTGGGAGCTCACTGGGACCCCAAGCAAGCTATTCCTGCCTGGCACCACAGAGATGCACTGGGAGGGCAGCCAGAGGAGCAGGGAAAACACCACAAGGAGAAGGAGGTTTCCAGCTGAACTTAGTAGCAATTTGAACCAAGCAAGAAGCTTCCTGGCCAGAACTCCAGGGAGGGCATAAATCCGATGTGCAGACTCCACAGGCAGGTCAAGAACTGAGCACTTTTATTTCGCAGATGGGAGGCAGGTAGCTTGGGGCAAGTTCTCAAGCCCCGCTCACCCACTGCCTGGAAACAGACTTCGGGCTGTTAGGGTGGGCATGGTGAGAGTGAGACCAGCCCTTTGATTTGCAAGGGAACAGGGTAAGGCTTGTAACTGTTCACTTTCTTCCACTTCCCTGACAATCTGCATGAATCAGCAGAGACAGCCATAATCTTCCTAGGTACACAATTCTGTTGACCTCGGGGCCTCACCCCATACCCCACAGCAGCCACAGCAAGACCTACCCAAGGAGGGTCTGGGTTCGGACATGCCTAGCCCTGCCCCCACCTAATGGGCCTTCCATATTCACCCTAGTAGCTGAAAACAGAGGGCATGTAATCTTGAGAGTTTTAGGGCCTTGCCCACCACTAGTTCCTCTCTATACTACCACAGCTGATGCTCTCTGGCAGGAGGCCAAACAGCACAAAAATAGAGCATTAAACCACCGAAGCTAAGAACCTTCACGGAGTCCATTTCACC